>NC_134720.1:12546969-12850000 GCF_049634645.1 Pelodiscus sinensis | reverse complement strand
TGACACAGCCCTAGAGGGTCCCTTATCCTGCTTACCTAGTGTAGGAGCTGGCTCTAACTCTGGGGCAGCTGTTGCCTGGGTGGGTGGAGGATTTAGTTCACCATCCTGTGTTCCCCAGTAAAATACATGCCCTATCCCTGAGTTCACTGGAAATCCCACTTCATCTTTCTGCCTTCAGTGGATCCTTTATCCTGCCTTCCTAAAGCAGGAGCCAGCTCCATCTCTGGGGCAGCCTGTGTTGGCTCTCTGGCTGCTCCCATGGTGGGTAGGACTCAAGCCCCCAATCCCGTACTCCCCAGGCAATCCCTGTATCCCCTTGGCTGTTCTAGAACCCACCCCACCATACTTACCTTATCTTGCTTTTCTAGTGCAGGAGCCAGCTCCATCCTTGGGGCAGCCTGTTTGGTTGCTCCTGGGGGAGTGGGGCTCCAGCCCCCAACCCTGAGCTCACCCAACAAATTCTGTATCCCCTAAGCAACCCACCCCATCTCCCTACCTTCAGGGGGTCCCTTATCCTGTGTTGGTTGTCTGGTCACTCCTGGCATGGGTGGAGGCAGGACTTGGACTGCCTGGGGTGGGGGAGACAGGACAGGTCTTGATCCCACCACCCTGCCATCCCCATGCAAATACCGCATCACCTATGTAACTCCAGGTCCCATCCCACCTCCTCACCTTCAGAGAGTCCCTTATCCTGCTTTCCTAGTGCGGGAGTCAGGTCCATCCCTGGGGGAGCTGGTGTTGGCTGCCCAGTCTCTGCCTGAGTGTTCCAGATGCCCTATCCCCGAGTTCATGGGAGATCCCACTCCACCTCCCTACCTTCAGGGCGTCCCCTCCACACCCCAAACCCCTTGGTCCAAGGCCAGGAGCCTGCACCCAACCCCCTATCCCAGCCTGGTGAAAGTGAATGAGATTTGGGGAGGAAGGGGGATGGAATGAGCAGCGTGAGGCCTCAGAGAAGGGGTGGAGCAGAGGCAGGGCCTCAGAGAAGTAGGGGAAGGAAGCCAGGCAAGGGCATTTGGGTTTGAGGTAGCTCTTACATTGCACTTAAATTGAAAAAGTGATCTTGTCGTTAAAAAGGTTGGAGACCACTGGTCTAAAGGGTGTCCTCAGCGTGGGATAGATTTGTTGAGTATTCCATGTTATCCCTACTGAGACTGGTGTTTGTGTTAATTTATTCAATTAAAAATATAAAAGAACCCGATTAAGGTTTCAAAGGGAAATGCTCAAGCATTAAAAAATGTTAGATTTATGGTTACCCAGGCACCATTAGTTCCATCCCCCTGTGAGTCCAACCTATCTTATGAACGTGTAAGGGGCCCTGTGAAAAATGTGATGTAATTAAAGACTGATATGTACTGGGGGACAAATTAAGAACCAGTCTCTTTATTTTTACTTGTGTGCAATGAAATGAAACATGAAAGAGGGAAAGTATATTATTCAATAATTGAGGCTCAGTACACATAATCTCAGCCTGAAGAATATCTAAGGTCTATTCTACTTGTTTAGTTTTAATTCTTGTGTGTGTATGTGTGTCCATTCTGAAATTACCTCTGCTGAAGATGTCTTGTATCTTTTGTGTGGGTGCACTGACGACTACTCATTTCCGTGTATTTTTACTTTGCACAAATGAGTGCACATTTTGAAGTCAGCTGTGATTATTGAGTGACATAAGTAACTTAAACATGTAATACACTGCTTAAGTGGCATAAGAGCCTTATCTGTAGCAAAGCAGGAGACTAATACCTTGGGAATAATTGAATGAGGAGATAAAAAACATTTTGTCAAATAATGTTAATTAGTGGAAAACAGTTTTCCCATCTCATTAATATTTTTGAGAGTTCAAATTCGTTTTGAATTAGGACTCAAATCAATATCTAAAATAATTGATCCCACAATAAATGATTTTGGTTTACATTTGAAGCATTTAGTTTCTATATTGACATATTTTTCTTTTTCTAATCTTTTTCAGGGTAATAGCTTAAATTGCAAAACAAATCATTTTGGATCAGAAAACTGGAATTTATTTTAAAATGTAATAAATAAATAGTCAATATAAACCATTATTTGAGTGAAGATGTTTGTCAAACCTAATCTTGTTTTGAAAACAGTTCTGGTTTCACTAGATTGACATTTTTTTCCAATGAAAATCTACTAAGCATTTAAATGAGCCCTGTTAATTTCACCCCTCCCCCCCTTCTTCCCCTGCAGCTGACATTTATGGAAAGAACGTTCTTTGAAATATTAGGTCAAATTCCTGGTTAGTGTAAACTTTCATAGCTCTATTGAAGCCAATGGCTGAATAATCTGAATGGAAGTTTTGTTAGTTGCCCTAGCTAGGAAGGATCACTGAAATACAGACCGACGTTTTCATAACACAGGCCATAGGCCTTGCCTAAAATTCCCGTTTGAACCAGAATATCCAGTCTCGCATTAAAAATGGCTAGTGATGGAGAATGTTACAGTTGCTGATTGCCCTCACTGAAGATCTGATATAAGAACGTAAGAATGGCCATACTGGGCTGGGAGCTAAGAAGATCTGAATAATTGTCAACATAAATCATGCCTGATATAAGAACGTAAGAATGGCCATACTGGGCTGTGTGGCTCCCCTGATTATCAACTGATTGACTCGTCAATGGAAAATCCATCGACTAGCTGATTAGTTGGTTAAACTAAATTTAACATCCCTATGTTTATCATAACATGTGGTACACCTTTTCCAATACACCTAATGATCTGGTAACAGCTATGTGAATGAAATGAGACAATTTCTATGCCCTTGAATGTACTCACACAGAAAAACAAGACAAAATGTTATTTCATCTATGGGCAAATGCTATTCACAAAGGAAATCTACAGAGCTTCAAAAAATGAACCTGGGAATTTACATTCATAATGTTCTGGCCACTAACATTCATGGATTGAACAAAGGATACTGGATTTATAGCTCAATAAAACAATCTAATCCACTAAATTTGAAAACCTCTGGGCTGTGTCTAGACTGGCATGATTTTCCGGAAATGCTTTTAACGGAAAAGTTTTCCGTTAAAAGCATTTTCGGAACAAAGCGTCTAGATTGGCACGGACGCTTTTCCGCAAAAGCACTTGCGCAAAAGGACTTTTGCCTGAACAGGAGCAGAATAGGATTTCTGCAAGAAGCACTGATTTCTTACAGTAGGAAGTCAGTGCTTTTGCGGAAATTTAAGTGGCCAGTGTAGACATCTGGTAAGTTTTTCCGGAAAAGCAGCCGCTTTTCCGGAAAAACTGGCCAGTCTAGACACAGCCCTGGTGTAGATGTTTCAATCAGCATAAGGCAGATACCTTTTGTAGTGTAAACCAGGGCTGACTACCTATCCCATTGACAAAACTCCCATTGTCTTCAGTGGGGTCATGGTTTCACCCTAACTTTCAGAGCAGGCAAAGCGTGCATGATACAGGAGATTAAGGGATTCTAGAGACTGGGATATGTCTACGCAGCCAACCTTCCTCCTGCAGTAGACTCAGAGACAGGTCAACTGAGTCCAGTCTATGCTTTGGAACTAAAGACAGCAGTCTAGCTTACAATCCCAGCAACTGGCAGGGAAAGGGAGAAAGTAGGGGATCATGGGAACCAGGACTTCAGCCTGAGCCCAAATGTCTTTACTACTGGTTATAGCCTCACAGCATGAACCAGGATCATTTGACCTGGACTAAGGCTGGAGCATGAGATCTGAAACCTGGTAGGGCAAGTGAGATTGCTATTATGCACAGCCTGAAGCTCAAGCCCCGTAAGTCCCAGTCAGCTGACACTGCTCAGCCATGGGTATTATTTCAGTGTAGGCGTAGACCTGTGGCAGAGCTTCTCGGGGTGTTTTGCTCATTAGATACTTCAGCTCAGGCTGAAGTAAATCGACTTTTCAGTTCTTGCTTAGATAGCTATTATAATATCAAGGACCTAATCCAAGATCCATTGAAATTAATGTCAATAGATGCCTATTGACTTCAATGCACTTTAGATCAGATCCTCAATGCATTAGTGATAAACACGTGGAAACTCAATCAATGGCCATTTAGTGAAATTTGAAGACATTGACAAATCACTTGTGAATATATGACTAATTGTGTGAATGTTGCATCTGCGAATATGGGAATGATAGCCTTAAAGCCATGGAATAGGGAATATTTTAGTGGAATACTCTGTTTAATATGGAGAACTTTGCAATAAATATTGCACAAATCAATCAACGATTCAACCTGCAGCCTCATCATTTTTTGTTTAAGCTATAAGATCTTCATCAAATGCAATTATCTCTTAATCAGTCTGGAGCAACAAAATGTATAATGGAAAACAGGATCAATTAAAAAGTTGGATCACTTCATCAATATAGTTTTAATTTTAACTCTGATCTAGTGTATTTTGTGTTGTGTGCTTTAGATGTGTGATGCAAAACTAAGGTCAGACATAAATTATTTAGAAAGTATTTTATTATCAAAACGGCAATACTAATATTGAAATCAGATCACCACTGAACCAGCAAAATCAAACTGAACATACCACAAATACATTCCATTGGATAATTTGTTTTTTAATTTCTATACGGTATTTACGCCAACCCTTTATTTGCTTTAACCCACAAATAAAATACAGGTTTTACAGTTTACCTTTTTTCTCTAGAGCTTCACCTCTTAAATGGATCTATAAGCATATCAAAGTGTGGAAGGCACTCTGTTAAAGGAAACAAAGAGACGACTTGTCTGTGAATTAACTTAATATGCAATGGGCAGGTGTCACCTTTAAGGAAAATTTCAAGCACATATAATGCTGAGTGGGGCAAAAGTAGATATTTCTGTAAATTAACAACTTAAGGGGCACTTGAAATTGCTGCAAATCTATGAATGGGTTCTGGAACTAAAATTAGAATGACCTTATGTCTCTTTTTATATTCTCACTACAGTAATTAATCTTATTTTAAAATCCACTGATAAACTTTGTGATGGATGTTCACGAAGTAATTGCAATGACTTTAAAAATATCAGATATCCAAATTAAATGCAAGCCATATATAACTAAATATGTGCACAAACTTACAGGAATATATTATGGATGTAGCTGAAACCCATACAAATAAGAGACAAAATCAACTAAGGTTGCAAGACCAATAGCAGCAGATGAAGTCTTTTATGAAAAGATCTCACAGCAGTGAGATGTACCAAATATGATCCTATGGGCCTGATTGAAAAGCCATTTAAGTCAAAGGAAGCCTTTCCATGGACTTCAGTGGGCTGTGGATCAGACCCCATATGGGTTGTGTCAAAGATGAGAGAGGCTGATGTCCCTTTTCTCTAAATTTCCTTGCTTGTATTATTTAGTCATCGCATTAAATGAGGAATAATATTAATATTATTATTACTTGTTCTGTAAAGAGCCTAGCATGTTTGGGCTCTACAAAACCCACAATTTTTTGGATTCTAAGTAGCAAAGCAAAACTCCCTGTGTTGACTTGGATATAATCTTTCTCATTTGAATGGGTGTTTTTCTTTGGACTTGATTTCAAATGTTTGCTTCTCTACTTCTTGGCATCCTTTCATCATGATTTACCATCCTTGGATTATAACAGGGTTCCTTTAGTAATTTAATATGTGCTAGGATATCATAAATAGAATTGACTTCATTATCTCTTATTTGTACTATATCTAGACTTAGCAAGATTAGTTTTTTATTGGTAAATATCAATTTCACTATATTCACAGACCAAAAAATATTTCAAGCAATAATGTTGTAATTTACACAAGTCAGGAAAGAAAACAATTGCTTGAGAACTTCTCAAGTTTGATTTAAGTATATTTATTTTGGATATTTTGACAGTGTTCACATTTTGACAGCTTATAAAGCTTTAATTTTCTGAAGGTTATTGTCTGTGGGTCAGTAAATATCTGACATCTTGCTGTTTTCTGAGATCTACCTAATTTTCTGCAACTATGAATTTAAATCAATAAAATAACTGATATTATCCATCAAAATGATTAATAAATGAATTCTGTCAAACTATATCAAAGATAAGATAGTGAGCAGGGCCAAAGCCTTATGAATAAGTCTTTCCCTAAAAACCTTATCCAAAACACAAAGTTAATAGCTTTTTAATTGGAATCAATGGGGTTTTTCCATCTGAGGCTCTATCTATATTCAGCTCTGAGATCTCTACAGCTATACCCCACCCACCAAGAATAGATTCCAGCTTTAATTATCCTCCACTATTTTCCCTGATGAGCTTCCAAGAGGTAGGTAAGTGTATGTGTGTTTAAATAAGGCCTCCCAGTTTAATACTTAGCAAATAGCTTGTCTAATGATCATCCAACATTCTGACCTGATTATCCTCCACAGGCAGCTAACTCAATCAGGGCTTCAGCAACCTTTCAGGTAGCATTAAAACTCCCCTTCTTAATATGACATTGCAACACGTCACAATGAGATCGGCAACACATCACAGTGAGATTAATTGTTTTGTCATTAATCCTTAGTTACTTTTGAATGCAATATTGCATCTGCTTAAACCTAAATAACCAGTCACAATAAAACTTATAAAATCTTAATGCAAAGCCACAGCATTACCTTAACATATTTAGTGTGTGGAAATGCATTCTTTTCTAATGTTTATCTGTACAGCTCTTGTACACTGGTGCCTGCATTGCAAAATTGTGGGCTTGGGAGCAGGGGTGGCATGGGGAGTGACACCCAACTTCTCTGCCCACAGCAACCCCATGATCAAGGGTGTGTAAAAGAGTGGGCCTCATCTAGACGTGGCCCAGATGAGAAGAAAGAGAAGTACTGGCATCCTAGATTAGGGAGTTGGGCAAAAATTGTTAGCTATGGTCTGCTACCTAGATCTTTTGTCATCTGCTTTAGATAAAGCTAGTAATTTTTCTTTGGGACAAGTACTTTGCTACACAATTCTCATTCTGTTTTCATCTTAGGTTAGATTTCTGTATTGCATTCTATACTGGGCTACAGCTTGAGGCAACGTGGAAATGGAAGCTGATGCAGAATTCAGTGGCCTGTTTGAATGACGCATTCCATTCGTATCCCATGTTTGCATTGCCTGACAATGAATGTAGGTGTCAGTTTCAACCTTTGGAACCCTAGATGACTAGTGAATGCCTCTCTCCCATGCCATACTGATGCAGTAGCAGACAGTAGACACACATGAGCTAGAACTGCCTCTGGATTGAGCTGCTAGCATGACAACCTACATGAAAGGCCATTTATTATGGAACTTGTTTCCCCTCTGTGTCTACCACAGTCTGGATGTGTTAGCTTTTCAGACACAATGCAAAGCCCATCTTTTCTTCCAAGCTCTTGGGGAAGAAGCAGTTCAAGGGCACTGGGAGTGATTGTTCAGAGCGTAGAGAGATATTATCTATATCTAGGATGGAATGGACTATTCTCACACTTGCCATATTAGATTATTATTTTTCATTAGTGTAACGGGAGTCCAGAAATGAATACCAGTTAGTGGGAAAATTATTTCTTTTAATTGAAACAAAACTATCAAATCAAAATTCTGTTTCTCAAACCCAATAAACTTTGGCTCCAGATGTAAAATTTGAAGTTATGGCCCATCTCTTATAAATGCCTCCCCCAGATTTTATCAATGATATGTTGACAGCCTCCTATGGTAGTAGTGCTAGATATGCTTTTAAAATGTTGAACAAGAAAATGTTAATTATATGGTGTTCAAGTGCTGTGAGCATAATGCATTTTGCTTTACAGCCTTTTGATCTATTCCAACATTCATTACATTGACAGCACGATGGTCTGTTCAATAAAACCTAATCTAAGCCATTCACTGAAATGTAATAATTGGTGAAGACTAAATTAAAGGAAATACCATTTCTTCCCAGTGGCTCACATTTAGTTAAGTAAAAAAGCGTTATACAAATAAAGAATAGTAAGAGTGGTTTGGGACTTGCTGTTGGCTTCATATATATATATGTGTGTTTGGCAAGCACAATTACTGAAATGCTGACTAAAAATAAAGGTAAAACCCTACTAAATTAAACATGATGGTTAAAGGGCCAGCTGACCACAAAACTATGCTCACCAATCCCCCTCTCTCTGGCAGCTTTTGCAGTGAGAAAGTGTGAGCGTGATGATGTCTTTCTGTTGCCCATCAGGAAAAGCTTTTTTATAGCGAGAGATTATAGAGTTGCCCAGGAACAGCTTGAAGTTTGTACCATATGTTACAGATACCAATGGGTTGGACTCAAGGTTGAATTAATATACTGATTTAATTTTTTTAGAAACAGCTTGAAAGCAACCTTATGAAACTGCAAACTTTTCTCATTTTTAGATTTTAATACACAAAGTGCAACCTGCCAATTGTGTAGGAGTGGGATCCCAAAAGCATTAGCATTTTCAGAATGAAATATTCCTCTAAATATGCAAAATGAGGGCAGCTTCTGTTTTGGTAGGATCCTATGGTATCCCTACTAATATAAGATGAATCATCTGTGGAGTTAATGGGAGTTAACAGGAACATTTCAAACAAGGAAATACTTGAAAGGAAAAGCCTATTTTTTAAAATTAGAAACACTGTGTATTACATTTAGTTTATCAAAGTTCCCAAATCATTTTTAGCACAAAGTTGGAAAGTGTGATTGAACGATCTGAAGCGTTAATGGCAGTAGCAATCCTGGTTACTTCACTCTATGGCTACACAGGAACTTGTCAAAGCTCTGTTTGGGTCTCTACTTGTTTACATGTCCATAATTTTTATATTTGTCTACCACTGTAAAAGGTGGTACCTAAATAGGTGGCCTGATTTTAGAGGGTATTGAGTACCTGCATGTCAGTTCGGGTGCACAGCAATATTGCAAGAAGTCGACATCAAAAAAGATGTGCCTTCCATTTTGCCCTAAAGGTGGTCAGGTTTGTTCTCACTCTTGGCTTTTTGGGAAGAGTCATGTGCCAACTATGGAAAAGGCTCTGTCTTTCACTCTTACCCTGTCTATTTATCTTTGCATTGATTTTAGAGAATGCAGCTACCTTGGAAGGTTGTGGCCTGGAAGGATTTCTGGTTTTTGAGAGGTCTCGGACACATTATATGTTTCAGTAATCATGACTAGGACTATGAATTTGAATTTTATGTGATAGCTGGTGTGCAACTAATGAAATGATCTGAATATACCCAAGTTGACCTCTATTTGCCAAACAGGCTAGCAGATAACATTCTGTACTGGTTGGTACTTCTTTAGTGTTTTGTGGATGCATTTCTAAGTGCAATGTGTTCCGGCAATCAAACCTGGAGGCCACAAGTATATGACTCACACCAGCCAGATCTGTGAGCACTATCTCCATTTAAAGCAGTCTAACATGAAGTATATTTGATAGTGCTGGGTAATAATTTTGCCTAGGCTTTCTGGAGCACCATCTGACACTGAAATGATTAAATGCATTGAAATTAGAGCTGCTCAAAACATGAGATGCAATTTTCACAAAAATCTTTTTTATGGAAAACATCAAAACTGCAAAGTTTTAAATTGTTTGACCACTTCTATTCAGAGTATAGCCCTTGTGTAATTTCATTGCCAGTGAAAGCACACCAGATTTTTTTTCATTGATCTACAGTTTTTGTGCCATACCCAACATTTGATTCAGAAGTGTGGCATCTGGTCTCTAAATGGATTCCAAAACTCACACCATCTTAGAGGCATAGATACAAAATACACAACAAAGAAAATCAATAATTGTTTGCTGAACTAGCATTACTTGTTGTCTTTGTCTTTCCATTGTTGTCAATAGAAGTTGGTCGGTTTGAGAATGTGGCTGGTCTCAGGGAGGTGTAGAACTAGACAAACTTTAACTGGATATTGTTTTAAACCTTTATTGAAATGCTTCCAGTTGTAACTTATTATTTTATCAATTTCTTACATACGTGGGCGCCAAATAACTATTAGCATGAACAATAGGCAAAATGCAATACAGTAAAGAAGGATTCCCTGGGCTTTTTCTAAATCCCAGTAGTTGTTAACAAGGGTCCAGGGACTATCAATGGTTATATTTATGCCAGTGTTACTCATGAGGCTAATCATTTATCTAAGACTATTAACACTACTACTTAACAATACCTCTAAATAAATTTAGATAACAATACTTACATTTAACAAACACACAAAG
Source organism: Pelodiscus sinensis (assembly GCF_049634645.1). Taxonomy (NCBI): domain Eukaryota; kingdom Metazoa; phylum Chordata; order Testudines; family Trionychidae; genus Pelodiscus; species Pelodiscus sinensis. The sequence goes on along the minus strand of NC_134720.1, from coordinate 12,839,847 downwards.
CACAACAGCAACAATAACATGTTCAGCATACGTTACGCTATACCGGGAATTCGTTTCGTTCGGTGAGCAGGAGGGCGTCTTCGGGTGATCAGTCCTTGGACCTGGTTCATATTCTGCCTTCCAATCTTTGTTCCGGAATCCTCAATTTAGTACAGGTGGGGGAAGTGATTTATAGAGAGTGCTTTCGCGCTCTTTTTTGTGATAGGTGGGGAAATCCTGTCCGATACGTGACGGAATGTGGCGGAAGGCATGAGGCGGTTTTCTTGTTTTCTCTTTTTGTCTTGCAAAGTATGGCTATTTTTACGTGTCATAGCATAGGGTTTTTCTGTCGAGGGGGGTTGACCTTTAGCTAGGGAGGCTATACGCACAAGGCCTGACCAGCAAAGAGCCTGCTTTTACATCCATAAACACAATTTTGAAGATGACAACAACAAGGTCATCCAGTTACCATGAATTATTCCTGTTTTCATACCAAATCTTTCTCTGAAGAGTTACTCTCTTATAATTTTGTCTTCCTACTCCTGATGAATTAATTCAAGAAGCATAAAGTGTCATTTGACCTATGATACATTGGCTAGCATTGCATGTCATCCTGTAACATCTGTTGTCTACATTTACTTTTTTCTTTTTAGCATATGAGTTTGTTATACTTAAGGTGACTTGGTCAGTCCTGACAGTCAAACTACTGACTGTATATCCTCTGTGTATAATACTGGTAGTCACATGGGGGCCTGTTTGCTGTGGTATATTGGTCCCAAATAAGTGTTCTGATTCTTTTGTTAACCAATGATATCACAAATTGCCTGTGCTTGTTGTATCGTTAACATAGCTAGTTACTGCTTATTGTTCCATCTCCCTATGACCAGTTCGGTAACACTGGGTATGTCTAAACCACATCCCTTTTTTGATAAAGGGATGTAAATTAGACATATCAAAATTGTAAATGAAGCCAGTGGAACAAACTGTTTTTTGCAACAGGATATACCTCAAAAATGAAGTTTACAGGAACTTTCAAAATGGGGCATTTCTGTCGAAAGATCTCCCCCTTGACTGCAAATTTTTTTTTTGAAAAGTGGCTTTTTGAAAAAAAGCTGCGGCCGCCATTATGCAAATGAAGCAAGGGAAATTCAAATCATGGCTTCACTTACAATTTCGATATGTCTAATTTACATCCCTTTATCAAAAAAGGGATGTACTTTAGATGTACCCACTGTATAGTTATTTATTAAGTAGGGTTTGTTGCTGAGATCATGTTAGTTTTTATCTATGACTGGCACTAGCGGTTATATTCACAGGGAGGAGTTGGGTGTTGCAGTGCTCAGTGTAGGCAGAAAAGCTGGTTGTGCTGGTTTCCTGAATGCTGGGTAAGTGTTCTGCTCACTGGACTGCTGAGTGGGGGCAGTGGTGCTTCCTCCAGTCATCTTGTACAATGCTCAATTTAGTTAGCATCTTCGAAGGTGAACTCTGAGCATGCCTACTGACTGGAGTTCACAGGAGAAACAGATGGACACATGTCTAGTTTGAGACCAAAAACAGTGAGGAGTCCTGTGGCACCTTAAAGACTAAAGGTATGTCTACACTACAGTGTTAATTCGAAATAGTTTATTTTGAAATAACGTGTCTACACACAAAACGAGGTATGCAAGATCTGTCACCAAAGGCTTCAGTGAGCGATAGACCCGTGGCTAGACTGCTGCTTTTCGTCACCAAAGCTCCGTGGCGACAGAAAGCAGCAGACATTTTTATGCTAATGAAGCATGGGAGAGTTAAATCCCCGCTTCATTAGCAATTTCGGTATGTCTAATTTACATCCCTCTGGCGACAGAGGGATGTAGTCTAGACATGCCCTAAGATGTCACAGGTTTCCTCATTGCTTTTGTGAATACAAATTAACATGGCTACCCCTCTAATAGTTTGAGGACCTTGCTGGTCACATGACTTAGTCAGATTTGCACATGCCCAATTGCACTGAGACACCTGGGGACTTCAGAGACTAGGGGAGTTCAAGCACCTAGGAAATGTAGGTGTCTACAGGTTTAGGTGGCAGCTAAACAGGAAGGCTTTGAAGATCTAAATTTTGAGCTCTAGGCACCTAAATCCCTTCCACATGTGATGTCTCTTACAAAAGAGAAAGTTAAAATATTTTCAGCTTGTACAATTTCAGTTTGAGACCGAATAAAGAAATATGAGGTTATATGGCATGTTATCAAAATCTACTGTGACAGTAAGCCGTGGGGAAATTATTTTTTGTGAAGAAATTAGATACAAAATTCAATTAATTTGTAAATGAACCTTGTGCATAAACTGTAAAATTACCCCTGAAAGCTAATCCTATGGAATTGACTTGAAAAAGAGTTACTACTCCATAGCAACTGAGTTCCTTTTTGTATGAAACGATCAGTCAAAATATGTTGCAAAAGGCAACTGAGCCAAGTTCTTAAATCACAGATGCTCTCTTACTATACTATTATTTTTCTTGGTCAGATATTGCTTGAGCTATGAGACTGATTTGAGTTACAGATTAATGGTCACGGATCCATGTACAGTACTTGGGCAGTCTCACAGGTCAAACACTGCTATGCTATGCTGTGGATAGGGAGATCAACATACAAGAGCGGTTCATCCAACCAGTGTCACTGACTTAACAAATTACCAAATTATAAATCAATGTAGGGGCTGCAACCCATGTCTGTATCACATCAATAAAACTCTCCTTCAGTCAGTTTGTTGTCAATCCAGCACATGCCCAGACAGTTTTTTTCTTAAGTAATGTCTCACAAAATGACTTAACTAAACAATAAATTGGATTTCAGGATTTTCCCCCTTTGATATCAGAAAATATTTTTTCTGTGGGTAGAGGGGGAACAATTCTTGTTCTAAGAAGGAACACCAACTGTGTGATCTAAATTAATGAAGAGTTTTGAAGAAAGTAGCATGTAGGGTAGGGGAGAGTTTGTGAGAAGGAGAGTAGTATTTCATGGTCCTGTTTCTTGACAGTAAGTCACATTATAAACCTAAATATCTTCACCCTCCATCCTCCTGGCTGCTACACATTAGCCCTGCTGCATACTCCCATTTACAGTATTGGGCTATACAGTGCCATCTAATTGATTGCACAATCCATTCATCAATTTCACTGACAGCTCCTTCAGACCTAATTACAGCACAGACAGTTATATGGTGTTGAGCAACGAGTTAAACCAAGACTAGATGGGTATCTACTGAACAGTATGAACCTTGAAAGTAAGTCACTAAATCCCTCTAAACAGAGTGCATGGTCTCCAGCCTCTCAAAAGATTTGTTTGCCAATCACACTTTCATGTCTCTGTAAGACAATCCATAGCCTCAGTAGTTAACAGATTGGATCATGTAAACACTTCAATTGAGATTTTTGTTCATGTTTAACTAGAATAAAGTAACCACAAGTTGAATTTAGCTTGAATACTGATATAGGATATGCCTACACTGTGTTGTAAAACCCATGGCTGTGAGTGCCTCAGTCTGGGTATGTATCTTTGATTCACATGACAGTGCTAAAATCACCTGTGTGGATATTTGAGCTCCAGCCTCAGTCTGTGAATCCCAGGGAAAAGTCTGAACAGCTTCAGTGCCCAAATGTCTACCCAGCTGGTTTTAGCATTGTACTGCAAACCTGAATCTATAGACCTGGGCTCTGGGACTCATTGCCAATGTCACAGATTTTAAAACATGGAGTGCGGATAACCAGAGCTGTTTCATATTTTGCCTTTCATGTTTCTGAAAGCGATAATATTCATGGAGATTATAAGAGGCTTAGAGTTCTTAGTCTTTGGGCTCTGTTTACTAAAAAGGCTTACATAGCTAAATGAAAAGAGTAAACACATCACATAATAGGATTTGGGTAGAATGAGGGTCAGCACAAAGAGCTTAATGTAATAAACCTTCAGATCTAGGAACTTAAAAAAATCCTTCCATGTGTTCAAAGAACATAGAATTAGATTGTGGGGAGGTTACAGAGAGCATATTAAAATAGCCTGGAAGATTGTCAGTACTAGTGATACAGGAATTAGGATTTTTCTAATGTCATGTTGGCAAGTTTTATTAGTAATGCTTCTGAGTAGGCTAAGTTACTGTACATCCCCAAAGGAAAAATGGGTATATAATATCCCTTCCAATGGACAAATATCTACATCTTCAAAGTGCACCACCAAATGGCTTTCCCCAGTGTGAAGTGGCATTGCTCTCCACTTGACCATTACACTGGGGAACAATCTCAGAGGAAATTCCTACTCCTCCTTTCACACGCCTCTTTCCAGGTTCCATTAGTTATTGGTTTTATCATCTGTATTATAGTAATGCCTAAGGCACCCAATCTAAATCAGGGCTCTACTTCATTAGATGCTGAACCACCAGAGAATGAGGCAACCCCTGCCCTAAAGGGCTTACATTTTAAATAAATATGCCAGGCAGAAAAAGAGTAAAGGGAAAAATGTGTGGGATAAACAGCATGAACAATATGATGGTTTAAAAACATCTTAGTGCCATTACTTTATTAGTAATAATAATTAATACACTAGAATTTTGTTAGAGAATTGGCTAAACAGAGGAGAGGATAGATATAACCTGATGACTGTGGGGACAAACAACCAATCAGGACGGAGGAAAGACTGACCAGGAGAAAATCTTAAAAATCACATTAGACACTGACACATCTTTCTTCAAAGTCTTTGCTGCACATGCTTGTCTCTGTTCTTTCCAGCTACATTTGAGTGGCCCCTTCCAACAGTTTGGCCCATAAGTATCATACATTGTTACTATTGGCTTATTTTATTCTTTGGTGGCAAAATCAGAGCAACTGTGAGTGGCTGCAATTTCATTCACCTGCCCCAGTTTACATAAATCTGGGCCTATCAGTAAGGATCAGAGCATAGCTGGTGAAAGTTGGCATAGCTCCATTTACTTTAGTTGCTCAGTAGACCTAGATCAAATACAACTTTAACATTTTAAAATATAGCTCCACCCTGAGGTGTGGCACAAGTCATATTCCCAATTACTTATACTTGGAATGACTTCTTCCCTCTCCTTGCATTCATTGGATGCTAGGTTCTTTTAAGCATGCCTGGTACTTCCATCCAAGGTGTCTCCTGTGTGACCAATACACAAGGGATGCTGTCATTGGCAAAATAAATAAAGCTACCAGTGCTGACAAGGAATATAACTCGCAGTGCACTATAAAGTACATCAACACAAACCCAAACAAAGGAGTGACACTCCCTGAAAATAATATAAAGAAGGGGAATCTTTTGGGAGTAGGGAAATATGGTTAGGATTGACCAATAAGTATACATTTCCCTCCTAACTCCTAACTATCCCAAACCCCTCCCTGGCATGCCAAGCATGGAGCTCAGTGCTTCACTGCTTTAAACGTTGGCAAGCCTAAACCAAAAGATTCCCCTTACTCTGTCTTTGCCCCTGGGTTGAAAAGTGTCCTTGTGATGCTACCTGGGGTTACCCAGAGACTTCAGTTGAGCTTAATTCTACAAGACACAAAAGTACCTAGTTAAGTATGTACAGACACTGGAACATACTACGATTTTATATTTTATACATAACCATTTGTTTCCAATACATCTACTTGCTATCACACGAATCTGTATGCTTTCTTTAAAAATTATACTTGATTTCAGTATTGACATTATGTCAGTGCTGTATGTAAGTGGTGATCTGAGGTGAAAATGTAAATTGAGGGCACAGTTTCTTTGGAAGCAGCAAGTCTGTAAATACTGCAAGTAAGAAACAACCTGTGTCTGCTAATGGGCAAAAAGGGGCAGCCAGCTTCAGCAGTGTTCCTGACCCTGGCCACTCCAAGCAGCCAATCGGGAGGGTGGGGGTGGGGAAGGGGCACTCATCTCATGCATCACCTCTACTGCAAGTGTCCTGATAATCAAGAGCTGGGGGAGTGGGAGGGTGGAGGCATGCTCAGAGGGCATGAGGGTTAGAATGTACCAGTTTTAACCTGTAGAGAGAGAGTGGGACTTGTGGAGGTCTGGAAAGCAGTGTTTGTGTTGCCTATGGTAAGTGGAGTTGAGATCTTCTAGGAGCTCAGTGCAGGAGCTGGAAAACTCTACCTGGGTATGTCTACACTACCCCGCTAGTTCGAACTAGTGGGGGTAATGTAGTCATCCGCAATTGCAAATGAAGCCCAGGATTTGAATTTCTCGGGCTTCATTTGCATAAAGCCGGCCGGCGCCATTTTTAAATGCCGGCTAGTTCGAACCCCATGCCGCGCGGCTACACGCGGCACAGAGTAGTTAGTTCGGATCAGGAATGAGGAGTACAGCTAGTTCGGATTAGGAAGCCTAATCCGAACTAGCTACTCCGTGCCGCATGTAGCCACGCGGCACGGGGTTCAAACTAGCCAGCATTTAAAAATGGCGCCGGCCGGCTTTATGCAAATGAAGCCCGGGAAATTCAAATCCCGGGCTTCATTTGCAATTGTGGATGACTACATTACCCCCGCTAGTTCGAACTAGCGGGGTAGTGTATACATACCCCCTGGGAGTTGCACAATATTTCCAAAGTGGAAACAAATGAGACAAAGCTGATTTGTTTACCTCATTCTCCATTTCTGTTGAGTCCTGGTGATTCTGGATCTTCTTTACCACCATTGTAGTGGGGATCCAATGAGATGAAGCCAGTATTTGTTCTTTTTATTGTAATTTTTAATAACTGAGCAATGGTTGAGATGGGGAAAGAACACTGACAGACTATGAGAATTAAGCACAAGATGGAGCAAGGCATGCAGCTTGATAAAAATGGATAAGATACAAATAATTATGACACAGAAGAAGCAAGAGCCCATTGTAGCAAGGCTTCTGTATTTCCTAGTCAGACTAACACATTACAATATCAGTCTAAAAATGTTCTGGAGTAATATAAATAATGTATCTGAATGTTAAGCACTTCTCTCCCTTAAGAGCTTTATTCTGTTATTTTCTGTTGCAAAAAGCCAGTTTGTTCCTCATATTGTGCGACTAACATTTTAGTGCATGAGTGTTATCACTGCATTTTGCATGAAATATCATTTGTCATGATTCATTATTCTCTTATTCCTTACATAAGTGTCAATTCATTCTTCATTCAAATACTTCATAGTCTTAATAGAGAACAGTTTTTGTCCATAGTGCCAAATTTGCATATTCATTTTGAAGAAAGATATGAGTATCCCATGTCTATTAAAGCTATAGAAGCAAGAGCCTGAATGAAAAGATTTTTCCCAAGTTCGCTATGCTCACAAGCAAGTGCTAAAAATTAATTAGAATCAATGGGAAAAGAAAATAAAGCCTTTAAGGGCCATGCTTTCTAAAGCTCACAGATAACTCATTTTTTCCAAGTCACTTTCAAAGAACAAGAACGTTATGAAATGTGGTTTGAGGATTTTACTTTGCACACAACATAATTATCCACTAGGATAATATTCAATTTGACAAAATGTGAGTTCTTAAGAGAGTGCTAGTGGGTAGAAATCGGGAATGACTGCTTCCCCAAGAATAAACTTTTGTATAAGCTTCTAACAGAGGGGTTAAATTATAGTCCAGCTAAAACCAATGGGAGTTTTCCCATAAAGTAGGAGAAGGTTTGCTGGAGTTTGGGCCAAGGTCATAATAATTTTAGAAGCTTCAGGGGGTAGCCGAGTTAGTCTGTACAGGATAAACTAAAAACACAACAAATAGTCTGGTAGCACTTTATAGACTAACAAAACATGTACATGGCATCATGAGCTTTCGTGGGCACAGCCCATTTTTTCAGATGACCAGAGTTCTTAATTTTGGTTATTCAAGTGTACTTATATCTGAAAACATAACTGTAAATATCAGGCTCTATAAGTATGTTCTTTTAATGTTTTCCATTAACTAACACATGACGTTTACAATAAAAAGATGGTATATTTTCTGACTCCCAGTCCTACCCAACCTGGGCTCTGACTCAGACAATCATCAGTAATTTAGGTTCTTTGGGTAAAAGTTTGCCTTCAACTACAGCAGTGCAACCTCATTATCCACAGGGTTGCACAGGCTGTGATCAGTGGAAAACCACTGACCTTGTAGTCCATCTCTCTTTCTCACCTGTATTAGTTCTTCTGAGCTAACAGGAGAAAAGAACAGAACACACTAATTTTTTGTCACTCAGGTAAGCAGACTTGCCTTTAAACACTCACAAGAAGCAGATCTGTTGAATAAGGTGCCATTTTTACATTGTCACTTCTGAAAAGTCATCCCTCTAACTGAGAGCTGTATCCAGCAAAGCATTTAAGCATATGCTTAAATTTCCATTAAATTCAATAGGTTGTTTCATACTTAAAGTTAAATATGCTTATCTGATTTGCATAATCAGCAACATAAGTTCTGCAGGGACTTGTTTCGATCCTGATGTGCCAATGCAGTGGTACTTGCACAAAATAATCAGCTTACTAACAGCTACTACCACAATTATTTCCTGTTCAACAAAGAAATAATACGACTTGAATATCACTGTGCCATAACTGATGGGAAGTATGTTTAATGAAGTTCATTGCACACATACTGCATTAAGGATGTTTGAAAAGTCCATTCTCTTGTCTGTTAGTCACTTTTTTGTTGTTGAAATCCAGGTCACCAGTATATGAACTCATTCTTTTCTAAAATCATATTGTCCAGTCTGTATGTTCATTTTAGTGAATTTCCCAAATATGCAAAGGGCAGTACACTTGAATATTAAATATCATATATGCACAGAAAAATCTAAGTTAGAAACGTGATGCAGTGCAGTTCTTTGCATTGTGCAAAAGCAATCATTTCAGCTTGTTTCCTTTCAAATAGTTTCAAAATGATTTGTTTTTTGATGATGGATGATAGGAATTGTGTTCAACCATCTACAGCAGGACACTTCAATTAAAATCCTCCCTTAATTTTCATAGAATGCAATGAATTGACAAGATTTATCATTTGACAATTGTTATCAGATAGCTACAGTATAGTAATTTAATCCTTTAGAGCCACAATTAATACTGTATTATATGTTAGTTAAAAGTCATAAATGCCTTGCAACTAAGTTTGTATATGAAAAGGAAAATATGTATTGGCCACATAATGTCCTCTTGAAGCTAGTTCAAAACTGAGCTCAAACCCTTTTAAACACAAATGGGTTCCACTGAAGTCAATGGGGTTTTCGGCTGTTGATTTGAGCATGATGCTGAGACTGTGTGAGATTTTGCAGGCTGTGTGTGACTCACTTTAGCTCTATTGATCTGAATCAGGATTTACCTTTAATAAGGAATTTTGGTCAACTGAAACTTGTAACCAAAGATTTTGTTTTGAAGTATTTCAATATTTTTTCCTCTGGCTACTTTATGTTCTCTTATGAAATGATTGTCAGTCTCTTGGGCATCTTGCCCCAAGAGAAGTCTTGTATATCCCCAAGAAGGCTCTACATCCTCTCTCCTTGTACCCTCTGACCCTGCCCTGAGTGGAAGCATAGGAAAAAGGCTTCAAAGAGCTTTCTTTCACTGTGCATCAAATTGGAACACAGCACAACTGTAGCTACCCCAAATTCTCATTTGAAATCAGTGGGAACTAGGTGCTTAAATACATCAAGAACCTAGGCCCAAATTTGTCTGTGCTTTTTTCCTACCTTACAGAAGAACTGAAAAGACAGATTAGTTATTAAGTTTCAAATGGGAAGCTGTGTTGGTCTGTAATTTTAAAAACAGTGAGTAGTCCTGAGGCATCTACACAGCAGGGCAAAACTCAAAACTCAACTTCAGCTACGTCAATTGTGTAGCTGACGTCAAAATAGCTTAATTTGGCTCTTGGCGCTGTCTACGCAGCAGGAAATAGAAAGAAGAACACTCTTCCTTTGACTTCCCTTACTCCTTGTGAAATGAAGGCTACAGGAGTTGGAGTCACAAGTCCTCTGGCTTCCCATTATTTCAAAATAATGGCTTGCAATGTGGATGCCCACTATATTATTTCGGAATGACATCAGTTATTCCGAAATAACACTGCTGTGCAGACATACACTTAGGCTACGTCTACACTGGCCCCTTCTTCGGAATAGCCATGCTAATTTAGAACTTTGGAATAGGGAAATGCGCGGAGGATTTAAATATCCCCCGCGGGATTTAAATAAACATGGCTGCCGCTTTTTTCCCGGCTTGGGGAAAAGCCGGAAAACAGCATCCAGACTGGCGCGATCCTCCGGAATAAAGCCCTATTCTGGAGGATCTCTAATCTTACTTTCAAGTAGGAATAAGAGATCCTCCGGAATAGGGCTTTATTCCGGAGGATCGCGCCAGCCTGGATGCTCTTTTCCAGCTTTTCCCCAAGCCGGAAAAAAAGCGGTGGCCATGTTTATTTAAATCCCGCGGGGGATATTTAAATCCCCCGCGCATTTCCCTATTCCAAAGTTCTAAATTAGCATGGCTATTCCGAAGAAGGGGCCAGTGTAGACATAGCCCTAGAGACTCACAAAAATATATAGATTCTTGAACTTTCATGGATAAAACCCACTCCCACAAAAGCTCATGATTCTATGTATTTTGTTAGTCTCCAAGGTGCCACAAGAGTACTCATTGTTAGTGAGGGGCTCAGACTACTGGGGACCTTGGCTTGTATCTAGATAGTTAAAAATGAAGCACAGTATAAAGTATTGCGATGGGCTTCCCAGGGCCCTCCTTACCTTTACACAGAATACACGGTTATAAAAGTATGGTGGCGTGTCGGGGTCCCCCGCCTCCAGCACCCCCATAGTGGCATGAACAGACTCCACCAGCCAGTAGAATAGAGGGAGTTTATTGCTTCTCCAGGATACAGTGCAGCACAGATGTAATCTGGTTACAGTAACTGGGGCTAGGAGGCCGCAGTGCCTCCCCTTGAGATGGGGATTGGCTGGGCCCTACAATCCCAGCCCCCTCCCTAGCTCTTTCTCCCCTGATTCCCAGACAGAAACTCACACTCTCTTCCAGCCCTGCCCCTCAGCCAGGGTGGCATTCCACCTTCCTTTGTTCCTCTCCCTGGGAGGTAACTGGTTGAACAGGTTACCTCCCTGTCCCATCAGCTACTCTGCTGGGCTGTGGTACAGACAGCAGCCAGTGGGGGTCACCCACAGCCCAAGCCCAACAACCAGCAAGGTACCAACACTACGTCACAAAAGGGCACCCAAAAATTTGGAGCCCCACTGGGTCTTACTATCCACCCACCTACCTATCCCTGTTCTGTGGCTCTGCTTCCTCTGGAGAGGATCTAGTTAACTTACAAGGAAAAAAGCCTGCCAGACCTATTAGCAGACCACTGAACCTGTGAAAGAGCCAGTCAAGTGATAGTGAAGCTGTTTAACAGGCATTTGCCAACCCCAGGTATTTCCTGTCAGTTTCTGAATTTACTGTGTTCTTTTACAGGACCTTAGTTTAAAATTTGCTTTAAAATATTTCATTAGTGTGTGGCAAAAGGTTATAAAATCACAGGTCTTAAAAAGCATCAGTCTCTTCACCCCCTCTGAGCTGCTTTTGGCGCATAGGTGCACCAGTTTAATAGTACTGTGTAGGGCCCCAGACATTATTAAGGCTAGATTATGGGGAAGATTTGAAAGAGGATATGCAAATTCTGCATTTTTTGAGGAAAAGCAGCTTTTCAAAAAGCGGGGGGGGGAGGGGGTTGCTGAAAAAAACATGTCTAGACTACTTTCACTTTTGAAAGCTCCACTTTGGAAAGTGAGATCGGAAGAAGATATTTAAATTCCTGCAGAATTTGCATATCCTCTTTCGAATCTTCCCCGTAGTCTAGACAAACCCAAAGATGGCCCTGTCTTCCTCCACTGGCTGGATTGCAGGTGGGAGGATGTATAAAAGATGTTAAGGGAATGGGAATTGACACAAAGCATCTGGGGCTGTCTGTGGCCAGCTTTAGGAAAGCAGCTACTTCTGGGAAGGATTTGGCTTCATTAAAATATTGCTGATTGTTTTAGACAGTGAGACTTCATCTCTATTCCCTTCTCACTTTTACAATGTCTATTTGTACTTTACTACAAGATGTCTTATTCTGGCATCGAAGTATAAAATAGACGCTCTAAGTGATTTTCCTTCTTAAATTTATGTTAATTTTCTTCCTTGCAAGAATCAAGATTATCTGAGTTCAATGCGTATAAATCTGAAATAGTGTTTTATGACAGGTTATCTCCAACAGTACTTAAAAATTGTTGTGTCTCATATGCACTGATGCAATTGCCCTTCTGTAATGAGAAGACTACCTGTAGCACAATAATATTAGAAACATGACTCTGTACCTATACCTTTAGCAGACTTAGCAAGGCAATGCAAGAGGAAATAACGCATTTTGGTTCTCTCAAAGAGACTTTTGTTAATTTTTGAAGGTAAATAACTTAAGTAAAAGTTATTTTACTCCTTCCAGAAAAAAATCAGGCAATTTGTTTTTAATCAGTTGCTACCGTACAGAAAGGGTAAGTGAAGCTACAATAGAAACAAACACTAGAAGTATTTTGTTCTTTCTTCAATCATCTCTCTAAGGCCTCGGGCTGTTTTCTACCAGTATGGCGGCTTATACAGAACAGAACACCTGGTGACCACTTGCTAGCTGAATATAAATAGCCTTCAATTATCTCCAAATAAATTGTCACCTGTTCCTTTCCAAATTCCTGGCAATTTTAGCTTTTGCAATTAGTGGTGTTCGGATTCATCCCCCGCTGGCAGAATGTGAGGAAGTAGCCCTTCATTTAAGGAATTATTATTTTTTGAGCATTAATGGTTACATTCTAAATTAGACTAATGATATAGCTGAGACACACATGATACACTTGACACAACCAATTTTCAATCCATTGTGTATCACCAAGTGGCCAAGTAACAAGTAACAAATTACATAGACTACACTACTGTACCCCTTGTTCAGGTTTAGTGACAGGTTCAAAATAATTAATATTGTGACTATGGCTGCTTGAAATTCTAATGTCAATTTATTCCTGCATACAGTTTGCTGGAAATTTTTGTGATGTGGGAGGGGCATGAGTCAGAAAATACTTCGCAGAAACCTCCCAATGTAGGTGGGAAAGATTTATCTGGATCTGCAAAATCTTCCTAGTCTCATTCTCCATACTATTTACTTTCTCACCCTCTTGTTCAATTTGGACACCAAGGGTATGTCTAGACTACCGCGTTTTGTCGACGGAAATTTTGTCGACAGATACTGTCGACAAAACTTCCGTTGACAAAGAGCGTCCAGACACATTGAGTTCTGTCAACAAAGCAAGCTGCTTTGTCGATAGAACTCCGTAGTCTGGACGCAATGTTACAGGCAATAACACCTTCTGTCGACAGAACTCTGTCGACAGAAGGTGTTATGCCTCGTAAAATGAGGTATACCAGCGTCGACAAAACTGCTGAGTTCTGTCGACGTTATGTCGACAGAACTCAGCGGTAGTGTAGACGCTGGTATAGTTTTGTCGACAAAACTAGGTAGTCTAGACATACCCCAAGTGGCAAGACCTAGGGGAGGGAGTCCCAGTGGACAATAGTATTCTACTTGCTAGACATTTTGCAGCTCTTCCATGGTGCTTAGAGCATGAGTTTGTGGCTGGCACAATTGACAGAATCTCCTGACACCTGCATGTTTTGCAGTAAGGAGACACCTAAGCATGTCTACATAGACTATCTGAGGAGGTTCCATTTTCTGGCTCTCCAGAACTACCTGCAGGTCTGGTTGTGTAACCGTGGAGTGGGCTAGACCAGTGTTTCTTAAACTATGTTCCACTGAACACTGGTGTTTCATGAACAACTTGCACATGTGCCTCACCCTCTTCTTTGTTGTTGTTACTTCCTAGTTTTTGCCTTTTTTTGACTGACAACAATTTTTTTTGAAGAAAATTTTCATAGGTGTTCTGCATAAAAAAATATTATTGTTTGGTGTTCTGTGGTCTCAAAATGTTTAAGAAACACTGGGTTAGACTTCTCTGCCTTTCTCCAGTGTCTAAAAAAAAGAAAGTCCCTCTACTCCCATAGACAGTAACTAGAGACTCAGAGTTCAGTCTAAGGACTTTCAGCAAGAATTGCAGTGTCAGCCTCCCTACATTCAAGTATCAAAATAAACTAAAGAAATGAATTTAATTAAATAACTTAACAAAATCTTATGATGAAGAAACAAAATCTAATTTATACAACACAACATAACCATTTTATAACCCGCAGACATCATCCTCACAGTCACAATAAAGAGAACACAAAGGGCTCGTCTACACTGGCCCCTTTTCCGAAATGGGCATGCTAATTTCACAGGTCATAATAGGGAAATCCGCGGGGGATTTAAATATCCCCCGCGGCATTTAAATAAAAATGTCCGCCGCTTTTTTACGGCTTTTAGAAAAGCCGGAAAAGAGCGTCTACACTGGCCCTGATCTTCCGGAAAAAAGCCCTTTTCCGGAGGATCTCTTATTCCTACTTTGAATAGGAATGTTGAAACCTTCTCCCTTCCTAATCCAACTTTCAGTCTCAGAGCCAAAATGATAGCCCAAGGTAGCCCAAAACAGAGAGATAGCACAATTTCCCTAAGGCAGAGTAGTACAACTCACTCCAACTGGGACTGGGCTGGGGGTTTTCCACAGTGCCTCTTATAGCATGCTTCACTACACAACCCCTAACCAGCACATAGGACTAAGAATATGCCTCCCAACCCTTAAACTGATGGCTTGCAATTCCAAAGCAGTCCTTGGTGCACCGCAAGCTTGATAATGTAGCTCTAAATGTATCACTTTCAAGTGCTGCATTAACCAAAATGGATGCAGCTTTCTGTCAAATAAATTTACCAGCAGGGAATAGGATGTGATCTGAGTATGAGATGGGCAAAAATATCCAGCCTTGAGCTGGATTAACTTTGACTTTTCAAATAATTCAGTCTCTTCCATATTCTCAAAGAACTCATATTTAGCTCTCCAGAGCAAGGCCCAGAGCAGATTAGGGGTAAAGAATCTCATTATATAAATCTTCTGTCCCTGATTGACTATCTAAAGATGGTCCTTGTAAAAATGCAAAGTAAAACACTTCTGTAGCGAGGCTGAATTCCTGCTGGATTACTCCGTGATATGCAGAAATCTGTTCTACAGCTTTCCATAGCCTCTGCAGACTCCTGTAGTATATAATTCACCACAGCAGACCCACTGAGTTCAGAGAAAGCTGAGATGAGGCTTTTGTTAAAAATATTTTTAATGTACGTATGTAACTTAGACAAGTAGAGGTTCATTTGTATGGATGGATTTATATACGTTTGTGGCTGCCAAGCCTGGATTTAATAACAGAGGGTATGTCTACACTACCCCGCTAGTTCGAACTAGCGGGGTAATGTATGCATACCGCACTTGCTAATGAAGCCCGGGATTTGAATTTCCCGGGCTTCATTAGCATAAGCGGGGAGCCGCCATTTTTAAATCCCCGCTGCTTCGAACCCCGTGTAGCGCGGCTACACGGGGCTCGAACTAGGTAGTTCGGACTAGGGTCCTATTCCGAACTACCGGTACTCCTCGTGAAACGAGGTGTACCGGTAGTTCGGAATAGGCACCCTAGTCCGAACTACCTAGTTCGAGCCCCGTTTAGCCGCGCTACACGGGGTTCGAAGCAGCGGGGATTTAAAAATGGCGGCTCCCCGCTTATGCTAATGAAGCCCGAGAAATTCAAATCCCGGGCTTCATTAGCAAGTGCGGTATGCATACATTACCCTCCTAGTTCGAACTAGGAGGGTAGTGTAGACATACCCAGAGGTACAGCAGGCAAATGAACTAGAGAGCCATTCAAAGGCATCTTTGAAATTTGTTCATAGGAGTGTGATGTGTCAGGAGAGGCTGAGAGGGGAAAACTCTGTACAAGGAACCCAGTAAAGTTTCCCCACATTAATTGGTTGGGTAACGGGTTCTCTACCCACGATGGATTGGGTGCTGTTTCATCCTTTAATCCTTGAAAATCACCTGGCTCTGCTTCCTTGGCAGCCTGGCTTCAATGTTGCTATGTTTTCATGGTTTCCTGCTACACATTGGATCTTAAAGAGTAAATTGAATTCTGGTTTTAGCATATTAACACACGTTAGATAAAAAGCACAATACTCCTTTTGAAATGTGGCAATATGACACTATTTTCCTTCATCTAATCCAGACGCATAACACTCTAGGCTAACCAAAAAGCTGAGACAGAGAAAGCAGGCTGCCCCTAAAGCAGAGACATCACTCACTTTGCCTTGTTCTAGGCTTACTCCTTGCAGACTGATTACTGTTCCCAGATTGCATGCTTCACCATAGAGGCCCCTAGCCTGCAAGAAGAACACTCTTAAAGTGATGGCTTGTAATTCCAGCACAGTCTTCAATACACTACATTCTCCACTAGTGCATAGTTTTCCCTCTCCAATGAATACAGCCAGTGTAGGAACATAGATGTATCTTCCTGGCCCTGTTCCAATTTTCACCTCTATATTCCTTCCCATATGCCGATACTAATGTTTACTCTTCCCATGGTGGAGAGGGGTATCAATGAGTTATCTGAGCATGGAGGGAAACGTTTGTGCATCATCTTGGCAGCATCATTTTCTCCTCAAGGGAAGATACAGCATGGAGCCATCAGATTTACCAACATTACTGGCCTTGCACAAGACTTTTAGTGGCTTTTTATTGCCAAATAAACTGCTGCAACTTTATGATTGTTTTAGTCAATAGAATGACATCATATATGTACATATTTGAGACCTTAGAAGGAGGAGCGAGGGATGAGGGCTGAGAACAAAGACTAACATCTCTCCCAGCCCCCCCTTGAAGGAAAGATCTCCTGTGTAAGAGGTCTGCCCTGTTAGGACTAAGAACTTTCAATGGCGGGTGTTGCCTGCAGCTATTAACAGGGACGGGCTTAATGCCAGGAAGCCACCACTGGTTGTGGGCTGCACTGAAGGGGCGAGCCAAAGGGAGCTGCCCTTCAGGGAAGCCCTACGGGACAGACTGAGGGTGAGGGTCTGTGTTGTGGTGGTTTGTGTGATATAGTATAATTTGTGAGTGTGTGTTTGTGGGTGTTGGTGAGAGCAGCACATTTGTTATTTGTGCAGTGGCCTGTTCAGTGCCTGGCGAGAGCAGGGAGGGAAGGAGAGGGTTCTTGGTCAGAGGAAGTTCCTCCTACCTTCCCACACTGAAGCTCAAGGAAGGACTATGTTGTTGTTCTCCTTTTTCGTTATGTGTTTTGGGGTGGCTAAGGGGGCGGGTTCAGATAGCATCGTGGCAGTTGTGACAGGTAAGGGAAGATATGGCAGTAAGCTCTGGACTGGCTAGCAAAGGGGAATAAGGTTTAGACAGATATGTGCTATTCCTTGTTCCGGTCCTGTTCCTAGCCTCAATAACTCTGGGAACCTTAACACCTGGCCATCACCTCTGAAGGTGCTGCTGCTGAATGCCAGGTAGGTATCTCACAGCAGAACTGTTTAGAGTGGTGCGGAGCCTGTTATAGTCTGTCACTCATGACAAAATGGAGGAGCTCTCGGCTCCCCGCTGTGTTCTGTTTGTGAAGCACTTTGCAGATAAGATTGCTCACATTCAGTCTGATTTGGACTCTGGCTGTCATATAAGGGGGGTACAGAATGTGTTGAGAGCACCGCCCAGTCGTTTTTCTTTGAAACGGTTTCAGCTATTGCAGACTGAGGATGTGGACAAGGTGCTTTGAAGAGTGTGACTGACCACGTGTATGCTTGACCCCTGCCCTTCATGGCTTATTAAATCTAGCTAGGAAGGGATGGTCGCTTGGGTCCAGGAGATGATTGATGCATCTTTTAGATCTGGTATGTTCCTGCCGCCTTGAAAGAGGCAGTGATAAAACCATTTCTTAAGAAGCCTTCCCTGGACCCACATAATTTGAATAACTATCATCCAGTTGCTAATATTCCCTTCTTGGGAAAAGCATGTGAGCGGGCGGTGGTGTTGCAATTCCAAGCTTTCTTGGAAGAAACAGATTATTTAGATCCATTTTAGTCTGGTTTTAGGACAGGTTTTGGAACTGAAACTGCCATGGTCACCCTGGTAGATGACCTATGCCGGCAGATAGACAGGGGGAGTGCATTCCTGTTGATTCTCTTGGACCTTTCAGTGGCTTTTGATACCATTGGCCATGGTATCCTTCTGGAACACCGGACGGAGATGGGTATCAGAGGCACTGCTTTGTGGTAGTTCTTATCTTACCTTTCGGAATGTTTTCAGAAGGTGGAGCTAAGGGGTGGCTATTCAACCCTGTGGCAATTGTGCTATCGGGTCCCGCAAGGTTCCATCTTGTCCCCTATGCTGTTTAATATCTACATGAAGCCGCTGGGGCTATGTCTAGACTACACGCCTTTTTTGATAGAGGCTTTGTCATCAGATACTGTCGACAAAGCCTCTGTGGAAAAAGGGTGTCTAGAGCACAACCAGTTTGGTCGAAAAAGCAAGCCGCTTTTTCGAAAGAGAGGGTTTTGTCAACAAAAGTAAGTCGACAGAACACGGCAGTTTTGTTGACGGCGGTAAACCTTTTTTTACAGGGCATAACGTCTTTTTTCGACAGAGATCTGTCAGAAAAAGGCGCTATTGCATGCAAACTGTGCTTTTTTGAAAGAGAGCATCTACACTCTCTTTCGGAAAAGTGGCTTGCTTTTTCGACAGAACTGGTTGTAGTCTAGATGCTCTTTTTTGACAGGCTTTGTCGACAGTATCTGTTGACAAAGCCTCTGTCGAAAAAGGCATGCAGGCTAGATGTAGCCAGAATGTAGATGCTCTCTTTCGAAAAAGCACAGTTTGCATGCAATAGCACCTTTTTTCAACAGAACTCCATAAAAAAAGGCATTATTCCTCATAAAACAAGGTCTACTGCCATCGACAAAACTGCCACGTTCTGTTGACTTACTGTCGACAGAACGTGGCGGTAGTGCAGATTCAGGTATAGTTTTGTCGACAAAAGTCCACTTTTGTCGACAAAACCCTGTAGTCTAGATAACTCCTGGGAGAGGAGTTTTGGAGCATGGCACAGATGACACCCAGATTTGTTTCTCTGTGACATCAGAACCAGGTGTGATGGTGACTGATTCAAACTGGTGTCTCGAGAAGGTAAAGTAAAAAAAACTGAAGTTGAATCCAGATGAGAATGAGGTCCTGTGGATCAGGAGGCCATCTTTTTGGGAATGTGGCATGGTACCTGTTTTAGAAGGGGTTATTCTCCCCTTGAAAGAACAGATACACATCTTGGGAGACTTCCTGGACTCTTTTTTAACATTTGAGAACCAAATTTCTTCGGTGGCCAGGAGTGCTTTCGGGCAGCTTTGTCTGTTCCACCAGCTGCGACCCTTCCCGAACAAGCATGACTTGGCCACAGTGATCCATGCTCTTGTTACATCACAACTGGATTACTGTAATGCATTTTATGTAGGGCTGCCTCTAAAGATCCTTCAAAAACATCAACTGGTCCAGAATGCGGCTGCTCGAGTTTTAACTAATACTCGTTATATGGAGCACATTATGCTGGTGCTCTGGCAGCTGCACTGGCTTCTGGTGGCACAATCTAAGGTATTGGTTATGACCAATAAAGCTCTAACCAGGTTGGGTCCAGGGTCTCTGAAGGGCTGTCTTCTTCCATATGAACCTCCCTTGGGATTGAGGTCAGCTGGGGAGGCTCTTCTCGGTGTTCCCCCATTTAAGGAGATAATATTAACATCTACCTGGAGCAAGGCCTTCTCAGCTTTTACTCTCAGGCTGTGCAATTCTCTTCCCTGTGATATTCGCAGGGCACCAACCTTAGCATTGTTTCCGCGTCAGACTAAAACCACCATTTTTACTCGTGCTTTTATTGGTGTTTGAATCTGTGTGTGTGTGTGTCCCTCCTCTCAAGACATCTTAGCAGGTTTTATGTCCCTCTGGGGTCTCATATTTTAATTTCTTATGTATATTTATATTGTGTTTTTAAAAAAATTGTAAGCAGCCTCGAATATTTTAAATAGAGAGGTGGGATAAAAGTATTTTAAATAAATAAATATTTATTGTCATTTAATGATTTCTAGATCAATTGTCATTTAATGATCACAGTTTTATTTTTAAAAGTTTTTCTATTCACATGCAACTTGTATTCACAAGCTAGCCTTCCTATTCACATGCAACTTGTATTTGTTATGGCTTCATTACCACCAGTAGCTAAGAGCTGTGGATTAAATTCTGGACATACGTGTACAACATCATTTCATTTAAAAAGAAAGAGAGAGACAGAGATGGAGAGATCAAAAAAATAAACTTTTGGCTTTGGTGCCAGACTAGCATACAGGAGTAAATTATAAAAAAGCTTAGTATTATCACTAAAAGAAGCAGATGTTCTGCTGAAAAAACATAGAAATCCATAAACTTTTGAAAAGTTGGGCCTAAAGGTACTTATAACAGATGTATCTTCTTTATTTATACGATCCCAAGGGTCTGATCCTGTAAACATAGACATAGACAGCTCCTAGAGTTGCCAAGTGTCTAGTATTGACCCGGACAATCTGGTATTTTTGCCTCCTGTCTGGTAAAAAAATTCAGAAAATACCGGACACCGAAAATGTCCAGTATTTTTTATTATTTTTCCCAGCCAGGAGGTGAAAATACTGGACATCTGTCAACCCTATGACACATTCGGCTCCATGTTCTGACTCCATGAAGAAAAAATGGCCACCGGCAGAAAGCGTAAAGAACTGAAGCCTTCCCTGTCTTAGTGCTCAACTGCTTCCCTCTTGCTATTCCTATTCTGACTCTGCAGGCACTTAAAGCTGTTTTATTTTTTATTTTTTATTTTTTTTGCTCAACAACTTTGGTCTCCCCTGGCTGCTGGGGAGGGCTGATGTTGCACCAGCCCTGGATCTTTTTTCTAGGCCACTGCCAGACCCAATGCTCTTCCCCCTGGATGCCGGGGGCTGTGAGATGGGATGAGCCGAAGCCTCTCCAGCTCTGGCTCTCTCCGGATATGTCTAGACTGCATCCCTCTGTTAGCAGAGGGATGCAGATTAGGCAGGTCGACATTGCAAATGAGGCAGCGATTTAAATATCCTGCACCTAATTTGCATAAAAATGGCCACCACGTTTTGCTGACTCAGTATTTTGTTAGCAAAAAGCAGCAGTCTAGAGGGGGAGAGGGGTCTGTTGAGAAATAAAGCTTTTTTCAACAGATCCCTTATTTCTCCAGTGAGGAGGATTACAGGATCTGTTGAAAACGGCTTTCTTTCTCGACAGATCCCCCTCAAGACTGCCACTTTTTGCCGACAAAGTGCTGACTCGGCAAAACATGGTGGCCATTTTTATGCAAATTGGGTGCGGGATATTTAAATTCCTGCCTTATTTGCAATGTTGACCTGCCTAATCTGCATCCCTCTGCCGACAGAGGGATGCAATCTACACATAACCTCCCTCTACCTGCCAGGGGGCAGGGAGTAAGGCTGCAGCGCAGCAGCCCCAGCTCCCTCCTGAGCACCCGGGAGGAGGGAGGCCGCAGCGTAGCAGCCCAGCTCCTAAGCACTGTGGAAAAGGGAGAGGGGAGGAGGGAGGAGACAGCTGACACAGAGTGACATGATGATGTTACTCCATCATCTTGTAGGACTTTATATATATATATATATACAAATGATGTGTACATGAATTCAGAGATACAGTATGTTATTCATCAATAGAAAAATACAATATAAGTAGCATTAACTCTACCTGGAATACTATATGTATATCTGAACATGAACACTACCTGAAAGGCAGCAATAAATTGCTGGGATTTGAGATATACAGAAATTATATGGCAGCTGGAGGGATTTATTTTTAAGTGAAAATGGGAGTAACTGTGGGATGGTTCCTGTGTGATTCTGAACACCTGCAGCTTCCATTGTTTATTTTTACTTGATATAAGTATCAAGATGAAACTGTGAATATGTATAATTTTAGTTAAGAAATAACAAGGGGAACACATACCATCCTGTAAGCATCAGAGAGGGAAAGGAATTCTTTATTATCACTTAACATTAATATTGTGGTACTGCTTACAAGCCACAATTATGTTGAAACCCATTGTACTAAGTACTATGCAAACATGTAGGTAATGATGGGTTCTGACCCAAAGTGCTTGTGCTCTTAAGTGACAACAGGGAATAGTTAGAAGCAATGGGATGAAAAAGGAGAGAGGTAAAATGTAGATGAAACATGAGGAAGCACTGTCTGATAGTGAGGTATACAGTGGGATTTTCCCAAAGAAGTGGTGGCAGAACCACTGGATGGGACTTTTACAACTAACTCGGTCAAAGAGTAGATAATGTACTATAAGGAATAATGCTGCATAGGCAGGGGAACGGATCAATTTCTCCAGTGATTCTGTCATATGAACATAGGAACTACCATACTGGTCCATCAGTTCCTGGCTCCCACAGTGGTGGCTACAATTTCTGTCACTACATGTAAGATAATTAGAGACTCAGATATTGTGTACTTCCTGTATAGATAGCCCAGTACTATCCTCATTATTAACTGGAATGAAGCAGAATATTCACAAGCTATCCTTATGGATCATATTGTACCACTGTGACAGCCCTAAGCAACCCAGCTTGGTGAATGGATTGGAAGGGATCCTGTTGTGGTCCAGATGGAGGAAGAGGAAATCATGGAGATGTGCTTCAACACATGGATCTATATAGCTATTGATCCAGCAGCCCAATCCTTCCCCTGAGTCTGACTTTTGTTGGACAGGTTAGACCTCTCTGGTCCGGCATCTTTGTGACTTGACTGGTCTGAATGAGGGGATTTGCTGGACCAGGAGAGGTCCCTCCTCTAATGGCTCATACTGCCCTCCTGCTCCCATGCTAGGCCTCCAGCCCAGCCCTGCTCCTGCCTCCAGGCACTCCCTTGTTTCTGCTCACTGGGTTGCTGCCAGGGCTGGAGAGCCATGGCTGGAGTTCTGTGGTCACGGCTGGAGCTTTGCAGCTTCCTGACTCCACAGCCCCGCAGCTGTCTGGCTGTACGTGTGGGGCTGGAGCTCCGCAGCCTGGGCTAGAGCTCCCTGGCTGCCACTGAGGATGGAGCTAGAGCTCCTCACCATACTGCCCCCCCTCACAGTATGAGTTGTCGCCCGCCCTTCCCTTGGTGAATGGATTGGAAGGGATCCTGTGTGGTCCAGGAACATCCATGGTCCTGCCAGACCATGGATATGGCTGGACCAGGGAGTCCTGGTTTAGAGAGGTACAACCTGTAATAATAATTAGCTCCAATATAGCATTTTTCATCAGGAGATCTCAAAGAACTTTACAAAAGTTCTGTGTGACTATCTCCATTTTACAGCAGGGGAAAACTAGGCTGAGAAATTGTGTGTCTAACTAGGAATGGAACACAGGTCTCCTAAGGCCCAGCATAGTGCTCTGTGCACTAAGCAACATTGTCTTTCTCTATAGAATGGAAGAGTCTCTGCTGTTTAGTACACAGCTCTCTAGCAATGCTGCCTCTTTGCTTGGGAGCCTCACAGAAGATATGTACTACTTCTGCCATCTATTAATTCTTCCATATCAGAGAGAATGTTGAAGTTTGATTTGGCCCTGATGTATATACATATACCTAATCTATAATATTGACTCCCTGTATATATTTCTGTCTTTATTCCTGTACATAATTCCTAGTTTCTTTTAAAGTAGGCAGTTGTGTGTTCTCAATCACATAGAATTTGTACTTCAATCACCTCGATATTTTACTAGTTTCAAAATTCATAGGGAAATTTGCATCCTTCCCTAACATCTTTTTGCTATATATATGTTAAGCAACCCTTCAGAGGAACAGCTTGAATGTCAGTAACTTTCCCAGCAATGCATCAATCTTTTTAATAGAGTTCACTATTTTTTTCCCCTCTTCACACTAGTAACTAACATAGACTCTATAAATTCTTGGGGATTTCAGGTTGCAAATAACAATCTCCTAGATACACACTTGCATTTATAAAGGCGTTAGTTGCTCAGGGAGTTTTCTGCTCTTTAGCATCACCAGCTTATGGCAAGAAGAACACCAACATACAGTGAACCCTCGCTACTTCGCGGTTCGACCATCGCGGATTCACGACTTCGCGGACTTTTTTCATTACATTATGTATATACGTGAATCCGCGATGGTCGAACCGCGAAGTAGCGAGGGTTCACTGTACTGTGAACATAAAATTGATCCTTACCAAAACTTTAAAAAGCCTCGGGGGAAGCCGGCGGGGGGGCATCCCAGGCGCGCCTGGGCTGCTCCCCCGCCGGAGCCCCTCCGCGGCTTTCAAAGCCTCGGGGGAAGCCGGCGGGGGGGCATCCCAGGCGCGCCTGGGCTGCTCCCCCGCCGGAGCCCCTCCGCGGCTTTCAAAGCCTCGGGGGAAGCCGGCGGGGGGGCATCCCAGGCGCGCCTGGGCTGCCCCCCCGCCGGAGCCCCTCCGCGGCTTTCAAAGCCTCGGGGGAAGCCGGCGGGGGGGCATCCCAGGCGCGCCTGGGCTGCTCCCCCGCCGGAGCCCCTCCGCGGCTTTCAAAGCCTCGGGGGAAGCCGGCGGGGGGGCATCCCAGGCGCGCCTGGGCTGCCCCCCCGCCGGAGCCCCTCCGCGGCTTTCAAAGCCTCGGGGGAAGCCGGCGGGGGGGCATCCCAGGCGCGCCTGGGCTGCTCCCCCGCCGGAGCCCCTCCGCGGCTTTCAAAAGGCTTTTTTTGAAAGCCGCGGAGGGGCTCCGGCGGGGGAACAGCCCAGGCGCGCCTGGGATGCCCCCCGGCCGGCTTCCCCCGAGGCTTTGAAAGCCGCGGAGGGGCTCCGGCGGGGGAGCAGCCCAGGCGCGCCTGGGATGCCCCCCCGCCGGCTTCCCCCGAGGCTTTGAAAGCCGCGGAGGGGCTCCGGCGGGGGAGCAGCCCAGGCGCGCCTGGGATGCCCCCCGGCCGGCTTCCCCCGAGGCTTTGAGGATCCTACTTCGCGGATTTTCATCTATCGCGGTCGGGTTTGGAACCTATCTACCGCGATAAACGAGGGTTCACTGTACCAGAATCAAGTTAATGTGCTGGGGCACATTAATAACTGTTCAAATACTTCAAAGTGTAAGAGCCAAGTTTTTAAAATTGTCCTAAAAAATATGATTATACATAATTACGCATCCACAAACATGGACAGTCACAGTTTCCCCACTCTATCTAAGCGTTTGGCTGAAAAAATGTTACATTTTTCTGTGAAAAATAATTGACAAAACAATTTTTGTTATCAACATTTTCCTTTGAAATTTTTCATGTATTTGTCACAAAGTTCTCTCTGTAATTTTTCAGCCAGCACTGCTCTCAACTCAGTTTTGCATGTGAAAAATATAGCTAATTTGTATGGCAAATTGTATTTTGATGGCAAAGAAAAATATATTCCTGCAAAGGTACCTGCTTAAATTCTAAGGTGGGCATTCTTATAGTTTTAAGAGTAAGATATGGGCATTTGGAAAAATCTAACCATACAGAGATGGTTGAAACATATATTTTTTTGAAGCTTGGAAGAAAATGTAAGCTATTGAGGCAGTACTTCTAAATTATATACTAACTGCTCAAAGAACTGTTTGTAAGAAAAAGCAGAGTAGGCAGATAGTTGCAATCTTATATTTATGGGGGCCTGATAGAGATTTACAGCACATGAGGTGATTTGAAGTATGCCTCTGATAGGACTCACTAAATGATCTTTCTTTGGGAGCCAGGACGGAGTCTGGGGGTACGTCCAGACTGCAAGGCTAGTTTGGGATACCAGAGGTCCAAGAGAATGTATCTGCTATTTAAAATTAATCTTCAAAATAACGGACGTGCTATTTCGGAATCCCTGTAAACCTCGTTCTATGAGGAATAAGGGATGTCTCGAAATACAGGCAGTCCCCGGGTTACGTACAAGATAGGGACTGTAGGTTTGTTCTTAAGTTGAATCTGTATGTAAGTTGGAACTGGCGGCCAGATTCAGCCGCTGCTGAAACTGACCGCCAGTTCTGACTTACATACAGATTCAACTTAAGAACCCCAAGCGTCCCCAAGTCAGCTGCTGCTGAAACTGATCAGCGGCTGATTCAAGAAAGCCTGGGGCAGAGCAACTGTGCCTCGGGCTTCCTGTAGTCAGCGCTGGTCAGTTTCAGCAGCGGCTGACTTGGGGACGCCTGGGGCAGAGCAGCTGGGGTGCTGCTGGGTTGCTCCAGTAGCACTGCTCCTCGCTCCTCGGCGCTACTGGACCAACCCAGCAGCACCCCAGCTGCTCTGCCCCAGGCGTCCTGATTCAGCCGCTGCTGAAACTGACCAGCAGCGGCTGAATCAGGACCTGGGGCAAAGCAGCTGGGGTGCTGCTGGGTTGGTCCAGTAGTGCCCAGAGCGGCGCTGCAGGACCAATCAGCAGCGTCCCAGCTGCTCTGCCCCAGGGTCCAAAACAAAAGCCTGGTCTGCTGGGGGGGGGGCACACTAGCTGCGCCCCTCCTCCCCCAGCAGACCAGGGACATGGGGAGCAAAGCCGCAGTGGCAGCGGGGTGCCACGCCTCTGAGGCTTTGCTCTGGCAAAGTCTCAGAAGCGCGGGACCCCGCCGCAGCTGCGGCTTCAATCCCGGTGCCTGTGGTCTGCTGGGGATAGTCCCCAGCAGACCACAGGCACCGGGACTGAAGCTGCAGCAGCGGCGGTTCCCCGCCTCAGAAGTGCGGGAACCCGCCCGGTGCCCCTGGTCTGCTGGAGACGGTCTCCAGCAAACCAGGGGCACCGGAGCAGCTTACGAACGGGGCTTTCTTGCCCCGGAGCTCGCAGGTAGCAATCCGCCACCTCGACCTCCGGGGCGAGAAAGCCCCGTTCGTAAGTGCGGATCCGACATAAGTCGGATCCGCGTAAGTCGGGGACTGCCTGTAGTGCTTTATTTCAAAATGTGGTGCCATGTAAATGTGCCAAATTTCAAAATAGCCTATATCGAAATAAAATCAAAATAAGATATGCAATTTGAGCTGGCAAATTGCATATCTTATTTCGATTTTAGAGTGCAGTCTAGACATACCCGGGTTTCTCCCTTGCAATCACATTAGTTCTTTGATCAAATGATTAATCAACTACACATATACTCTGTGTTGTTTCTAGTTCATTTATTCTTTGTGAAAAAAAACCCTGGTAAAAAGAATATTTCTAAACTCCAACAAAAGTTCATCAATTCTCTAATATAAACCACTCACAGAGGAGTGTCCAATAGGAGTAGCAAGAGAATCTCTAGGCTTTTCCATAGTTAAAAAGCTGATAAGCATCAATTTGTTCTGTTATATTAAAATGAGTGCATTCAAGAGAGAAGCAATATAATAATAATAATTAATAATAAATATGTAAACATCAGCACAGTATCATTTCCAGTGTCCTGTGCTGTGGACTCTGACTTCAATAGAACAACTCACAAAGTTAAAGTTGAGCATGTGATTCGGTGCTTTGCTGAATTGGTAGGAACATCAACTCAATGCAAGATTCATGCCTAAGCTGTTTGCACTGCAGTGATATGAGCTGTACTATAACTTTCTTCATATTTGTTAATTTACTCTAGTGTAACTGATAGTGGAATTTAACTCACATGCTGTTTTAATGGAGGTAAATTTGGAAATTAAAAAAAAGTTTACTTTTTTATTATTAGAGTTTTATGTCAGTGTTCCTTCATTATTCCTGGGACTGATATTAAGCTAAATGGCCTATTATTGTCTTGGTGTTCCAGTTTGTTCTTTCAACATTCATACAACCTTTACGGTACAGCTACATTGTGTTTTATTTTTCAGAAGAGGTATGCAAATAGTGCTTGCATTTGCATACCTTCTTCCATTTTTCCCCCCGGAAGAGTCTTTTTTGCCATTTGACCCTGTGTACATGGGGCCAAATATCAGGAAAAAAACCCCTCTTTTGAAAGCCCCTGTAAACCTTGTTTTATGAAGAAGAAGGAGGCTTTCAAAGCAGGGGGGGAGGAGGGCGGGAGGTGGGGATGGGGAGGTTCTAACATTTGGCCCCATGTACACAAGGCCAAATGGCAGAAAAGCTTCTTCCAAAAAATAAAATGCAGTGTAGCCGTATCCTTCTTGTCTTCTTGGCCCACTGGTATCTTCTCAATTTTCCAAAGTTTACTAAAAATTAACAGCACTGAGAGCTCATTGAAACCTCTGGAAAAGATATCTTTAATTCATGCTGACTAACAACCTTCAGAGTTGCTACTGGAAAACAAGTATTTTGCCCTCATCATGTTATATGATCAGCTTGGTTTTGTTTACAGAAAATAAATATTTGTTTACAACTTCTGCTATTTTGTTTAATTACAATGTTAACATCTATTGGACCTATACCATCCTTAATGCCACTAGCCATAGATTATATATCATAGATTATATATCAATTATATATAGATTATATATCATCTATAATTATTAGCAGCTTCTTATAATCACCTGCATTTTTAAACTTTTTATGTTTATGTATTATAATATTTTTATGTTTATGTATTATAATACAAGGTTCCAAGGTTGTCATAGCCAGGGGTGGTAGTGGGGATAAGCTCCCACTGTCTATAAAGTACCCCTATACGGCGTGCGTCTCCAATAGCCTCTGACAACCAAGTCCAGCTCCTGGCCTTCACGTGCGGTTTAGCTTGTAAACCCGGCGGAACTGTTTTAACTGACAGGAGAAGGGGCGCAGGCGGGTCACTGGCGCCTTATAACCAGTTGCTTCGGGGAGATGATACTCGTCAGCCTAGAAGGCAGTTCATCTAGGGGAAGGAAAACCCTGATTTTAAACCTCCGCTGCCTTGCGGCTATATTCTTCCATGGAAAAGGCTTCAGGAGTAAACCTCGAGGAAAAATCCGGAGTCGGAGTCCCTAAGACAGTTCGACGCTGCTTGCAGCCTCGCTCTGGCAACTCCTGCGACGGCGCCGATGCCAAACTGTAGCAGCCCTGCTGTTCCTTTGGATCCATCGACGACGTGGAGAGGGGGGACCCGCTACGTGGGCAATAGCCTGTTCCTCCATATTACATCGCCCTGGCTAGTATCCGACTACCAACATATCTCGCAACCCTGGAGAGGACACTCCAGCCTCGCTAGCGCTACTAGCGCGGAAACAACACGGGGAGCAACAGTTTACCGGTTATAAGCCACAGCTCAATTGGCGTAGAGCATGGCGCCAGGGGTTGTTCCCGACGGTGGGAGGGATCTTCGGGTCTCACTGGGCAGTTACCGCCCGCCTCAAGCTGGGCAGCCCCCAGACAGTCAGGTACTGCCCCGCCACAGTCTGCTTTCCTCACTGGGTGCATGGGGATTAGGAATATTCCGAACGGCAGGCTGCAACCATCGCACCAGGCAACAAAACACTGAGAAAGAGACCACCTCTTAAACTGGGATGTTGGAATGTCCGTACAATGTTGACGGGCCTCTCCGAAGACGTTTGGGACATTGACGACCTACGAAAGACAGCAGTCATCAACAACGAACTTCTGAGGCTGAACGTAGACATCGCCGCCCTACAGGAAACACGACTGGCAGACTCAGGCATTCTGAAAGAAAAAGACTACACCTTCTACTGGCAGGGAAAGGCCCCAGACGAGCCCAGACAGCATGGCGTAGCTTTCGCGGTGAAAAATAGCCTACTGAGTATGGTAGAACCAGGCAGTAATGGCTCAGAACGACTCCTCACCCTTCGTCTCAACACCACCACGGGCCCTATCACCCTCGTCAGCGTATACGCCCCAACTCTGAACGCAACATTGGAAACTAAAGACCGGTTCTATGAGAACCTAACATCTGTCATCAACAGCATCCCCGACAAGGAACAACTCATCCTTCTGGGTGACTTCAATGCCAGAGTAGGTGCGGACAATGACTCATGGCCTTCGTGCCTCGGAAAATTTGGCGTCGGCAAAATGAACGAGAACGGCCAACGCCTGCTCGAGCTCTGCGCTTTCTACAACCTGTGCATCACCAACTCATACTTTCAGACCAAGCCCCAGCATAAGGTCTCCTGGCGACATCCGCGCTCGAAACACTGGCACCAGTTGGACCTTATATTAGTTCGCCGCTCAGCTATCAATTGCGTCCTGCACGTACACTCTTATCATAGCGCTGACTGCGACACAGACCACTCCTTAGTGTGCTGCAAGATCAGGCTGAACCCGAAGAGGTTTTATCGTTCAAGGAAACAAGGAAATCCTCGCATCGACGTCAGCAAGATGTCGCAGCCTGACCTGACGCAGAAATTCGCAGAAGCGCTTGAGAAGGAACTTGACGCCACACAGACAGGAGACTCTGCCATGGGAAAGTGGGAAACACTGCGGAACATAATGCACTGCACTGCCCTGGCAACCTTTGGAAAGAGGACCACAAAGACGCACGACTGGTTTGAAGCAAAGTCCTCTGTGATGATTCCAGTCATAGAAGCCAAGCGCGCCGCCCTGGCAGAATACAAGCGGTCACCAAGCCAGAGGAACCTACAAATTCTCAGGGCTACTAGGAGCAAGGCTCAACAGGTTACCAGACACTGTGCGAACGAATATTGGCAGCAGCTCAGCAACGACATCCAGAAAGCAGCCATATCAGGGAACACAAGAGGCATGTACGACGGCATCAAGAAAGCGCTGGGCCCTACCAAGAGCAAAACAGCACCCCTCAAGTCATCTACTGGAGAAATAATCTCCGACAAGCAACAACAGTTGGGGAGATGGGTGGAACACTACTCTGACCTCTACTCCAGACGGAATACGGTGACCTCCGCAGCATTAGATGCCATTGAATGCCTGCCAATAATGGAAGAACTTGATGCAGAGCCAACAGTAGAAGAGCTCAGCAAGGCTGTTGATAAACTGGCCTCAAGAAAAGCCCCCGGCAGCGACGGGATTCCTCCAGACCTGCTGAAACAGTGCAAGTGTTCCCTACTGCACCCTCTTCACAAAGTGCTCTGTCAGTGCTGGAAAGAAGGAGCCGTACCGCAGGATATGCGGGATGCTAAGATCGTCACCCTCTACAAGAATAAGGGCGAGAGAAGTGATTGCAACAACTACAGAGGCATCTCCCTTCTTAGCATCGTAGGCAAAGTATTTGCTAAGGTCATCTTGACCCGACTGCAGAAGCTGGCTGAACGTGTCTACCCGGAGTCACAGTGTGGTTTCCGCGCAGAACGGTCAACCGTAGACATGATTTTCTCCCTACGACAACTCCAGGAGAAGTGTAGAGAACAGCAGATGCCCCTGTACGTCTCCTTCATTGATCTCACCAAAGCCTTTGACCTGGTCAGCAGAGACGGACTCTTCAAAATCCTTCACAAGATCGGCTGCCCACCAAAACTGCAGAGTTTGATTGAATCCTTCCACACAGACATGAAGGGAACAGTGCAGTTTAACGGCAGTTGCTCCGAGCCTTTCAGCATCAGCAGCGGCGTCAAGCAAGGCTGCGTTCTTGCCCCCACATTGTTTGGGATCTTCTTTGCCCTGCTCCTTAAGCATGCCTTCGGCTCAGCAACAGAAGGAATCTACCTCCGCACCAGATCGGACGGCAAGCTATTCAATCTCTCTCGCCTCAAAGCCAAGACGAAGATACGCGAGACGCTGATCAGGGACATGATATTTGCCGACGACGCAGCAGTCGTCACACACACCCAGGAAGAACTACAGTCGCTGATGAGCCGTTTTTCCATGGCCTGCAAAGACTTTGGGCTGACTATCAGTTTGAAAAAAACAAACGTCCTAAGCCAGGACACTGTCACTCCACCAGCCATCACAGTAGACGACTACCAGCTTGACGTCGTCCACCAGTTCACGTACTTGGGCTCCACCATCACCGATAATCTCTCCCTTGACGCTGAGCTCGACAAGAGGATCGGGAAGGCAGCCTCTACTTTAGCCCGCCTGACAACCCGAGTGTGGACCAACCCCAGGCTGACAACCGCAACAAAGATGGCAGTGTACAACGCCTGCGTCATCAGCACCCTGCTGTACGGGAGCGAGACATGGACCACATACGCGAGACAAGAGCGGAGACTGAACGCCTTCCATCTACGAGGTCTGCGCCGCATCCTGGGTATTACCTGGCAAGACAAAGTCTCCAACTTCGAAGTTCTGACTCGAGCCGGCCTCCCCAGCATGTACACCATGCTCCGACAACGTCGCCTGCGTTGGCTTGGCCATGTACGCCGCATGGAGGATGGGAGGATCCCAAAGGACATCCTCTACGGGGAACTGGCATCTGGGAAGAGAACCACAGGGCGCCCGAACCTGCGATTTAAAGATGTCGTGAAGAGGGACATGAAAGCCATCGACATAAACACGCAGTCCTGGGAAGACCTCGCAGCAGACCGCCCAAAGTGGAGGGGCACCCTGACCACACAGCTCAAGTCAGGCGAAACGAACATGATGCGTGCATCAGAAGAAAAGCGAGCCCGCAGGAAGTTACGCAACAACAACAGCCAGGGAACCACCTATAGCTGCGACTTCTGCGGCAAAGAATGCCTGTCCCGGATTGGCCTTTTCAGCCACCAACGACGCTGTCCCCGACGCTGTCCCAGACAATTCGACACGAACCAAGACGAGAACTAGGATACGTCATCCATGGTCAACTGACCGACGGAGGCCAACAAACATTATAATACAGTACCTCGTGTTGTGATGTAATAGTTTTACCGAGACTTTGACGTCCCCTGTGTGCCTGGATGGGTTTTTTATAAAGTATTTTTGGCTTTCAAGCATCTAGCAAATATTTTTAACCAATTTCCAGTTTTCATTTTTTTCTCAATCAATTCTGATAATAATTCTAATTTTGGGATGTTTCCCTTCAATTGTGGCATATCCCTGTGTGCATCCTACTTCATTTGGAACTAGAAGATTTACCCGACATTGTGTTGTCTTTTGGAAAATACAATGAAAATGTATGTACTTCATTTAAATCATTGCCCTGGAGGTGGAGCTAAGGATGAAGAATTCATAGGCAGGCTACCACGGGGAGAGAGGACTACCCCAGTCCTCTCTCACTGCAGCAGCTGGGGGCAGGGGCAGCTGACTGTTTTGCAGGGCCCGGGGCAGTGTAACTCCGCGGAGCCCCCTCTTTGCCACGGCGCATGCGCCGTGATGCCATGCGCATGCACAGGGCTTTTTTAAGTGCGGGGCCCGGGGCGGCCGCCCCGTTCGCCCTGCCCTATATCCGCCCCTGGCTGGGGGCCAGGTGAGAAGTACCTTTCCATGGCTGCTGTAGCTTCAGCAGGCACAGCCAGGTCTGGGGTACATGCACCCCAGCTGCGGCAGATCTAGGTTCATCTTCTGCCCCCTGCATTGCTCAGCCAGAGTGAGGAATGCAGAAAGCTGAGCACCTTCCCCTTGCTCACTGATGAAAGGGAACAGCTAGCAATGTTCCTGTATGAACTGGGAGGGGAGCTTCAACCCTCCTCCCCTTAAAGGACACCTAGGAAGTGGGAGGCCTGAGGTTGGGACAGTCCCAGAGGAGGTGGCGCACCCTCAGACTGATGATTCTGTCTCTTTTCTGTATAGTTTTATGAGAAGCAATCCCATTCTAGGCATATCCCATTGTCCTGGAACAACCAACCCCTGACGTTGTTTTAAGTTATGGAAGCAGGAAGCTGTGTACTGAATTTGGTAGCCCTAGCTCTTGCCATTTAGGCGGAGTTTTTGAACAGACAGACAGACAGACAGACACAGACAAACTCTCTCAAACATAGTAGATGTATTCTATTTGCATTAACAATGATGTAATCCCAGGTTATGATCATTTGAGCTTAGCAATTTCTGTATTTTAGTTCAGTCATGAAATCATCTTTATTTATTAGCATAAGCACTAATATGGACTCTATGCAATATCATTATTAGAAAATAATTGGAAAATTTCAAAGACACAAGTGGCAGTTAGGCACTTAATTGCCATTGACTTTTATAGCACTTAGGCCTGACCTACACTAAAAATGTAGGCTGATTACATCACTGAGTGATGTGAAAAACCCACACTACTGAGCCAATCTATCTTTCATTGTAGACAGTGCTATGTCAATGGATCATTCATTGATCTAGCTACCACCTTTCAGGCAGAGGATTATCTCTCCCATCAGCATAAGCATTGTCTCTACTGAAGTGCTACAGTGGAGCCATTGTAGCCTTTCAAGGATAGACAAGCCCTTAGTTGTGCCTAGGAGAGTTATACAGAAGTTGGGGTATCCTTTCCCACCCCTGGCTCCAGTGTGGCAGCAGATATACCTTACTGTATTCTTAAGTTGCAATTGCATCCCTGGGAATTTTAGTTTCACCAGTGGATAGGAGTATTCACAGATTAGTCAATCATGTGCTCTCCATCCCATCTGTGATGAGGCGTCTGCCCTGCACTGGCCTTTTAAGGGTTAAAACCGAGCCCCAGGAGAGGGCTGGAGCAGTGAAGCCAGTAGCTGAGGCAAAGAAGACAGCCAATCAGGGCCCAGCTAGGGCTGTATAAATATGTGGTCCTGGAGGGGCAGAGATAAACTCACTCTTCCTCCAACTATGGAGCAGGAGGGACCTAGCTATCAGGGAAGCTAGAAGCTTCCTGACTTAAAGCAGGGCTGGGGAAAGGCAGGCAGAGCTGGGGAAGCTTTGGCCTGGCAAGCTCCCAGGCTGCAGGGCCTGAAGAAAGGTCTGAGGGTACTAGGGAAGCAGCCAGGCAGCAGCTCCACATTCCCTTGCCAATGAGGAGTGGCCATTTCAGAATGCACTTTGCCCCTGCAGCAGGGGCTAGATGGAGACTGGTAGTGGGGCCATTGGGGCAAAAGTGGGTATAGGGAGTTGTGGGGTTCCCTGAGGGGGAGGACCCCAAGGTATGGGCCATTGCAGCAGGGCAATACTCAGCTAGTAAGGTGCCATGGTTTTGGAGGGATGAAGGTCCTAACATAAAGTGGTGGAGGCATGAATGGGTAACAGCAAGTGTGACACCAGCCAAAAGGGGGTGCTCCAGAGTTGAAGAGCTGATTCCCTAACTGTCCAGCAGGAGATGCTGTGGCGTTGAATGCCACCATGTTACACTGCCTATTACTCCAGAGGCCATGTAAGGAAAGATGGAGATCCCATGAAAAGTAGCTGTGTGTGTAAATTGTGACTTATCTCACCTACAAAGTAGTGGTGGTGGGGAGACTTTGTGAATAGTCAAAGCATAAAACTATAAACACAGGACTAACTTCCCAGATTTATTTTCTTTCATACTCATGTTAATTGATTCAGACCAGCTGTTTCTCCTGGTAAGATCTTGGCTTTGAAGAAGGCGATTTGGGAGCCACCTTTTTACCTGATGTCTTGTTCAGTGTGGTTGGTTGCAGATATTTCAAATGACAAATGGTTATGAAATGAAATGATGGCTCATTTAATATTCAATTACATACACATCTTTCATTTTTTCATCTTGGCAACTCACCCACCACAAATGGATGCTCATTGTTCCCTATATAAATTACGATGGCCCTAAATACTGCTGCAGTTTGATACTTACAGGAGCTCTATGTTTATTTACAAGCCCAGGCTGCTCTATAGACATTCAACTTCTTTATGTGGGCTTCTGTCACACTCATTACCTTGAGAAGCAATTATGTAAATATTGTTTTGCATTCAATTCAGATGGGATTTTATTTATTTATGAATAATCTCAATTTCAGGGCATGCCTCTGAAAAACCTGTGTGTACCACTTCCTCTCCGCCCCACCCCCTGAAATTGAGCAGTAAGCAGTATATAAGCAAAATTGTCCCATTCTTTGCCTTGCCTGTTTATAGAGGGAAGGAATGCAATAAAATGGGCTGTAGACATCCATTCACCATGGAATTTGGCTGTACTTGCAGAAAGCAGGCACTGAACGATGTCTAAGGACTTTAACACATTTTTCTATTTAAAAAGAGGCAAGCCTGGGAAAAAAAAGTAAAGAAAGAAAATGGATTTGAGATAGAGGCAGTGAAAGGTGTTCATTTTTCAAGAAAGTAATGCCTGCTGCTGTCCTACAAAATTAATCCAAACCATGAAGCCTGCAGGGTGCCTGATCCCTATCTCACATGGCTATCAAGCAGCATGGCTAGTATAAAATCAGTGGAGTTGCTCAGGTATAAATCTGCTTTCAGTTGGATCAGAATTGGGCCTTGGTTTGACTGTGCTTTTGTATATTATGTGAGGCCCTATGCTACATACAGGGTGCAGCTCTTGTGAATTGCTAAGCATGTGAGCCTCAGTGCAAGCCAAAGGCTTCCAGGAGCTCAAAGAAGATTTTCAGTATCTTCCCAGATGGTCACTTGAGTTTCCTAATAAATGCTCTCTTACTGTCCTGTAGAGTAACCTACTCACCTCATTACGGGTATGTCTACACTACCCTCCTAGTTCGAACTAGGAGGGTAATGTAGGCATACCGCACTTGCAAATGAAGCCCGGGATTTGAATTTCCCGGGCTTCATTTGCAAGTGCGGTATGCCTACATTACCCCGCTAGTTCGAACTAGCGGGGTAGTGTAGACATACCCTACGTGCCCCAGGACCACAGAAGCTATACATTGAAAACAGAAAGGATGGAGGGATAATGGTTGAAAACTGAAATTTTATCTATTTACTATCCCATGCATCTAATTGTTCTTCAGTTAGCATGTTAGGCCAATGCATCTTGGAAAAACATACTCCCTTAAGTGTTGTTTATATGCTAAAAACCAAGGGGCTATACTCCATTGACTTTAAGCCATTGAAAGTGTGTTAGTCAGCTTCTAGTGCTGATGGAATGGTTATATATTGTCCTTGCTCTCTATATCTGGTTCTCATCTGTGCAAATAAATGTGGTGCACAGATTGAGAGGAAAATATGGAACCTATGGAGCTGATTTCCCTGTTTACAACAAGGAGTAACAGGTAAAATAAAACCCATGTCAGGAAAACACTAAGGCTGCAAAAAGAGGCATGTAAAGAAATAACCAAGTTAAGGTTTCATGCCCAAATGTAGCTGTACCCAATGGTGCAGAGATATACTACCATCTCTAATTATCTGACCATATATTATTTCCTAGCCTCATTCATTGTATATACATGGTGCATAGACAGTTTGTGCATCTCCTAGGGAAAATGTATTATCCATCAAAGCTCATAAAATAAAAAAGCAAACTCTTTCATTCCTAGTTATAATTAACATATAACTTTGGCTGAATATATGCACTGAATTCAGTGATATCAAAAGAAATTATAAATGTCAAATTGCAGAATAAAAAAATTAATCTATTTCTGACATGGAAATTAGTACGAACGTTACTCTTTTCCTCTCCTCACAAAAATAACTTGATTTCCCCGCCCCCAGGACCTATCTTCAATGAATCCTAAGAGAGCATGAAGTCTCTGCCTTTCATAATGTGTTATGCACACACAGCAGGAACAATAGTGATATCCACTGGCTTTCAATCCTCTCTAATAGAAACGTGCATGTTATGACCAAATTGTTATATTTCAATTCAGTCGTGCAATACACCCTGGGTTCCACTACCTGGACTTAAAAAGGGAGTAGAGCTTGTACATCAAATATACTTCTACTGCTTTTTTATAAACACATTTTAAAAATATAAAGAGGTGTGTCCAAGAATTTTGGAAGCTTGAAGAAAAATAGATGCAGATGATCACTAGGGACACAGGAACACAGGAAATCAATGCCTCTGAAGAAGGTAACAAGTAATATCAGTACTACAGGTGATAGGTGCTTAAAAGTTTTTAACTAAAGGAAGGATAGTTATGTTTTATTATCTGTGGAGAGATGGTTGAATAACATTTTGCAATGGTCCACTGAGAGACCATATTTAACACCTCAAACCCTTTTGAACAAAAAACCTGTTTTGACATCTTGACTTAATATACAGGCAGTCCCCGGGTTACGTACAAGATAGGGACTGTAGGTTTGTTCTTAAGTTGAATCTGTATGTAAGTCGGAACTGGCATCCAGATTCAGCCGCTGCTGAAACTGACTGCCAGTTCTGACTTACATACAGAATCAACTTAAGAACCCCAAGCTTCCCCAAGTCAGCTGCTGCTGAAACTGATCAGCAGCTGATTCCAGGAAGCCCGGGGCAGAGCAACTGTGCCTCGGGCTTCCTGTAGTCAGCGCTGGTCAGTTTCAGCGGCAGCTGACTTGGGGACGCCTGGGGCAGAGCAGCTGGGGTGCTGCTGGGTTGCTCCAGTAGCGCCGCTCCTCGGCGCTACTGGACCAACCCAGCAGCACCCCATCTGCTCTGCCCCAGGCATCCTGATTCAGCCGCTGCTGAAACTGACCAGCAGTGGCTGAATCAGGACGCCTGGGGCAGAGCAGCTGGGGTGCTGCCGGGTTGGTCCAGTAGCGCCCAGAGCGGCGCTGCGGGACCAACCGGCAGCGCCCCAGCTGCTCTGCCACAGGCGTCCGGAGAAAAGCCTAGTCTGCTGGGGCGGGGGGCGTACTAGCTGCGCCCCGCCAACCCCAACAGACCAGGAAGACGCGGGCGGCAAACCGAGACGCACCGCGGTCCCGCCGCCTGGGTCCTCCGCGGCTTTGCTCCCCGTCTCCCTGGTCTGCAGGGAGATGGGGAGCAAAGCCTCTGAGGACACCAGCAGCAGGACAGCCACGGGGCGTCTGGGCTGTCCCGCTGCCAGCTTCCCCAGGCTTTGCAAAGCCGCGGGGGGGCTCGGGCAGCAAGGCAGCCCAGGCGCGCCTGGGCTGCTCCGCTGCCGGCTTCCCCAAGGCTTTGCAAAGCCGCAGACCAGGGAGACGCGGAGAAAGCCCCGGAGTACACGGGCGGCAGGACCGCAAGGTCCCGCAGTCCGTGTCCTCCAGGGCGAGCCCCGTTCGTAACTGTGGATCCGACGTAAGTCGGATCCGCGTAAGTCGGGGACTGCCTGAACATTACGGAACGTAAAGACCTGATTTATGTAAGCAAAAAATGATAAAGAATCCACTCTTATTTTTATAGATCTTTAGCCTATATTTCTGAGAATAATTAGAGATTTTAGAGGCCTCAGTTTTTGGATGCACATCCTGAAACATCTCTCAGGGCAAGTCCAAAGCACATCTGAAAATCAGGACACAGTAAGATGTTTTGAAATGAGCATCCAAAAGCAGGGGCACGCAAAATAAATAGTCTCTTTTTGAAATATAAATGTTGCAAGTGGCATCTCTAGATGTTGTCCAAATGGAAGTGATCTGTAAGAAAAAAAAATGAGCAGAGATGAGTCCAGATACACTACATGAAGCATGACTAATGATTTAGTGGCTGGCAAAGAGGATGAGAAGTTGGACCTTTGGAGACACTTGCCCATGGTCTGTGGCTCAATTTATATATCTGTTAAGTGGTTATATTATTGCTGTCTTAATTCAATTAAACAAACCTAAGTTAAAGTTTCACTGTATTTCATGACTCTGCTGAAACGTGCAATAGAAATACAAAATATTAACCATACATAAAATACATTGTTTGCATTAAGGTAAAGTCATAAGAACGGCCATACTGGGTCAGACTAAAGGTCCATCTTGACCAGTATCCTGTCTGCCAACAGTGGCCAATACCGGATGCCTCAGAGGGAGGGAATACAACAGGTAATCTTCCGGTAATCCCTCCCCTATCTCCCATTTCCAGACAAAAGTCAGACAGCTTCATGGGATGAAATAGGCATAATAGATCCCTAGGAGCTGTGTGCCTGTGTGTAATATTTGTTACTCCAGAGCTGTAACCAGCTGTGTAAATGGGTATATAGTTTCTCTTACTGCTGGTATATACCTGAGTCTTTTTTTTCAACAATATGTTACTAGTTGCCTCTCTTTTGTGACATTTATGTGAAAAGCTGGGCTCTTAAACTCAACCCACCATAAGGCCAGTCCCAGTCCTCAAATCCTCTGGCAGGGCTCTGATTGTGTGTGTCTCTCCACGCATTTCTCCCTCCTCCATGCATCTCTCAGACCTGTCTGCTGGCCCCTCATGCATCACCCAGCTGCACCCGCAACTCCTGGGTGATTTAACCATCTTGGGGGGTAGTGCCATTACTGATAGCGCAGCAGGGCTAGAGTGGCTTCCATGTGTTAATTAAATGTGTTAATATGTTACCTTATATTGCTACATTATTAATCCTAAAATACAAATATAAAAAGAATAAAACTTTCAATCCCCACAAGGGAAGAGGTGTGACGGGGGAGCAAGGGTGGAGCATGGGCTGAACTTGGAGGAATAGTACGGACATCTCCCCTACATCTGGGGCTGCAGGGATTCATGTGCTAGCTCTGCGCCACTGCCAGCAGTCCCTGTGGCCTGGCCCAGGGAGATGTGTACAGAGCCAACTCCTCCATAGGATGATTTAGCCAACTCCTCCATAGGATGATTTAGCATGGCCTCTCCAGACTCCATGCTTTGGAGGTCCCGCTATGGCTTCCCCAACTGTTGTATGGACGGGATGGTCCCCCATACTCAGGTTAGCCTGTGGGGCCTCAGGTGGGTGGGGAGGCACAGGGAAATGGAGCTACACAGCAGTCTGCTCCACTCTGCTATCATCTCCCGAGCCAGTCCCTGATGGGGTGCTCTGCTTCTCACTACCACAGTGAAGTGGAGTGACCGGATAGGCCTGGGAGATGCTGGTGGAACGGAGCAGAGATTGCTGTGTTACTCCACTTCCCCACAGCTCCTCCCATGACAGGCCCTCCTCCTGAAGTCCCTGAGGCCTTGTCCCTCGGGAGAGAGGGCTTGAGGGTGTTATGCTTAAACAAAGCACACAAGATCTTTTATAGGGGAAAAGGCAGTACACTGCATTTATTGAGACTACAACAGTTGCATATGTTTTTCAGTCATTCACACACACAAACACCATACACACACAGTCCCACCAGATGATGTTATAGTTACCAGTCCAGATTCTGGGTCAATCTAGTGGTCAGCCAGATCAATCACAGAGGGGGAGCCGGGCTCTGTCGGTCATGCGATCCGATGCTCCTGGAGTTAGTGGCAAGATGAACCCAAAGTTCCATGGCAAAGCACCCTGCTTTTATAATCCTTTCCTCTATGGATTTCACTGTGTCGGTCTGTGACCGGTTACTGTTATCTTTTGATGCTGACATTCCAAATATCTCCGAGAAGCTCAATCTGTAATCAGTTGTCTTTCGGGGGTGCTTGCTCCACTTTAGAGTTGTCAGTCTGCCAATTTGATCAATCCTTGACCATGAGTACGCACTGATGGTTCCTCTGATGCTGATATGTCTCTTCGCAGTCTGTGTTTCACAATCTGTCTTCACCCTTATTGCCCCCCTCCTTTCTTGGCAATCTGACTCTAACGGTGGCCTTCACGCCTTTATCTTTATGATGATACATTTCTCATTCACACAAACAGTCTTTCTCAAAGAATCCTTCAAAGGTAAACAGCAGTGTTTATATTAAGCAAAATCAAAATCAAAACAATTCACATTGAAGGCCTGTGCCTTCGATATTTCTAATCTCATTAACATAGACACAATACCAAAACTCTGTCTCTTTACTTACTAATCTTACTAAACTTTAACACAAAGAAATATCTATTTTACTAAAGGGCTTAATTTCATAAAATATTAAATGTGTTAATATGTTACCTTATATTGCTACATTATTAATCCTAAAATACAAATATAAAAAGAATAAAACTTTCAATCCCAACAAGGGAAGAGGTGTGACGGGGGAGCAGGGGTGGAGCATGGGCTGAACTTGGAGGAATAGTACGGACATCTCCCCTACATCTGGGGCTGCAGGGATTCATGTGCCAGCAGCTGTGCACAAGCCAGATTGTGGAACTACCTAGAGTGCAGTGGCCTTTGGGCTGAGAGTTTTAGACCCCTGGGATAAAGTGAGACTGAAGTGCAGTCACATTGCCCTTGCTCTTGTTACTAAGGAGGAATAACTTGGTGCCCATGTGCCCAGGCATACACAAATACTTCCCTTGTGCAGCTTATCACCTTTTATCTTACACTTATCTCCCTAACACTCTCATGCTGCATCGCACAGAATCAAAGTCCAGGAGTGGAGGCAGCAGTATGGGATATGAACTTCTGGTACATACCACAGATAGGTGCACAGTGGGTTTCAGGAGATGCATTAATAAGATGTAAAAACTGTTGCTGGCCCATATAACTCTGTATAAATAAGTTCAGACTTCTATACTAGGACTTTACTCCAAAATCAATCTATGGTTGATTTTCTAACTGATGCATCCACAGTTCCAAGCCTGTTGTGCCACCCTTAGGGGCATTCCTGTACTCCTGCTTTTCACCAGGAGTTCCTTAAATGCTATTCCCAGCCATGCATGATCGAAGTGACACTAGTGTGGACACAGTGTTGCCAGAAATTCAATGCTATTGACCTCTGGGAGGCCTCCTGCATCTGTCTGCTCTGACCTTTCTGTACCACTTCTACCCCTACTGCTCTCCCACTGAGCTCAAAAAGCCATGGGAACAGTAGAATGGCCTGTCCCATGTGGCCAGCATTGTGAGCCCATTTGAAATTAGCAGCATGCTGCGGTATGTGTGGAGATGAGTTCCTCCAGCAATCCCTTGGACATTGCAATGGTTGTGAATACTTTTGGTCCCAGAGGCTCTAGTTTTCGGAAGCCCAGAAGAGCACCAGCCTGGAGTGGCCAGGAGATCTTGGATCTCATTGACATGTGGGAAGATGAAGCAATCCTGAACCAGCAAGCAGAATGCTAAGATTTGTGGCAGGATCGCAAGCTGCCTCAGGGTGAAAGGATATTCCAGGGATGTCCAGCAATGCAGGGTGAGGAGTTACACCAGTACTATCAGAAGATGAAGGAGGAGAGTGGATGCTATGGGGCAGCCAGCTCCTGAAGCATGGTTGTGGAGTCCAGTTGACACTCCTGGCAACAGCCTCAGAAGAGCAGGGTGGTAAAGGGGCAGAAGGAGGAGGAGGAAGAGAAGGAAACTAGCTAGCTGCCAATGCCTGAGAGCCGGAAGCATGTCAAGACACTGGAGCCAGTGTCCTCCCCCTCTCCCCACCAGGATGTCTCCCAGTCCAGTGCCAACCCTGGAGAGAGCAAT
Source organism: Pelodiscus sinensis (assembly GCF_049634645.1). Classification (NCBI taxonomy): domain Eukaryota; kingdom Metazoa; phylum Chordata; order Testudines; family Trionychidae; genus Pelodiscus; species Pelodiscus sinensis. Next base: position 12,796,820 of record NC_134720.1, on the reverse strand, counting down.
TCTGGTGAGTTCACAAACTTTTTCTAACTACAAACAGGTTCAGGCAATGGGGTGTGAGGTGTGCTGTGCTCTCTCTGCCTACTCAAGGTATGTCTACACTACAATGTTAGTTCGAACTAACGGACGTTAGTTCGAACTAACATTCATAGGCGCTACACTAGCGCTCCGTTAGTTCGAATTTAAATCAAACTAGCGGAGCGCTTAGTTCGAACTAGGAAAACCTCATTTTACGAGGATTAAGCCTAGTTCGAACTTACTAGTTCGAATTAAGGGCTGTGTAGCCCCTTAATTCGAACTAGTGGGAGGCTAGCCCTCCCCAGGTTTCCCTGGTGGCCACTCTGGCCAACACCAGGGAAACTCTATGCCCCCCTCCCGGCCCTGGACCCCTTAAAGGGGCACGGGCTGGCTACGGTGCCTGTGCCAGGTGCAAGCCTGCCAGCACCCAGCCAGCAGACCCTGCACCTGACACGGCACAGAGCCACCCACCCGATGTCCCCCAGCCCACCCCCTCTTCCCGGGACCAGGCTGGCGGCTCCCGGGAGCTTGCCCGGGACCGCAAGAGGCGGGCACCTTCCTGGGCTAGTGCAGACATCATGGACCTTGCCCACGATCTCCGCACTAGGCACAGGAAAGTGGCAGTCTAGGGCAGGAGAGCTGCCAGCCTGGCCACCCAGGAGCAGGTGTGCATGAAAATCAAGGGGGTCCACTCAGACCCCCGACCCTTAGCCCTGAGCTTACAATGGCCGTACTGGGTCAGACCAAAGGTCCATCTAGTTCAGTAGCCTGTCTGCCGACAGTGGCCAACACTAGGGACCCTGGAGGGGATGGACCAAAGACAGTGACCAAGCCATTTGTCTCGTGCCATCCCTCTCCAGCCTTCCACAAACTTTGGGCAGGGACACCACTCCTACCCCCTGGCTAAGACTACTCCATGGACCCAACCTCCATGACTTGATCTCACTTCCCTTTAAACTCTGTTCTAGTTGTAGCCTTCACAGCCTCCTGCAGGAAGGAGTTCCACAGGTTAACTATTTGCATTCTGAAGAACAACTTTCTTTTACTACTTTGAAGCCTGCTACCCATTCCTTTCCTTTGGTGTCCTCTAGTCCTTCTTTATGGGAACTCATAAAGAACTTTTCTGAATGCACCCTCTCCACCCAACCCCTGCTTTTAGAGACCTCTATCCTGTCCCCGCTCCATCTCCTCTTTTCTAAGCTGAACAGTCCCAGTCTCTGTAGCCTCTCTTCATCTGGGACCTGTTCCTAACCCCTGATCATTGTAGTTGCCCTCCCCTCTCCCAGCCTTTCTCTTCCCCTCTCCCACCTCCTTTTCCCAGTCTCCCCCAGTTTTCTTCAATAAAGACAGAGTCAATGTTGGAAGAAACGTTATCTTTATTTTGTACATCAGGAAGGGGGGCTAGGGAAGGGTAAATGGAAGGAGGTGAGGGAGGAATGGGGCACGAGCCCCCGATGGGGAGGACTGGGCTGGCTCTGCGGGCTTCTGGGGGTGGAAGCTCTCCTGCAGCCCCCCAATTGCCCCCTCTCCCCAGATGGCAGCCTGCAGCAAGTGCAGCCGGTCTGATGGCCGAGTGCTGTGATGTGCCCAGTGTGGGCATTCCGGGCACTCCAAGCCAGGACTGGTTTTCAAGCGGGGCACCCCTGAGAACTGTCTGTCCGGGGTGGGGGTCGGGTCCCTTTAAGCGCAGCCCTCGGCTAGCTTAAGGCAGCATCTTCACGCTCTAAGTCCTCCTCTGATGCCCTGCCGGCACTGCTTCCAGCCATCCTTAAGCCTTGTTCAGGGTCCACTCAATGTGGACATGCTAGTTCGAATTAGCAAAACGCTAATTCGAACTAGTTTTTAGTTCTAGACGTGTTAGTTCGAATTAGCTTAGTTCGAATTAACTAATTCGAACTAAGTTAGTTCGAACTAACTCTGTAGTGTAGACATACCCTCCGTGTGGTAGGGCATGGAACAGCTTGTTCACTTGTCTGCAGATGAAGTGGGAATCTTGCCTGCACAGCTCCATGAAGCTCCCACGTAGAAACTCTTTGATCCTCCTCACAAAGTTTTTGGAGAGGACAAACTTATTCAGTCCTCCATGATAGGACACCTTCTCACACCAAGCCAACAGTAAGTGGTCTGGTATCATTGAACTACAAAGCAGTGCAGCATAAGGCTCAGGTTTATGGCCACATTCACTCAGCATTCACCTCCTATCACTTGCTGTGACTCGGAGAAGACTATTATCTTGCATGACAACCTGTAGGGAGAGGCTTTCTACATCAATATTCCACATGAAGATAGATTACAAGTGATTAGAAACACTATTCCAGAGGATACTACAGCCAATCTGGTAGCAGACCTATGTAACTTTGTTCTTACCCACAATTATTTCCAATTTGGGGACAACTTATACCTCCAGATCAGCGGCACACCTATGGGTACCCGCATGGCCCATAGTACACTAACATCTTTATGGCTGACAACATTTCCTCAGATCCTGTCCCCTTTTACTCCTCCTTTACTTACACTACATTGATGACATCTTTATGGCCAAGAAACACTGGACACATTCCACAGAGGCTTTAACCATCAATCTCAGCCTGGACCATTCAACATGAGAGATCCATTTCCTGGACACCACAGTACAAATCACTAATGGAAAATTAAATGCCGCTCTCTACAGAAAACCCACTGACTGCTACACTTACCTACATGCCTCCAGCTTCTATCCAGGACCCACCTTATGATCCATCGTCTATAGTCAAGCCCTTAGGTACAGCCGCATCTGCTCTAATCTCACTGACAGAGACCAGAAACTTTAAGATCTCTACCAAGCATTTGTAAATCTCAATGACCCACCGGAGGAAATAAAAAAACAAATTGAAAGAGCCAGACGAATACCCAGAAACCATCTACTTCAAGACAGACTCAAGAAAACCAACAATAGAACACCACTTGTCATCACCACTACCCCAACTTAAACCCCTCCAACGCATTATCAATAACCTACAACCAATAATGGAACAGGATACTACACTCGGAGAGGCTCTGGGGGACTGACCCATAGTCTCCTATAGACAACCACCTAACCTCAGGAAGATTCTTAGCAACAACCACAGGACATACCACATTCATACCAATCCTGGAACTTTCTCTTGCAACAAACCCCATTGCTAACTTTGTCCACAGATTTACTCTGGTGACACCATCACTGGACCTAACCATGTCAGTTATATGATCAAAAACACATATTCCTGTTCATCCAGAAATACAATTTACACCATCACGTGCCAACCGTGTCCTTCTGCTATGTATATTGTACAGACTTCTCAGACACTTTGCCAAAGAATTAATGCCCACAAATCAGATATCAGACATCTTCACAAGGAAAAACCAGCTGCTTTTCATTTCAACCTACCTGGACATAGTCTTAACAACCTTACTACATGCATCTTACTTCAAAGAAACTTTAACACCAGATTACAGAGGGAAACATCAGAACTTTCATTCATGCTTAAATTTGACATTTTACGAATGAGCCTTAACAAAGATGCTAATTACCTTACCCATTACAAAAGTAGCTTCCCCACTTATCACCCCTGATTAGCCATTCATTGACTCATAAATAGCTATTCCCTCCCTCTCACTCCCTCACCCCACCTTCTGTACTAAATCTGATTTGTCAGTTTAATAAAGTGTTCACTTTTTTCATTGTATTTTTTTGGTATATATATGGTCATGCCAATTCTCTTCCAGAATATGATCTGAGGAAGTGGGTCTGGCCCACAAAAGCTCATCACCTATTAAACCATCTTGTTAGTCTTTAAAGTGCTACATAGCTTTTCCTTTTGTTTTAGAGGGAGGGAGAAATGGACCCTATTAATACTCTCTCCAGGAGGTCATAAGCACCGCTCACACATTTCCTCCACCCCTGTATACTAAGAAAGTAGCAGCATCCTGGTAGACTTCATGTACTGGACCCAGCATGTGTCAAACACAGCAGGAAGCCACCCTCTGCCACCACCTCCCGCCCACCTGCAGGATCCTGATCTGACTGGCTCCTCAGCATGCCTGCCTGCCTCCAGACTGAGTGTGTTCCAATGCTCCCCTAGGACATCTGGGCACCTGCTGTAAAGTGCCCATTTAAAGCAAACATTTGGCCTTGCAAGGAACACTTCTCCATTGTATTCACAGAGACCTTCAGTGTACACTAAGCTATTAGAGTTAGGCTTCACACGCTGTATGTCCTATAATATCTGTCCTTGTAACTTTTCTTTGCTAGCTGAGACGGCTGCCAACTCCATGTGTCCTCCACTTCTTCCAGCATCTACCTTCCTGGCTCACATCTGCAGGTGCAAACACATGTGGGGGGCAATGGACTGCCTTTACACCCTTGTGGTGGAGAGCCAGGCAGAGCAGCAGGACCAGATCGCAGAGTGGCAGGACTGGATCACGGAGCAGCAGGAGAGCAGAGCCATCTGGGAGCAGCTCACAAGATAGCATGAGACCATGTTTTCCTCCCTAACTGCTGTCATGGAGCAAATGGTGTCCTGCCTGGAGAATGCCACCTCCCAGAACCCTGCCCACCCTATGGCTTCCACCCCCAGGGTCTGCCGGGCCCCCAGGACACAGGGTGGGGATCTCAAGAGCAGCTGGAGCCTCCAGGTCTTCAGGGGGCAGAAAGCAGTCCCACTCACATCCCTGAACCCCTTCTCCCTTCCAGTTCTTAGCTCATTCCTTACCTTCTTGTTTTTTTCCCCAAATAAAAACTCCTGAACTGTAATGGTGGAGTGGGGTAGGAAGAGGGATTAAAGGGAAACACGGGAAATGCAGCAGCACCTTGTGGAGAGCTTCATGGCAGTCTCAAAAGAGGTCTTGCAGAAAACTGTACTTTATGGCCTCTCTGATTTGCACTACCCCTTGCTGTGCTCTAATTATGGCCCTGGTATCCTGCTGCTCAGACTCTCTGGCTAGGCACTCTGTCTCATCCCTCCACCCTGCCAGGGAAGTTTCTCCATTGTTCTTGCATAGGTTTTAGACCACACAACAGGCTGACACCATGCAGGGAATATTACATTCGCTTAGGTTCAAGCTCCCAAATCTCCCCTTGAAATGTACAAATGCACATTCCATCATCATTCTGCACCTGCTCATCCTGTTGTTGAACTCCTCCGTCTCTGCTGGGGTCCAGACTGCCCGTATACGGCTTCATGAGCCAGGGGAGCAAGGGGTAGGCTGAGTTACCAAAGACCACTATTGGCAAGTCCATCTCTCCAACTCTGACTCTCCAGTCAGAGAAAGAAAGTGTCAATGTGCATGTTTTGGATGAGGGTTCTGTAGTGGCCTACGGGCTAGGGCATTAGCCTAGGGACCCTAGAATTGTGGGTTTGAGCCCCACCCACTCATGAGCATCATCACAGCCAGTGCTAGATAAGGGGCACTCTGAAGGCAGGGAAGTAAGGTGGATTCTGGATTGGGAAAGGGCATTCACCTGGGGACCCTAGGGTTGTGGGTTCATGCACCCATCCCACATTGATGTTAGTGAAGTAGCCCTTGTGATCCAATGCCATCCCACCAGACTGAGCTTCTCTCCTGACACCAGAATCAGTACTGTACTGTGTCCAGAGGATTGACTAGCAGCTGGTGGAGTAATATACATATGCTCTCATTGTACAGTCCCACAAAATGCACCACATGAAAATGCTTTCCTGCACACTGGGTTCCATGCTTGCATTGCTCAGTATTCACCCAGGTGCACCAAAAGCTATGAACTCACTACCTCCCCTTTATGTCACATGAGGGTGGAGGGACTAGAGAAGTGCCTTATGGGACACTAATGACAGGAGCCTCTCTAACCACCCACTGCTGAGTTTTGGACCCAGAGGACACTGGAAGCATAGCCCAGGCTGTTAAGTTAGCTATGATGCGTTGATCTGAGTCAACAACAGGCTCCATAATGGGCCAAGCTACTTTGGAAAACATTCGATTCTTGCCTGTAGTGAGGACACGGACCTTCATCTTCTCAAAATCAAGTGCCATAGTTTATTCGCCATAGTCAAAGAAGCAGGGATTTAAATAATCCCTGCTTCATTAAAATAAAAATGGACTCCGCGCTGTGCCGACGATCAGCTGATCCGGCACAGCGCAGCAGTCTAGACACGGTGCAGTCGACAAGGGAAACGAGGTTTACCAGAGCGGTTGACAAAGGCTTCCCTTGTCAACCGTGCCACATCTAGACTGCCGCACTTTACTGGATCAGCTGATTGTCGACACAGTGCGGTGGTCATTTTTATTTTAATGAAGTGAGAATTATTTAAATCCCTGCTTCTTTGACTATGGCGAATAAACTATTTTACATGGCTCCGTCAACGGAGCCATGTAGTCTAGACATAGCCATAGTGTAGTTGTGCCCTTAGAAAGTAATAATCAAATTATTAATTTAGCAGAACGCTACAATGAAAATGTAGAAGTCAGTTTGTAGTACTTTTTCTTTAAAGGTGCTATGCAAGCCAGACCTGGATTCTGAGATTTGCACATTATATTTTCATGTAGAGCACAATGTTTTGCTCATGTTTTGGTGATGTTTTTAGACTAAAGCAGGGCAGACAAAAGACAATGTTGAGATATTTATTTTTTTGAAGGAGATATTATTTTGAAGAGTTTGCTTTCAGATCTTAGACTGCATACTAGCTTCATTCAAAAAATATAATAGATTTTTCCTGACCTTTTCTTTAAAAAGAAAAAACAGAACAAAACAAAACATACTGTCTTGTTTCTTTGAAGCTTATAGTTGTTTATAAAAAGCAGATTGGATACTTCGCAGCAAGCCCCATCGGCCTCTGGCTTTCTCATGCACATTCGGAGTAACCACCTGGAATTGGGAAAAAGAACAAAGTTCAGGGTAAGGATATATGTAAAGTACATATCATTTGCAAGGAATTGGTAGAGAAAAAAGTGTTTCAAAATGTGATCTACATACTCAGTGGAGGGAACTCAAGGTCAGATTTTCAGCTTAGCTAAGCTTCCACAACAGAAGGCAGATTTTCAGAATGCCCACCTGCCATGTATGGTCAGTTTTATAAAAGAACCCATTGTGTGGACATTCTAATCACTTTATGGCCTAAATAGAGGCTGATCTTTTTTTTTTTTAAATGTGGCCTTCAGGGCAAGAGGAAAGTAAGAACCATCAGCAGTAGATGGCTGCTGTTTGATTCTCTATATACAATGTATACAATGACATGACTTGAGAAATGTACCTAGCAGCACTCCTTAAATGCCAGTAGCAGATCACCTAGGCTATGTCTACACTGTCCCTCTCTTGCGGAAAAATGTATGCAAATGAAGCAAAGAGTGGAATATCGCCATGCCTCATTTGCATAATTAATGAGGCTCCATTTTGGGCAAAAGGCTGTGTACACTCCTTCTTTTTGCACAAAACTCCCCTCTTGCTCAAGAGCCGTTCTTCCGGAAAAAAATGCAACATTCCACACTTGGTCTCATTTGCATATGCTTTTCCGCAAGAGAGGGGCAGTGTAGAAATTGCACTAGAGAGAGATTTTTAAAAGCACTTAGGCACAGATCTCCAAAGATATTTAGGCACTTAGTGAAGTCTGTATCAGCTAAGAATCCAAATGCCTTTGAGGCTGTGAGCCCTTTGGCATTTAGGAGCACAAATCCTATAGAAAGTCACTGAGATTTGTGATCCTAAATTCCATAGGTGCTTTTGAAAAGACCTGTCCCCTATTTCTTGGTGGACAAGTGTCCAGCCACAAAAATGTCATCAGAACTCTAAGGGTATGTCTACACTACCCCGCTAGTTCGAACTAGCGGGGTAATGTATGCATACCGCACTTGTTAATGAAGCCCGGGATTTGAATTTCCCGGGCTTCATTAGCATAAGCGGGGAGCCGCCATTTTTAAATCCCCACTGCTTCGAACCCCGTGCAGCGCGGCTACACGGGGCTCAAACTAGGTAGTTCGGACTAGGTGCCTATTCCGAACTACCGTTACTCCTCGTGAAACGAGGTGTACCGGTAGTTCGGAATAGGCACCCTATCCGAACTACCTAGTTCGAGCCCCGTGTAGCCGCGCTGCACGGGGTTCGAAGCAGCGGGGATTTAAAAATGGCGGCTCCCCGCTTATGCTAATCAAGCCCGGGAAATTCAAATCCCGGGCTTCATTAGCAAGTGCGGTATGCATACATTACCCTCCTAGTTCGAACTAGGAGGGTAGTGTAGACATACCCTAAGTAATTAGTTTCCAAGTTGGCTACCTGAACAGACAGTATGAAAAATGGGCATGACAATTGAACCCCTAGAAGAAGCTTTGCCTGCATCCTGCCTTACACTACCACCGGCTGTGTTGCAGTTGATCTGTTGACAGAGCAGAGCAATTTTCATCATTCATTTAGGAACTTTCCCTAGGACTAAAATAACATAAGCAACTCATGACTGGGCCATTAAAGCACAGCTGTGAGTGGGGGCCATGCAATGTGATCCCTTCCCACTAGAGTTGCTAATGTTCAGTTATTCTGTGTAGTCTGTGCCATCCTTCAGGACAGTCAGCGTGCCCAACCTGTGCCATAGGCTTGAGTTGGGAGAGCAGTGCCTCACCGCTGGGACAATGTGCTTTTCAGAAAGGATGTCTGAAAGGAGCAGATGTTGGATTATCTGTAACCCTTGTGTAGGTACAGAGCCTGGCTCAATCTGGCCCTGATATAATCTATGTTTGGTTCATTTCTTTTGCTCTGGATATGTGAGAAAAATACAGGTTGAACCTCTTTAGACCGGCATCCTCAGGATCTGACCAGTGCTGAACCAGAGAATTTGCCAAACCACAATATTGGCAAACCAGCATTACCAGCACTTCCACTGCTTACTTGGCTCTTAGAAGACATTTAAGGGTACATTAGCGCTAACTAACATCACAGAACATGGAGAGGCAGGACTAGTGGCTCTAAACAAACTTTATGAGACCTCAAGAAACTTGGCCACAGTCATGATAAGTGGGCATCTGGCTAACTAAAATAATGCTTGACCACGGATGTTGCCAGACCAGAGAGTTTCAACATGTACTATTGTTTTGTATAAAATAAAATTACATTGTCATGGTGCATTTTCATTAAATGAAACTCTTCTGAAGTTTCCATGCAGCTGGTAAAGTAAAATATGCTGATTTTATGTAAAAGGCATGACAGTAAGTTATTTATAAAAAGATCTATAAATGTCTGTCCAACATGCTTTCTCATTTTCATTTGCCATCGAACTCTTTACTTATGTAAATTACAGCAAGCAGATGTTAAGTAAGTCTGTGTTTCTCTGGAATACTAATACAATTCTGCTGCCTGTAGAAAGAGCTGTTTCCAAAAGAAAAATCAATATAATACTCCAGTGTGTCAGATAAAAAACAAAATACCATGCAGAATATGTTAAGTATTTGGGAGTCGAGCTGTCCTGATGGCCCATGGGTAGTGTTATCATTAGCACTCAACTAGTGAATTATCTGAGTGCCATTTAAAGCCAGACTCTTACCAAGTCCAGGCAACAAAGGACAAGGAGCCTTGGAGGGATAAAACTCAGTGTGAAGTGAAACCAGGGTGGGAGAAATGAAATTGCTCTGCCCTGAATTATTGAGGGAAATCTACCTTATCACAGAGAACTTATGCAAAGTGATATGTATGGAAGTCCCACATAAACCCTTTATTGGGATTCAGATGGTGCACAGAGCCTTTTTCTGGCTCTGTGCACTGAGATGATTTGCTTTTGTATTTATAATGGTACCAAGTAGAAAAATAAATGGACTGAATATGTAATTTTGTACAAGATTTAAAACACAGATTGACATCGGTGCATGGTGCTAGATGTTCAGCACTTGTGATAATTAGGTGTTTATTTTTGAAAATCTTGCTGTTTTTATTTTTTCCCCTTAAAAGCATAATAAGTGAGGGTGCTGAAGGACATTATGAAACTTCCTTTCCCACACCATATCTCTCTAATTCTCTTTGACTGAAAACACTTTGGAGAGTAGACAAGGACTACCAGTGTGGACCCACGCAGTACATAAGACATTGGGTCCCAAAGGAAGACAGCTGAACTGGAATTCATTTCCACCCTAACATGATTAGCCTCATTTACACAAGTATCTTCTTTCTTTTTCTGTGTGTATATATATTTATACACACACCCAAACATCTGTAAATTCCACTTCAGTTCATCTAATGAAATGGATTTTACCCACGAAATAAATATGTTAATCTCTAAAACCTCACAGGATTCCCCGTTGCTTTTAGATACTGACTAAAACAGCTGGGACTAGATCTCTGGTCACTGCGTTGATTAATTTATATTATATACATGAATGAAGGTTGTGTCCATGGTGCAGCTTTATGTCGGGAAAGACAGAAACATTCTAATGATAGTAAATTTGGATAGGAAAAAAATCTGTTGAGAAACCAGTAGCTCTCAGGATTATAAACTAGTATGCTGAATCACTTGCCTCAGACTGCACCAGGTGACATGTATACTTGTACATGGGTAGCGACACTGATGAATTAGAACTGAATGTAGGAGGATGGAAAGGCAAAATAACTACAGAAAGGGGGACAAAAGTTTTACTGTACCTTACAAATTTCACTCCATTGACCTGGGCCATTTACATTGACAGCCCGAACTTTAAAGAGATACTCTGTGTTTGGCTCCAGATTATGTAATTCAAGGTTCTGATTCATTATCCCATGCAGTTCTCCGGCTAATTGTGTCTGGACAATGTTATCAGGACTAATAGAAACAACTTCATAGAACTCTACGTCAAAGAAATCCACGTCTTCAGTGGGACACGTCCAGTAAATCTATGGAGAAATAAGATCTACATTGTGCAATTATATGTTCTTTGTTTTATGTTCTTACATTTTCATTTTTTGTGTGGGTGAAAATAGGTCACCATGGTTTCTCACTTAATTGTTAGTGTTGATTCTGCATTTAAAAATAAAAACTCAGCTAAAAAGCACATAATTTAATTAATGGCAATGGCTTTTGGGGTCATAGTTTGGAAAATATTAGGCAACTTCTGCAAAGTTCAGAACACCCTCATCTCCCACACTGAAATTAATTTCTGGTGAAGGCATTTAATATTTTCCATGCATCATTTGGCATCCCATCTAACTAAATAAACTCCTAATAGATGCTGAGGCCCAATTTATATTTCAAATATAAAATTAAAAAAAATAATAAAAATTTTAAAAAATCACTCAAATAGGATCAAATTTTGAGATTTGATGAGCAAAACATAACTTGATTTTGTATGTGTCACACAACATACAATGCCTTATTATGCCAACATTAAATGTTCAAATAAAACATTTATTTCCTTTGTACTGGAATTTACATGTGGTAAATACTTTTAATGGCTCCTTTTAGCACAATGTTAATAGTTTAGGATTCAGTGTCTTATTTATTATATCACAATGAACTTTATCAGTGTCACTTATTCACTAAATAAAAATGGTTTAATCTATATTAAAAGGAAAACTAGATTGGTTAAAACAGGACCTAATCTACATATATTTTTAGTACTTATAAGTCTTACTTTGGCTGTTCTTGGATACACAAGTGTCTGGTAGATGATAACTAGGCCTGGAAACAGAGCTGATCCATTGTGGTATGGCTCTGGACTCTGAGTGCTTTGATGGTTTCTTTCTTTTCTTGAAATTTGAGTAGATGCATCCCAAAATGTAAACATTTCATTACGTTCTTTATAATGAGGGGGAGGTGTGGAACTTGATCTTCTAGATATTTCTTTCTTCATCATAGTTGATTCATACTGTGAATTTAAGGTTGATAAAGATGGACTTCGGAACACACTTGTATGCCTTTCTGTGTGGGTACTGGAAATTTTCCTAGGAACCATTATGTCTGAATTACAGGGATAAGGAGCTTTGTTTGCTTTATCAGCTGATTGCTTCATTCTAACAGGTGTTTGAAATAGGTCATGCATGTTGGCTGAAAGTTCTTCAAAGTTGAGTTTTAGGTTCTGAATAGGATCTTCTCTGAGTCGAGCACTGGGCTGATAAATATTAGCAATTGCATCTTCTATTTCATTTACCAAAACGTTTGCAGATTGAAGAAATGCAATCTGGTTTTCCTCTTTCAAAGCCTCCTTAGAATACTGAATAAGGCTGTCCATTTGAGAGATTTTTCTGGATGTGTGAGTCACGTACTCTAGAATTCCCTTCTCTTTTTTAAGTTCAATGTTCTCAAGAAATTCCGTCATCTCCTTCTCTTGTTCACGGATAATATTCCGTAATTTGAGGAATCCATTTCTGATTTCCTTCCTTTTAGTTTCCTTGTAGGACTTAAAATTGTTTTTTAGCAAAAGCATTTCCATTAGGTCATTATCAACCCCATATCGGACTGCAAAACAAAATCAATAATTTCAAATATTGAAATTGAAACAATAATTTCAACATCACATTGAAATTCTGTGTAGTAACAGGACTCAAGATGGTCTAGTAGAGCACAGAGGGACTTCAGGATTGTTAGGACATAAGACAGGGAATCAGAATTGATATTCTACTCTCAGCTGTGCCACTACTTGCAAAGTTCCCTTCTTATCAAGGCCAAAATTTTCACAGTTGAGTGGATAAAAATTAGGAACCTTATGTGATCTAATGTTGAGGGGAGTGAGAGGTCAACATTTCTGAAAATTAGGCAGCACTTCTTTAGATGCCAAAGTGGGGATTTAGATGCATACATTTATATATCCAAATTCTAAAATTTTGGCCTCATCGTCTTAGTGCCTCAATTTGATCTTCTGTAAAATAGATATGATAATACTTATCTACTTTACATCAGATATATCAAATCTTAACTGATGAGTGATCATAAAGCCCAATTGATCTTTGTGAGATTTGCTATGTTAATGCAAAGTATTTCTTATTACGAAAACTATGTTAGCAGCAGCAGTTATCTAAGTATCTTGTTTTGGTGTTTTTATGCTGCATCCCGGAGTTTTCAAGTATTGTTAGTTAGCCATGCAACTCCCATTGAATTTAGAAAATGGTGTCAGGGTAATATCCTGGTTAAAAAGTTTATAAACATGAATTGAACTGTAAGCAGAAAGGAAAAGAAGAGGATTCTGGGAAAGGGCCCAATGAGAAAACCATAACTGTGAGAGGCATATAGTATCTAGTCTTATAGGCAAAGGGAATTGATTAATGGAGGGGAATGACAGATGAGAATTTGATGAGGGGGTATGCTGAGGATTATGAGGTAGATGGAGGGTGATGCAAGGAACTGTAGGAAGGTGGGAAATCCATAAACTCTTATGCACCATAGTCTAACCCCTTTGTGGTACTTTGGCAGTGTAAGGATGCTTCAGCTGTATAGCCCCCAGTATGAGAGAATTAGCTAGCTCTGGAGCACCCCAACACAGAAAGCATATCTGGGGCAGAGAGCATTCCCATAGCACTATTGAACTCCATTAATTCCTGACTGGGTTTAGAGCACCCAGGCATGATATGCTAATGATAACAACAATGACACTTTATACTGATATCAGTCATTGTACATTCTTTTGGTGGGTGTTAATGTGCTTTAAACTTGTGACACTCCCTATATTTATATGAAATTTGCAAAGAACTTCATTAAAAGAGTTGTGGTTGAAAGTGTGTTTCAGGGAGTCCAGCTGAAACAATATCACTCCTCCCTTACAAAAACCACACCACCAATTAAAAAAGGACAAACAGCGGAGTTTTTAAAAACAGTGCAAGCAAGCAGAAAAGCAGAAACAGGAACCTTTTTTAAACTTGGCAATAGCACTGAAGAGTGAAGCAGCCTCCTTTGAACAAGCCAGCGGCAAGGGTAGAGTTTCATGATCGTTGTGCAGTGTGTCCTTGCAGAATTGACAGATTAGCTCATGGTCATCGAGACAGTAGCCAGAGAGGTTTGAATGGGGATGGAACAAACAACAGCTCTCGCCTTGTTCTTCTTGGTAGGCTTTGGTAAATATGTGATCTTGATGGCTGACCTCGCTGTGATATAACCTTAGACACTCATTACAAAAATTCATTCGACATGTAAGACATCTCTTGGATGCCTTCTTTGTCTTCTCTTTGCAAAGTTGACAATAGATCGATGCTCGGGTTTTGTCAAATCTCCACCTCAGAAAGCCATGTCTGCGCATGTATCTCCTAGCTAGTTTGGCTCTCAAATAATTCATGTTCAGCTGTATTTTATTAGTGTAAGGGAGGCAGTGTGCTTTCACACACACTGGGCATATGATGATGAAGAAGTTCTCAGTTACTTCAGCCTGGGCTTTTCTTTTATCTATACACTTCTCACAAATGCAGTGGTTGCATGGCAGCATAAATGGGTAGAGATATAGTTGTTTACACAATGGACAAGTGAGCTGGTCACGAAAAGCATGTCCTGATGCATCTCTCTCCAGTGTAATGATTGATGTGTCACTTTTACTTCGAAACCTTGGTAAGGCAACTTTTGAACTGAAAAATAACCCCCCCCCCAAAATGGATTCTCGGTAAGAAACAGATTCTAATGCACATGGTCATGTTGTACAACCCCATCAATTTCTATTTTCCCCAAGATTTTTATTTAAAGAAACAGGTTACGACTGTGCTTTCTTCTGCCAGCAGTACATGCAATGAGCATTTCTGTTCACAGTAATAGTTGCATATTGGTTTGTACAGTGTATATGAAGCTGCCTGTTTTATTTTGCAAGATATTCCTTTTGCCATTACCAACCACAAGTGTTGCAGCTGTTACACAAACATCACTAGCAAACACCTGTATTTAATTTCATCTCTTTTTCTTGTTTATATGCTTTGCATGTTAAATTATAATGAGTTGTTATACATGTGAATAGTAAAATAAAAAGGTACCTCAACAACTGCATCTAACTGTAGTTTGACTTACAAGGAGAATCAAAGTCAGTGTTATAATGGCACCTTATTGCCAACTCAAGATTCTTTGTGGACAAAAGTTTAAAAAGTGAGTTGGGTGTTTTAAAGTTTTCAATGCCTGACTTGGGATGCCTTAAAAAAGCCTGATTTTCAGAAAGTGCTCTGTAAGTCAGGCTATGTCTAATGTGTATCCAGCAGGGCACTTGGAATCTTCCTGGTCACTTTTGAAAAACTTGGCCAACTGTCTCTCCACGATCATTCCAATGAAGATGACATAAGCTCAGTTGGTTAATATAGTCACTAGAACGATGAGATAAAATTGCTGCCTCATCATTCAGTCTTTGCTGTAGACTTGGCTGTGGCTTTGTACCCACTCCCTGCTTCTCTAATGCTGCCTTCACTCCTACTTTTCTTTCCTCTCCATGCTTGTTGCTGCTGTTTAATCCCATATTCCAAAGCTCCTCACACACTCCCACATTGCTGCTTCTCCCCCTCGGCTGTTGCCTGTCCCCTCCTGCATGTATCAATTATTGTGTGTAATATCATAAATAAACAGATTCTTCCTAGTGCTGCCCTTTCAGAGCCAGAGTTACATATTTTAAAGGCAAGAATCACTTACGTGTCATGTAGCTCAGCAGATCAATCAGTTTTTTTCTCTACTCGCAGTCTAACTTTTTATTGTTACTAGCACTACTTTGGTCTGGCTACAATTTCTCAGAGCCATATCTCCCCCTCCCCCCATTGTGGTTCCTTAATGTAATCTATGCTTGGTGCTGTACGTATTTCAATTCCCTCCCCTCAAAACTAGCATCATCCCATCTTTTTACTCTTTTGAGAAGATTTTTTATGCAATTGACTCTTCATTTTCCTCTACTCCCATACCTTGCCCACCATTTTCTATTAGAGTACATTTAGACTATGGGATAAAGTAAAATTAATATACACAACTTCAGGTACATTAATTGCGTAGCTGAGGTTGAAGTACCTTAACTCGACTTTTGGCGCTGTCTACACAGCAGGAAGTTGAAGCGAGAATGTTCTCCCTTCGACTTCTCTTACTTCTTGTGAAAGCAGGGCTACCGGCATTGACTGGACCATCCCTCACAGTCCAAATTGGCTGTCTTAACGTGACATGCTAATTCGAACCCTGGAAGACTGACAGCGGCAGCTTCGATCTTCCTCTAGAGTACACATACCCTCAGTCAGCATTTTTCTCTTACATCAGACTTCATATGCCTCTTTCGAAAGCATGTGTCCCATCTCACTGCACACTCCTCTCTTTCATTTTCTCGGGCTTTCACTCACTTAGGCTACGTCTAGACTGCCTAAAAAGCTACTTCTTTTGAAAAAGCCTCTTTCAAAAAAGAGCGTGTAGATTACAACCATTTCTTTTTCAAAAAAGCAAGCCGCCTTTTTGAAAGAGAGCATCCAGACTACCTGGATGCTCTCTTTCGAAAAAGCACAGTTTGTATTACATAGAGCCTTTTTTTGAAAGAGCACTTTCAAAAAAAGGCGTTATTCCTTATGAAACGAGGTTTACCATGGTTGAAAAAAAAAACTGCGTTCTTTCAATTTATTGTTGAAATAATGAGGCAGTAATCTAGATGCAGATAAAGATTTTTTGAAAAAAGGCCACTTTTTTCGAAAAATCCCTGCAGTCTAGACACACCTTAGAGCTGGGGGGAATTTGTTAAAATCCAAACAGTTCACAAAACAGAGTCCTTTTCATAGAATTTTCAGCCTTGAATAAATTTCAGGAAAAAAGTTTTGAAAAATTGTCAAACCATTTTGATATTTTCTAAATGAAAAATTCTAATTGCCCACTTCAAAATATCTTTTTTTTTTAAATCTATAGCTTAAAGAGCAACAGCAAAATGGAGCATTTTGAAATGATGGAAATAAAACATTTCATTTGATCCAAATTGAAATAAAAGTTCAGGGTGTGAGTTTGGTTTTGGGGTACACAGATGATTTTTTAAATTTTCCTCCTGATTCAGAATCATTCTTCCAATGCACTTACTGGTGTCGTCTTCTGGCTCTGGGAAGGTATGATGCATAGAGGGTATTCCTGCAGCATCTGCTTTCATAATATTGGCAGGTGGTGTTCTCTGAAGTACAGCAACAGCATTTGCAGTCTGGGTCATTTGAACAGGAGCAGCAGCACCAACGACAATTTGGATTCTCTGAACACGAGCAGTGACAACACTGGCAAGCTCTGCCTTCTGCATATGGGCAGGGGCAACAGCTACAATTCCGCTCATCAGTGAAGAAAAAACGCCAGCATGAACAGCATTCTTGATCAGTCCTTTGCAGTGGGGGGCAGCAACGGCAGCCTGGGCAACATGGCCAGCTGAGGCATAACATACTGACCATTGTTCCACAAAACACTGATCACTTTACACAGTAGCACTTTTTAAATAGCTTTGAGCTGGGGTAAATGGTTCTCATTCCAGTTAGGAATAATGATGTCACAAGGAGCTATTTAACAAAGGACAATGTAAGTGATGTGCTGATTACATCACGTTTATGTCACAATTACTAAGATCGACCTGTGCTGTTTCTTGTATTGGTACTAGCAGAATTGCATGTGAGCTAGCAGCAGCCACATCTCCCCACATCCAGTGGTGCTTATGAATTTCCAGCAGAAAAGTCTGAACTGTGCTGAAACTTTGGGAGCACCATAATATAAATGGAACGCAATATAAAATAAACACAAGTAACACTACACTGCTTGTATTATTCGTGACTTTATTGAAAGAAATCATTTGCCTCAGAATGTCTAAAGTACAGGCAGTCCCCGACTTACGCGGATCCGACTTATGTCGGATCCGCAGTTATGAACAGGGCTTTTCTCGCCCCGGAGGACACGGACTGCGGGACCTTGCGGTCCCACCGCCCGTGTACTCCGGGGCGAGAAAAGCTGCTCCGCGTCTCCCTGGTCTGCAGACCAGGAAGACGCGGAGCAAAGCTGCGGAGGGGCTCAGGCAGCGGGGCAGCCCAGGTGCGCCTGGGCTGTCTCGCTGCCGGCTTCCCCCGAGGCTTTGCAAAGCCTCGGGGGAAGCTGGCAGCGGGACAGCCCAGGCGCACCTGGGCTGCCCCGCAGCCCCAGCCCCTCGGAACTGTCTTCCAGATTCAGCCGCTGCTGAAACTGACCAGCGGCTGACTACAGGAAGCCTGAGGCAGAGTTGCTCTGCCCCGGGCTTCTTGGAATCAGCCGCTGATCAGTTTCAGCAGCGGCTGACTTGGGGACACCTGGGGCAGAGCAGCTGGGGTGCTGCCCAGTTGGCCCCCGCAGCGCTGCCCCTGCGGGGACCTACCCGGCACGCCCCAGCTGCTCTGTCCTAGGCATCCAGATTCAGCTGTTGTTGAAACTGATCAGCGGCTGATTCCAGGCAGCCCAGGGCAGAGCAACTCTGCCTCGGGCTTCCTGTAGTCAGCCGCTGGTCAGTTTCAGCAGCGGCTGAATCTGGAAGCCAGTTCCGACTTACATACAAATTCAACTTAAGAACAAACCTATAGTCCCTATCTTGTACGTAACCGGGGACTGCCTGTACTGCAGATACATAGGGAGCCTTTCAGCACAATGTAGATGCAGCTTGCCACAGAGAACATGAGGATTTTTCTCCTACCATTATATGGGCGTATCTTTTTCAGGGAAGATGACCACTCACCCCACTCCTGTATCATCCTTCAAAATTCCTCCTCTTCCAGTTTCTTCCCATCACTTTGGATTGGTGATGTAAAGACTTCATTCCTAGAGGCACAATTTCAGCATCTACCCTTTATATCTGCATGATATCCATTTACAGATGAGAAACAGCAGGATTTTCAGAGGGATTAAGTGTATTATCCCAGTTCATGGAGAAAGTCTGCGGCAAAGCCAGCAAGGGTATGTCTACACTAGCTCAGTAGTTCGAGCTAGATAGGCAAATGAGGGTAGGATCTCTAATTCGAAGTAGCGGTACACCTCTTTCTGTGTAGCCACGGGCACGGAGTTCGGACTAAGGGGGATTTAAAAATGATGGCACCCAGGAAGATGCAAATGAAGCCCGGGATATTTAAATCCCGGGCTTTATTTGCAACTCCGGTTGCCCTCATTTGCCTACCTAGCTCGAACTACCGAGCTAGGGTAGACATACCCTAAGTGAATCAAGGATGCCTAAGAGCTGGCCCTGTGTCCTCAGTACAAGACCTTCCCGTTGAAGATAGTTTTTCCTTCCAAACATTACAAAGTTGACAATTTTTATCATGGATCCAATCTTGATTCTTTTGATAGTCTGCTCCAGGCTCCTGAAAGGCCTCTGCTGCTACAGACAGATCCCAAGGAAAGGGGTTCAGTCCTGTTCTACATGAAAGCTGGTGTAACTCATAGCCATTGAGGATGCATCTATGCTAAACTGTTATTTCAGAATAACAGTCATTATTCTGAAATAACAATGTGAGCGTCTATACAGCAATTCCATTATTTCACCTTCCCCAACCACCTGATGTAAATTTCTGTAAACTGCCTGCCATGGTCTAACAAGGCCTGGAGGACCATAGAAAAGTATTTCTTGTGATTAATGTAGAGAGATTCCCGGTGGTCGAGGGCCTGGATGGAGACGTGGGTGCCATCAATAGCCCCCCCCTGCAGTTGGGGAAGCCCATGGTGGCAAAGCCAGTGACGGTGAGGTCCATGTTGTTGAGCTGGATGACCCTGCACAGCAGGATGGTGTTGATGGCTGTCCCCACCTACAGAAGGAGACAAAGAATCACTGGGGTGACAGAGTCCTTGAGAGGCCACCAAGCCCCCCCCTTTCATGCCCACCCACACCAGGTGCCACCCTCTAATGTAGCCATCCCCCCTTTCCCTAGACTTTCCCTTTCCAGCACTTTACCTACCCCCCTCCTGGTATTGCAGCCTGAGAGTGCCATACCTGCACAATGAGGACCTGAATGGTCAACTTCCCCATGCCAAACTGATTGCCAATGGATCTCTAACTTTCCAGCATGGCGAGCTTCCAGATAGCGATGGCGACCCACTTCTCCATGGAGATGGGGGGTTTTATCTGAGTGTCCCATCATGTGAGGGCAGGGGCAAGTCAGGCACACAGCTCCAGAAAGTTCTTCTTCCTCATTCGGATATTCTGGAGCCACTGCTGGTTGCCCCACTGCTCCATCACAAGCCGGTCCCACCAGTTGGAACTGGTGTCCAGCTGCTAGAAGTGGTGGTGCACAATGGGGTGCAGGTGGAAGAATTGTACTCCCAGACAGAGGTTGAGGCTTCCCTCGAACAGCTGGGGGTCCATTTTTCTGGTGTACCTATACATAGTGGCTTGGTAGAATCTTCTGACAACTATTACTGTACTTCGCTTAACAATAAACCTGACTGGGCACCTTTGATCCTTATCTGATTTGTGTCTTTGCGGGCTTTCTTGAAGTCTGCTGTGTTAACTAACTCTACAAGTCAACACAGCACACATCACTGAGCACATGCAAGCAGCCTTCTAGTTATCATCATTGACAGAGCAGAAGACCTATCAGGACACCACAACAGTAAATCCTGACCTGACAATAATGGTGGCTCCTGAAGACTCTGTTCCCTACCCAAATTTGTCTAAATGGATGAAGACCTGACAGTAGATGGTATGTCTGATGCCGATGTCATTCACTGGCATGGGAAGGGAATGGTTGACTTAGCACTGACGGCATTTCTCAGGAAATACAAGAAAATGTTAATCCCTCACAAACCCATGCAAGGGACCTTCTATGCTTCCCGAGATACAAACAAAGGAACCATGGCCAAGGCACTATTATGGAAGGAATTTTCAAACTATTTGACACATAAAGGGCCACAACTGACATTCTGAAGAAAACCTATAACATTAACAACCTCCCTCAGAGCACCATCCTTTGCCGCCTACCAACACTTCCTTCCTATACAAAAACATCCCTCCCAATGATAGAATTGCTGCCTATCTCAAATGTTTACAAGAAAATGGGCAACACTCAGATGTCTACCCCAAACACATCACCAAACTTATCCATTTCATCCTCACCCATAACAATTTTACATTCAATGACAAACAGTTCATCCAAACGACTGAAACAACCATGGAGAGTAGGGTGTCTTTACAATATATCAATCTCTTTATGGGTTGTATTCAGGAAGAATTTCTGGATAAGTACATCAGAAAAGCAATTCTTCAGCTGCTCCCCGTAGGTCATGGGCTTTAGCCCCCTAATCATTTTGATTGCCTTCCACTGGACCCACATCCTTTCTGTAGTGGGGGGGCCCAGAACTGGATACAATACTGTAGATGTGGCCTCACCAGTGCTGAATAAAGGGGAATAACCACGTCTCTAGATCTGCTGGAAATGCTCCTCCTAATGCACCCTAATATTCCTTTAGCCTTCTTGTCTACATGGATACACTGTTGACTCATATTCAGCTTCACATCCATTGTAATCCCCAGGTCCTTTTCTGCCAAACTGCTGCTTATCCAGTTGGTTTCCAGCCTGTAACAGTGATTGGGATTCTTCCAGCCCAAGTGTAAGACTCTGCACATGTTCTTATTAAACCTCATCAGATTTCTTTTGGCCCAATCCTCCAATTTGCCTAGGTCACTCTGACCCCTATCCCTGCCCTCCTTCATATCTACCTTTCCCCCAACTTAATTTCATCTGAATACTTGCTGAGGGTGCAATCCATCCCCTCATCCAGGTCATTAATAAAGATGTTGAATAAAACCAGCCAGAGAACTGATACTCGAGGCACCCCGCTTGAAACCAACCGCCAACCAGACATTGAGCTGTTGATCATTACCCATTGGGCCCAACAATCTAGCCAGCTTTCTATGCACTTTACAGTCCATTTATCCAATCCATACTTCCTTAACTTGCTGTCAAGAACTATTTGGGAGATAGTGGAATGAGGTGTAACAATTAATCTGAACTAAGACTTAGTTCGGATTAACTTTAAACTGTCGCGTGTAGCCGCAGGCAGTTCGTTCGAACTAAGGGGGATTTAAAAATGGCGACCGGATGGGAACATGCAAATAAAGTCCGGGATATTTAAATCCCGGGCTTCATTTGCAACTTCAGTTGCCTGATTTGCCTACTTTGCTTGAATTAACAAGCTAGTGTAGACATACCCAAAGATATTACTTCACCCAACTTGTCTCTCTATTTAAATACAACAGTTATCATTAACAATCAATAGCATTCAACAATTATTGTATAGAGACATCCGAGTTAGTATAATCTTTTTCCTTTGCTTGAAGCTGAAGACAACAGTAAACACAGTATAGTATCCATTGGAGGGGTTGATTTCTAATGATAAACACTGTGCTGTGGATATTTAAGAGTTTCTTTAACATGCAGAATGTTCACCAGCTTGAATTAATGGGTTAATGAATAATTTGGGAGTAATTAAGATAGCAGTTTATTATTATGGCTACTTTGCAGTCATTACAGGCTATTTGCTTAATGCCTACTCAGAGCTTTTTCTAATTCACTGAACCATAACCCAATACACCATAATGGTGCATCCTTATGGGAGGACATTTACATGATGGACCATAATGGGACCTATGGAATGATTACAGTCGATTGTGGCAATAGATTTTCATGCAGAAGATTTAAGTCGGATGTTAAAAAATCATTCTAGATTGCAGCATCAGTGTGAGAAGAATCTTGTTACAAATACTTAGGCCCTTCACTAGCTGTTGGTTTTCACATTGTGTTTTCCCGGCTTGCTTGATATTTAATTTTAAAAAGCCACTTGAGTTACATGGGTTGTAGAAAATAGTTATTACAATACTAAATTCTGCTTTTTTGCACTTCTAAAATGAAGACATTCCTAGATAACTTCAAAAAAGGCAGGAAGGAAAATGCCAAACCTAGAATTCCATGCCATTTTTTAGATCAAAGCAAAATTTTATGTCCAAGTTTGGATTGCCCCAACTACCTCTCTGAGGGTATGTCTACACTACAAAGTTAATTCAA
Organism: Pelodiscus sinensis; assembly: GCF_049634645.1. NCBI lineage: Eukaryota > Metazoa > Chordata > Testudines > Trionychidae > Pelodiscus > Pelodiscus sinensis. Next base: position 12,773,917 of record NC_134720.1, on the reverse strand, counting down.
ACTAACAGACGTTAGTTCGAATTAACTTTGATAGGCGCTACACTAGCGCTCCGCTAGTTCGAACTTAATTCGAATTAGCGGAGCGCTTAGTTCGAACTAGGTAAACCTCATTCTACGAGGACTAAGCCTAGTTCGAACTTACTAGTTGGAATTAAGGGGTGTGTAGCCACTTAATTTGAACTAGTGGGAGGCTAGCCCTCCCCAGCTTTCCCTGGTGGCCACTCTGGCCAACACCAGGGAAACTCGTCTGCCCCCCTCCTGGCCCCGGAGCCCTTAAAGGGGCACGGGCTGGCTACAGTGCCCATGCCAGGTGCAAGCCTGCCAGCACCCAGCTAGCAGACCCTGCACCTGGCATGGTTCGAGCCAGCCACCCGATGCCCCCCAGCCCTCCCCCTCTTCCCGGGACCAGGCTGGCGGCTCCCGGGAGCTTGCCTGGGACCGCAAGAGGCGGGCACCCGACTGGGCTAGTGCGGACATCGTGGACCTCGTCCATGACCTCCGCAGTAGGCACAGGAAAGTGGCCGGCTAGGGCAGGAGAGCTGCCAGCCTGGCCACCCAGGAACAGGTGTGCATGAAAATCAAGGTGGTCCACTGAGACCCCCGACCCTGAGCCCTGAGCTTACAATGGCCGTACTGGGTCAGACCAAAGGTTCATCTAGCCCAGTAGCCTGTCTGCCAACAGTGGCCAACCCTAGGGACCCTGGAGGGGATGGACCGAAGACAGTGACCAAGCCATTTGTCTCGTGCCATCCCTCTCCAGCCTTCCACAAACTTTGGGCAGGGACACCACTCCTACCCCCTGGCTAATAGCACTCCATGGACCCAACCTCAATGACTTTATCTCACTTCTCTTTAAACTCTGTTCTAGTTGTAGCCTTCACAGCCTCCTGCAGCAAGGAGTTCCACAGGTTAACTCTTTGCTTTGTCAAGAAGAACAACTTTCTGTTACTAGTTTGAAGCCTGCTACCCATTCCTTTCCTTTGGTGTCCTCTAGTCCTTCTATTATGGGAACTCATGAAGAACTTTTCTTGATGCACCCTCTCCACCCCACTCATGCTTTTATAGACCTCTATCCTATCCCCCCTCAGTCTCCTCTTTTCTAAACTGAAAAGTCCCAGTCTCTTTAGCCTCTCTTCATATGGGACTTGTTCCAAACCTCTGATCATTTTAGTTGCCCTCCCCTCTCCCACCCTCTCTCTTCCCCTCTCACACCTCCTTTTCCCAGTCTCTCCGAGTTTTGTTCAATAAAGAGAGATTCTATTTTTGACCACACGTTTTCTTTATTTTGTACATCAGGAAGGGGGGCTAGGGAAGGGTAAGTGGAAGGAGGTGAGGGAGGAATGGGGTACGAGCCCCCGATGGGGAGGACTGGGCTGGCTCTGCGGGCTTCTGGGGGTGGAAGCTCTCCTGCAGCCCTCCAATTGCCCCCTCTTCCCAGATGGCAGCCTGCGGCAAGTGCAGCCGGTCTGATGGCCGAGTGCTGTGATGTGCCCAGTGTGGGCACTCAGGGCACTCCAAGCCAGGACTGCTTTGCAAGCGGGGAACCCCTGAGAACTGTCTGTTCGGGGTGGGGGTCGGGACCCTTTAAGCACAGCCCTCGGCTAGCCTGAGGCAGCAGCTCCACGCACTAATTCCTCATCTGATGCCCTCCGGCACTGCTTCCGGCCATTCTTAACCCCGGTTCAGGGTCCACTTAATGTGGACATGCTAGTTCGAATTAGCAAAACGCTAATTCGAACTAGTTTTTTAGTCTGGATCCGTTAGTTCGAATTAGCGCTGTAGCGTAGACATACCCAGACACTCATATTACCTTTTTCTGTCTGTACATAACACAGCGTTTAAGATCTTTTCCCTTGCATGTCACCTGAGAAAGACATAGCTCTCTTTTGACCCCCACAATAGATATTTCTTCCCTAACGTATTTCAAACTCTATATCTTTGCATTTAGGCTTGTCTCTGTTCTTGTCTTTTATATGCCATTACCCCATTCTTCTAGCCTAGATAACACATTTGAATGATGTTTCCTATGATCGTTGGATATACAACCAGTTCTGCTAAGACTAGCCCATTTTTGATTAACATGTTTGTTCACCTCTAACAGATACTGAATGATCAAATCATTCTGGCTGCCAAGAAACAGAATTAGATGCAGCAACTGCAGCCAAGCTGACAGAACTTTAGCAGTGTTTCCAGCAATGTTTCTCTTATTCTGTTGTGGCTTGGTCCAGCTGCCACTTACATCACATGGCAAAGCAGACAAGCTGTAGTTTTGTTACTTCACCCACTAATAGGTCTAATTCTGCAAAATGCTGAGCACATTGAAAGATGAGGCTTTGAGGAAGTTGTGCATGTGTGTGTTACCTAGCTACTACCCCCATCAAGAAAAAAAAAGAAAAATATAAATGTTGAGAATTCAGAATATAGCAAGAGCAGAATTTTAATATAATTTAAAGTGAATAAATTAGGAAAAACCATTCATCCTGCATCTTCATTAGGTATGAATTGATTTATTTCAAATGGATTTTTCCACCCACAGAACAATCTTGATCATTCCCCTCCCCCATAACCCATTTTAAGAGCATTTTCTTGATTTCTCCCCAAACATCTCATTGATATTTACAGATGTAGGAAAAGAGGCTTACTGAAATGCACACATTACCCAGAGCTTTGCACATGACCAGTATGTAAATTGACATCAGCTGAAGAATAGGTTATTCTTTGGGCTGCCTGTTGTTTCCATGTTTACACAGGTTAGAAAAAGAAAAGCACACAAAATAAAGAAGCAGATAAAAATACTGAAGATAATTCAGAATTGCTTTTGATTTTAGCTTGGATTGGTTATCCGGGTGCCTATAATTGTCCCTCCAGTGTATTTTTCCTTGCCTGTGCAGTATATCAGAGTATGTATGTGCATTCACATTGTTGGTACTGTGCACCTAAATTGTACCATCTGATCAAATGTATGTTCACTCAAACATTGTTTGAATTCTTATGCCACATTAAGAAGGCAACACTAAGCCCACAACCCATTCCTAATTCTAATGCCCCACTGTGGGATTTTCATAGTGTAGAAAGACAGGTCCTAATTCAAGGATGCTGCAAAGCCAGCTCAGAAATTCCTGAAAGACTGAGTCAGGTCCAGGGAGCCTTGAAGGACCTACAGCTGCAGTTGGAGAGAACACAGCAAGCCCATCCGCTCCTTGAGAACAATCTGCACAAGCCTCCAACTAGATTTCCTTAGTGACAGCAGGAATGAAAAGGAGGCATTGTCTGAGGGGGCTGAACTGCTCTCAACACAGGACTATGACTGATTCTGGGTGCTCAAGTTGCAGTATATAAGTGTCTCACATTGCACGCCCCCAGAGCAAGGCACCTCACATTATAGTCACTTTTGAAAACTTGCTGTCTTGTCCTCAACACCTGTGGCAGAGCTGAGAATAGAACCAATGTCTTTTGCCAGTAAAAAGAGTCTCTATTTTCACCATGTCGGTTTCACAACAGAGGTAGTGGTGTCTGTTACATGGTTGCTCCCTGGCAATAAGCCTGTGTGGAAGATAGTTGGTTTTATTTAATTTGTTTTTCCCTTGCTTCCCAGTACTGCTTGCTTCAGCACCTGATTTGGAGCCCATCCTTTCCTCCCAATACCTGTGATGTGTTAGTCCCATTCAGCGTAATTCCCACATGCCAAAAATGTTTTGCTGGCTCAGCTGCTGTTAAATGAGACAGCTTTGATACATTCAATCTTTCCAATCTCCTGTTCTTACATTATAAAATTTAAATTCAAAATGGCTCAGTTGCCAGTGACGTACATTGGAAAGAGCTAGACCAAAGCTATGCTCAAAATGAAAAGAGAGAAAAAAAATCATATTTTGAACTTAAGGCTGCTTCACTGCCCTAAAGCAACATCAGGACTTTACTGTACTGAGCACAATATGCCACTGAATAAATAAATAGGAGAGAGAGAAAAAATCTTTTCCTTTACTACTTTTTTCCTTATGGTGACAAGAGTGTGCAATTTGCTTAATTTATGTGGGACCACCCAGGAAATTAAGTTGCACTAACACTCCTCTGACAGTCATTCAGCTTGTTCTCGCCATTAACATTAATTTCTTAATACTATGCAAATAATAGAACTGGAAGAAGTATTAGGGATAAGTCTTTCTGGAGTAATTCATCTGACAGCTATTGCAGTTACCTACAGAACAGATTAGACGGAGTCAGTGTTCAGCCTGCTTTTAAGCTGGTTGAACGATGCCAAAAATAAATTTTCCAATCATGGCAATGTTCATCATGAGCAAATATAATTGACAAATGAGCTTTAGTTGCATACGCATAGGGTTACAATGCTGTGAAATGAGACTTCTAATGTAATAAACATGTGATTTATAAGTTAAAAAAATTAGACATAGAAACTACCATATTAAATGTGATTGGCAGGCCATCAAGTCCAATAACCTTGTTTCTGACATTGGTTAGTACCAAAAGAAGGTATTGGAAATCCTATAATAGAGAACCATTTAAGTTTCTTGCTAAATCCGTGCATTTAAGACTCAGTCCTGAAAGGTACAGCATTCTCCAACCTGGTTGCACCAAAACACTCATACACATACTTACCTTTATACATAGATGAATACTTACTTGTGCTTAAAGTTAAGCAGAGGCTTAAGCTCTTTGCTCAGCACCTGGCAGGATTGCTCCATTTGTGACCCATGAATTGAAGCTCAAGGATTTATAAACTGCATATTCTTTACCCTATCTTATATAACTGTAACTGTAAAAACCTTGGCCAAATGATTACGTGTGATGGGGTCCTCCATGTTAATTATACATAACATAAAAATGCATTTCCTTTGAACTTCATTGTGTTGTATTTCACTTACATTAGCAGCTCCATAACATGAGAAGCTTCCTAACACGAGGAGAATACCTGATTTACCTACTATCATTAGCCCTCACTTCTTCTCCTTGCCAAGCTAATCTAATCTTGCCCACTCTCCTGTCACAGATGTCATTTCATCCTTCAAACCCTGTTCATCACTCTATTTCAGCTGTAATTAAAGCTACTATATTTCAGGTTCCCCCAAAGAGGACACTGCTGGAGAGGGGAAGAGAGAGAAGCAGCTGGAGGGGAGGTATAAGTGTAGGGGCTTCAGGGAGTACTTGTGGAGGGGGAATTCACTGAAGAGGGGGCAGTGTCACTCCGTCATGGTGGTGGGTTGACTCGCACCATAAGAGCTGTCTGTTCCTTGTGGGTTGATCTCCCCAGGACTAGGAGCTGGGGCCTAGGTGGACAGGACGTGGCAGCTGTGGCTGCAGGAGAATGGATGGGAAGCAGAGCAATTGGAGTGCTGCAAAAATCTCAGCTATTTCAAAAATGTGCCTGGACAGAGGATGGAGCCTCAGAAAAAGAGGCAATATTCAGAGAGATCCAGACATTTGGTAACCCTAAATGTTGTATCACGTACACATTGCCCCATGTGTATGTGTGACTTTGTGCCACACTGCTGGTGCAGGAGCCCTAAAGCCAGTCTTGGACAATTAGCCTATGGAAGGGGTCCCTCTCTAATGCTGTTGAGGCATTTTATACCTTTCCCTTGCTATGTGCTGGTTTGCTGCTTCTCACCTATACCGTAGCTATGCCAGTATCGACAGCTCTTATGAGTTTTCTTGTGAGTCTTGCAATATTTAGGGTTTTTCTTTAAGCCTTGGATGCTGGACTTATGAGATTGTGTATAAATCTCAGCTTCCACTTAAAAAAAAAACCCTCCAAAAGATAAATTGCTATCTCTCATTGTTGCAAAGAAAAGCTTGAGAATATGAGACATGCACTCTGCAGTTTCAGAAATTAGAAAAAAGCCAGTACAAAAATCTAAACTATGATTAAAACCAACCAACCAACCAACAAAGAAACAAACCCATTACCTTTAAGCCAATCACATGATTTGGAGTAATGGAGCCTGCCTTATGATATTTGCACATATGGGCATTCCAATATCATCCTTTGTGATGAAAGATACCATATACATATAAGGAATTATTATTTATGACAAAGTTAGGAGCCTCCCTTTGCTTATCTTTGTACAGTAACTTTTAAACATGACCCAAACCACCGCAACTTTCAGTTGTATTTCTACACCTCACTTAGGAATTGTGAATGTTTTCAGTTTGTTTTAAATCTCTTTCTGGGTGTGCCTTAAGAGACTCACTAGGTTGGCCGATAAGAAATCTCAGCCTGTTTGTTTTGTCACAAATACAGCATAAGAAAGGAGGGAAGGACACCTATTGCTAAGTTTCCTTTCAATTATCTGAGACATTGAGAGATCATACACCATCATTTAAGTGGTTAGGTTGCAATACCAAACTGCTTAGATTTTTTTCTGTATTCATTTTATTGTTAAATTACTGATAGACCTGACTGCATTAGGGCTGAATTTTTGTTGCCAAGTGAAGTGTGATGCAACATTTACATTCACTGAGTTCACATTCAAAATTCATTTTTGTAATGGAATTCACAATCAGATTATTGTCCAATTAAAAGATACCATGGTATAGTCCCCTGGCTAATGAGAGTTCTCTTGCTCAGTGAATGTCTGCGCCACAAAGAATGTGAGCCTGTTTCAGAGTTTAGTCTGACTACAGCTGTTACAGGCACTCTGGACCTCTGACTTAATCTTCAGTATTGGCCAAAATGGTGGCTGTCACTATGACAATAATGAGCTTGGAATCTTCAAGATGGACAGAAAATTATGTGCTTTGTCACAATGTTTAAAAGATTGCTTTAGCACAGGCATGTCCAAAGTCCGGCCCGCGGGCCAATTGTGGCCCGTGTTCTGGTTTAATACGGCCCCTCCAGGTAATTTGGCAATATCTATCTTTTATGGCCCCCAACGAATCCATATGTATTGAGATGAATGCATTGTAAAATCTCAGTTAATGTCAGTTGGTCTAAATCAGTTATAAATATATTTGGACACAACATGTATACTTGGTGTTATGTTCCTGTTCATATTTTTTGAACTTAAAAGTTGACAGACAACCTTTATTACCAATAATATGTAATGTACTTTACAATGTTCCTGACATATATTTCAGCTTCCTGGATTTTTTTTTCATCTGGCCTTCAGATATGAAAGGCAGAGTGATTTAACACCTGTTTAGATTTGTCATCCATGTGACGAAATGAAAAGTATGCCATTTTCAATAAACGTTGCATAAAATAGTTAATTTGCATTTACTTTTAATGGTTCAAAGAATGTCAGGCAAAATGGTCGGCCCTCACGCATGTTCACTTCATCAAATCTGGCCCTCTTTGAAAAAAGTTTGGACACCCCTGCTTTAGCATATCAACATGATACTGCAGGGCATAGTCCATTTAGGTAGGTTGAGGACACTGAGGTCAAGTTTCTCAAAAACAGGAGCTCAACTGTTAACTTCTTGAAAATTGAAAGTTTGGGCTTAACATTTGACACCCAATTTTGAAATTCTTAGCTAAAGGCTACAAATTATTTGGTGTTTTTCTGTCTGAATCTTTTATAAACAGATCCATCTTCATTAGTTGTAAGTTTTTACAAATAGTTTATACAAACACTTGTCAGCTTATGGTCTGTTTGCAAGCCATTCACTTGAAGTGCACTACAGTAATCTATGTATCGATTGATATTAGTGCTGTGTGATGAATCACCTTTGCCATATGTTATAGTTTCTCACTGGAGTTATCCTGATTGGACAATTGAAATGTTAAAACAAAAGAATAGTGAATAGCAAATGTAAAAAAAATAGTATCAGACATTCTCGCTTGCATATGAAGCTGCTTGTTCCAGTGCAAATGTTGGTATTCATATGATGAACAGACTTTCCCCAAACATTTGCATGACCACAGACCTGCTTATTGTAATGCTCACTCACAGCAAACATAAGACATATAAACATGGTCAAACAACCACACAGGCAGAATTCAAATGACCACTATGAAAAGCTGTTTTGCAGCTTTCAACAATCTCTACTGACAAGACCGACTTGATTTAGCAGTATTATCCATCAGCACAGCCATTTAAATGTTACCTAGTTATTTTCAGGAAGATTATAGTATGATGAGTAAACAAGGGAAAACTAATCATAACAAAACAATCACCAACCTATATCTTTCAAACATATCACAGAAAGATCCATAATAGAGATATCAGTTAATCATTGTTTTGTTGTCCCAGAGATATGGAAAGTTCTTTGTGGGTCAAATGATTTATAGAGTTACATTTTTAAAAAACAGTGTATAAAATGCTGAGAGCTCCCAGATCACAGTACAGTGACGGCACTACAGAAAAGTCTGGCTATAGTACAGATATTTATACAAAATGTAATCAGCTATAAGCCAGCTAAAGAAAGACTTTGAGAAATGGAGAAACTAGCACGTTATATTTTGTGATTTAGTACTTTGTGGAGAGGAACAGGGAGGTAGAATATTGTTTTTTTTTCATGGCTCTGGGCAAGTGACTTTGCCTTTCTGTGCTTTATGTATAATAAGTCAATATTATATCCACAGTTTACGGAGTTTATGCATGTGCAGCTGTACCATGCGTATGTGTAAATTGTACCACAAAAGTTCCTTATACTGTTGAGTCATTCCACACTCTCCGCCTGCCATATTCAGTGAGGAATCCAGGCATTAGGCAAATGCACTTAATTAAAATGTTGTGCATTAAGATCGCCTCCTGAGTCCCAACTCAAGTTTTCCTGGGGTTTCCCATGAAAGGCAATAGTCTTCCAACATTAGCTGAGCGCACATAGGAAGAATATAAACAGTGTAATGGAGGACATGGTCTAAAACAGAACTAGGTGCTTCAAGCAGCCACAGTTTCAGTTAAAATAACACAGTATTTTTTATACTCAGGAATAACCCGTCATTCAACTAATGTGAATGCTCTTCATAGCTAACTGACAAATACTTTCAAATGCTGCTTTATATTATTTTTAAATATTAGTAGCTTGAACTCAGAATTTGTATGGTTAATTTTTAACGCTCCATTTATATTCTTAGTACATCATACAAAATTAAGTGGTTCCACATATTGTTAGCCTGCAGCCATTCCATCTTGTGTGACCCCATTAGAACATAACAGAACTGACTGGGTTGGAGCCCAAGTCATAACTAGCTGTATATTTGTGGGGGTGGAAAGTAATTCAGTTTCAGTGCACACATCTAACCTTATGCACCCCCATTGGTCTCCTCACTTCACAACAACCCACCCTCGACCCACCAGTCCCTTCTAGACTTTCCAGCAGTAAGAGCTGGATTTACAAAAGAGATGCTTTCGGATTTATTTGAAGTTTGTGTTTTGCAGGAGGTCAGATGAGGGCAACGAGCCTTTCAAGCCTTGGAATGAAATTCCCTTCACTCCCAAACCATCATCCTGACTTCCCGCCCACTCACTCCTCATCCAATTCTCAGTCTTAGGACATTCAGCGCTAATAACTTTGGTGCCGTCTGGCTGGTTAACCAAGGCTTTCAGCAGCATAGATTGGGTTCTGTGATTATTTACTCTTCGCAATAGAAGGTTGGCTCTTTGCTCTCTTCTGCCACTTACCTGTCATCTGGGAGACTTTTTTCTTCACAATAGGGGTGAGAGCGGGGATGGGAGGACTAATTCATCCCTCCCCAGAGTACAGCGCCTCTAGCAGTGTGAACATGCTCTTCTCTCCTTTACTCACCCCAATTCCTGTTCTTAGCTAACATTCTCTGATGGTGGAAACTTTTCCTGAAGTGTGAGCACTGCAGACTAAGCAAAGGAAGATTCATGGTACAGAGAGAGTCCCACACTAAGGCTAAGTCTACACTGGTGCTTTACAATGCCATCGCTTTCTGGCGGGGAGGGGTGGGAATGTGCTCCCAGTGCTATTAGCAATTCCTCTTGTGTTGGTGGTATACACAGAGCGCTGGGAGGTCTCTGTGCTCATACTGTGGCCACACTTTCAGTTTCAAGCACCCCCACAGGTGCACTTTAAACTTTCATGTGTAGAAAAAGTCTAAGCCCCAGACAACAGCAGATCTGTAAAAAGGAGTGTTGTCATTCTACATGCCTGTGACTGAAGTTTGAGGAGTACGCTCCTCAAACATTTGATCAAACCCACCCTCAATGAACATTTGAAAGGCAAGCCTCCAGGGGATGCCCTTAGTGAGGTCTCCCTGAAGTGTACTGTATTGGTGATCCAGCTGCTTCAGACTTTCCTCTCTCTATCAGTGAAGCAGCGCTGCACTCGCCTGCTGAGCTTGCAGTATTTTGTATGAGATGTCAAAACTACCCATACCCTCTCTTGATTGAGTCATTTGCAATTCCTTTGCACTGTTAGTCCTGAAAGCTTGATCACAATGACAAGCTGAATAAAATACATTATGCCTATCTAAATTCCCCTGGTGTTTTCGGTTGGATTCGTCTTCATTTCATTGTTGTCTAGCTCTGCAGTATGCCACTAAAAAGCTGCCACATTTCACCCCAGAGATAACTTCATTTCGGTGCTGTTGAAGCAATCCCCTTGCATAGATTGTATTTTAGCAAGTAAAGCTCTTTTGGAGCCTATAGGACAAAAGAAGTGGTGCAAATTGAAGAAAAAAATCATGTGTTTATTAATAACCTCATTATTATGATTAACTTGCTGCAAACCTTCAAGGGAAATATGGGAATGTCATGGAGGTTTTAAGTAAATTGTGATTCTTATGTGAAACTGAATAAGAGGAACATGTGGGGATAGTATAACTAGCTGTCATCAATTGCCATGCTTCATGTGGTAAGACTAGTTTTGGTCAGGAAGATATTTCCATCTATTAGGGTATGTCTACACTACAAAGTTAATTTGAACTAATGGACGTTAGTTCAAATTAACTTTGATAGGTGTTACACTAGCGCTCCGTTAGTTCGAACTTAATTCGAATTAGCGGAGCGCTTAATTCGAACTAGGTAAACCTCATTCCACGAGGACTAACGCCTAGTTCGAATTAGCTACACACGGCACGGAGTAGGTAGTTCGAATTAGGCTTTCTAATTCGAACTACCGTTACTCCTCGTGGAACGGGGAACGGGGATTTTAAAATGGCGGCGCCCGGCAAGATGCAAATGAAGCCCGGGATATTTAAATCCCGGGCTTCATTTGCAACTTCGAATGACTACATTAACCACCCTAGTTCGAACTAGGATGATAGTGTAGACATACCCATAATGCAGTGGATTGAAAGGGGGTCAGATTTGACAATACATAAACTAATCTTTTCCAAAAGGAAGTGCAAATTCTAGGACACTCAGCTATTGCAAATCTGTAATAGATTACTACTCTTAGACTTCAGCTTTCTATTATAGAAAGCAGAGCAACTAAATTAGGGAATAAGGTCACCTGCTGCTTGTGGAAAGCCATTTAACTTTTCCATATGCTAGTATTTTAATATTAAAAGGCTTTATCTGCTCTCCTTAGATGGTGGGCACCCTAAGGCAATCGGTAATACAGCCTTTAAAATCATTGTCTACATTTGTCATTCTCATTCAGTTGAGTATCTTTTTTTGGAACGGTGTTAGAGCTTACATTACAAGAAAGTAGAATGAACCTAAAGAGCCTAAGGTGTCTTTACAAGACACGTGATATGCTGACAGACTAGGGGCCATCTCTTGTCAAGTGCTTCAGCAGAGCTCTGACAAATTCATTGCTGGAAACCAGTTTGTTTTACCTGTGTGTTAGTATAGCTAAGATGGGTATTGAATATGTAACACTGTGTTTGATCCTTAAGAAATACTTGTAAATTGCTGCATGCATTAATATCACATTAATATCTACTCTCAAATCTTTATCACCTACTATAAGATATTCAATTTTTTGTTTTATGCTGTGAAACCAAACTCAGTCAGGAGGAATCATGAGGAGAGATGGCTCCATGATTCTGTGATCTCTAACCATCAAGAAGGCCTATCAAAACTAAATGGGACATCACACTATAAAGACTATAAATTGCCCCTACAAAGTCTTGAAAAGGCTTGAATCCTGGAAATTTTCCTTTCTTTTGCTGTTTTGCACTAGCTAGAGCTACAAAAGAGAAGGAGAAATCTCCAGCATCAATCTAGGTTAACCTTAAAAGATGGTCAGAGCTGACAGATTACTACTAACTCTGTCACCTTTAATACCATAGACTAACTCGTTTGTGCATGCATGTTTTCCTGCTTTAACCTTGTAAAAACATAAGGCAGATACAGGACTGGACAATTGTTACATTGTTTATTTCATGTGTGACACTACTGCTGTGTATAACAAATTACCCATTGTGAGAAATACAAACAGTTGTGGTATGTAAAATTAATTGATCAAATTCACTGAGTTTGGTTTGAGGAGCTGGATGTACACACACCTGAGTCAGGCTAGCCCCTTGCCCCCCCACCCCAGGTGTGGATTCACCTCAGAGGAGGACACCTGCCTTCCCTAAGGGCTTCTGCAAGATGGGGGCAACTTCAAAACCTCCTGGGACTTCCATAGAAGCCATTCTGATAGAGGTGGAATCTTGGGGATACAGATTCTGATCAGTGAGATAGCCACATAGTCTACTTAATTTGAATGAAACTTGGCCAAAAAATCTCAGAGAGCAGACAGCTTTCCTGGGAGGTGATCTTAACCTACTGAGTGAAAAAGGAGTCACTGAAGAGGGAGCGACCAGCTCATAGCTCTGCAGAGATACTTTGTACTATAGGTAATAAGAAACAATCCAGACCTTCCCAGATTTCACATCTCTCCTATCTCTGGTGCAAAGTTCACTTCAGTGCACTATACACACAAAACCAGCTCAATCTGATTGATGTAAATCTAGGCAAACGAAAGCCACATCCCAGATGTTTTTCCTCTCTCAGACTGGGGTAAACTAAGGAATCTGCTTAAATAAACACAACTGTAGCATCATAGCTGTTTTTACTCACCACTTTTTGGTATCTTAATATTGTAAACATATCAGAGTGGATGTATGTTTAGCTGATGTTAGAGAGAAGAAATTGCTAACTCTCTGGGAACCCAGCTGGGGATAGGGGAGTGAGAGCCAAGCTAATTGCTGGCCCCTCCTGGAGTCAGGTGTGCAGTGAAGATACTCATTCCAGATGGGGTTCAGTTCACTAATAAACCAGAATTGGAAATTCACTTAGAGGAAAGCATCCTGTAAAGAAGGTAGGGAAAAGGTGTGAGGCTCTTAAAGGGTATGTCTACACTACAAAGTTAATCGAACTAACAGATGTTAGTTTGAATTAACTTTAATAGGCGCTACACATACAAACCGCTAGTTCGAACTTAATTTGAACTAGCGGAGCGCTTAATTCGAACTAGGTAAACCTCATTCTACGAGGACTAACGCCTAGTTCGAATTAAGTAGTTCGAATTAAGGGCTGTGTAGCCACTTAATTCGAACTAGTGGGAGGCTAGCCCTCCCCAGCTTGCCCTAGTGGCCACTCTGGGTACCACCAGGGAAACTCGTCTGCCCCCTCCCGGCCCCAGAGCCCTTAAAGGGGCACGGGCTGGCTAAGGTGCCCGTGTCAGGTGCAAACCTGCCAGCACCCAACCGGCAGACCCTGCACCAGACACGGCATGAGCCAGCCACCCACTGCCACCCAGCCCTCCGCCTCTTCCTGGAACCAGGCTGGCGGCTCCCAGGAGCCTGCCCAGGGCCGCAAGAGGCGGGCGCCCACCTGGTCTAGTGCGGAGATCATGGACCTCATTGAGGTTTGGGGGGAAGCCTCCAACGTCCACGACTTCCGCACTAGGCACATGAAAGTGGCCGTCTAGGGCAGGTTAGCTGCCAGCCTGGCCACCCAGGAGCAGGTTTGCATGAAAATCAAGGTGGTCCACTGAGACCCCGACCCTGAGCCCTGAGCTTAGAACATAAAAACATAAGAATGGCTGTACTGGGTCAGACCAAAGGTCCATCTAGCTCAGTAGCCTGTCTGCTGACAGCGGCCAACACTAGGTACTCTAGAGAGGCTGGACCAAGGACAATGAGCAAGCCATTTGTCTTGTGCCATCCATCTCCAGCCTTCCACAAACAGAGGCCAGGGACACCATTTTTACCCCCTGGCTAATAGCACTCCATGGACCCAACCTTCATGACTTTATCTCACTTCTCTTTAAACTCTGTTATAGTTCTAGCCTTCACAGCCTCCTGCAGCAAGGAGTTCTACAGGTTGACTATGTGCTTTGTGAAGTAGAACTTTCTGTTATTAGTTTGAAGTCTGCTACCCATTCATTTCATTTGGTGTCCTGTATTCCTTATATTATGGGAACTAATGAAGAACTTTTCTTATGCACCCTCTCCACACCACTCGTGCTTTTAGAGACCTCTATCATATCCCCCCTCAGTCTCCTCTTTTCTAAGCTGAAAAGTCCCAGTCTCTTTAGCCTCTCTTCATATGGGACCTGTTCCAAACCCCTGATCATTTTAGTTGTCCTTTTCTGAACCTTTTCCAAGGCCAAAATATCTTTTCTGGAGTGAGGAGATCACATCTGTACACAGTACTGAAGATATGGCATACCATGGTTTGATATTGCCCCTCCTCCTTCTTCCCCTGGCTTCCCCCTTCCAGCTTCCTCCTCCCAGGTTTCCTCCTTCCCTCTCCCACCCTCTCTCTTCTCCTCTCCCACCTCCTTTTCCTAGTCTCCCCAAGTTTTGTTCAATAAAGAGAGTTTCTATTTTTAAACACACGTTATTTTGTACATCAGGAAGGGGGGCTAGGAAGGGGTAAGTGGAAGGAGGTGAGGGAGGAATGGGGTATGAGCCCCCGATGAGGAGGACTGGGGTGGCTCTGCAGGCTCCTCGGGGTGGAAACTCTCCTGCAGCCCCCCGATAGACCTCCCCCCAGGATGGCAGCCTGCAGCAAGTGCAGCTGGGCTGATGGCCGAGTGCTGTGATGTGCCGAGTGTGGGCATTCAGGCCACTCCAAGCCAGGACTGCTTTGCTGTCCTTCATCGAGTTAGAAAAGCGAGTGGGGAACCCCTGAGAACTGTCTGTCTGGGGTGGGAGTCGGGTCCCTTTAACCACAGCCCTCGGCTAGCTTGAGACAGCAGCTCCACGCTCTAAATCCTAATCTGATGCCTGCCGGCACTGCTTCCGGCCAGACTTAACATCGGTTCAGGGTCCACTCAATGTGGACCTGCTAGTTCGAACTAGTTTTTAGGTCTAGATGCACTAGTTCGAATTAGAAGAGCAGAAACAGGGGTATGTGGACACCATTACTACTGCTGCCAGTCTGTCAGGGAGCAAAGTCTGTCTGTCTGTCTGCCTGTCATCCCTGGGCAGCACAGCCCAATGGCCAGAGTCCACAAAGCAGCCCTCGCCTGCAAGGCAGTATGGCCCAATGGCCAGTACTGAGGAGATGATACAGGAACCAGATCCAGTTGACTCCACTGGGCCCCAACTTCGGGCTCTAGCAATGGTGGAGTGGTCCATCAATAGCTCGGCAGGGAATCCCACCAAAACACAACAAGCTCACTTGGGTGGGAGATACCACTTGCACACCTACTGTCTCTGGCAGCAGGATGATCCATGAATCTTTGGGCTCTGCAACACAAAGTCTGCTGACTCAGGAGGCTTGTTCCAGTCTCCTAGGTCTCCAGCTCCCTGTGATAAGATCTTTGGTTTATCTCTGGAGCTTCTGCAGCAGTTCCTCCCTCTGCAGCATCCAGGCCTGTGACTGAGCTGAGTTGCTACCTTGGGGTGTGTCTAGACTACATGCCTCCTTCGACGGAGGCATGTAGATTAGCCAGATCGGAAGAGGGAAATGAAGCCGCGATTAAAATAATCGCGGCTTCATTTAAATTTAAATGGCTGCCCCGATCTGCCGATCAGCTGTTTGTCGGCAGATCGGGGCAGTCTGGACGCGATGCCCCGACAAAGAAGCCTTTCTTCATCGACACAGTTAAGCCTCGTGAAACCAGGTTTACCTGTGTCGATGAAGAAAGGCTTCTTTGTCGGGGCATCGCGTCCAGACTGCCCCGATCTGCCGACAAACAGCTGATCGGCAGATCGGGGCAGCCATTTAAATTTAAATGAAGCCGCGATTATTTTAATCGCGGCTTCATTTCCCTCTTCCGATCTGGCTAATCTACATGCCTCCGTCGAAGGAGGCATGTAGTCTAGACACACCCTTGGAGCATGCCCAGTACGGTTGGGGGAGGGCTGGACTTCCTCTGCCCACAGTGTATTAACCCCTTCTGGCTCAGAGTGAGGCATGTACACTCCATCACACAACAAAACAACATTTTAACTTCTACATGAGGATACTCATTTAGATACTCATTTGTGATGCACATGCTTGTCTGAAATATGTATTCACTATTTTATTCAAGCCCAATAATTCACAGCCACAACTCCAGCAGCACTCTTTCTCAGTTCTGGTAGAGGGTTGTAAAATTCAAATACCCGCAATCTAGAATAAGTCAACTGGACTATTAAAGATAACTTGTGCCTTTTTAAGCAGGGTTCAATGACAGGTTTTGACTTGTGAGTCTAAGCTCATTAGCTTTTATTGTCGACTTTTTTTCTTCACATCACTGTGATTAAACTTACATCTAACTGAACAGAAGTGAGATCCTGATTCATTTGCAGATTCAATCCTACTAATTTGTTCTGCCCCGAATAGAACAGTAACCATCTCCTCTCCCCTTCAAGTGTAGGAGATAAGCGGCGGATAAGAGCAGAGATTTGTTGTATACCTGAGGTGATCATCAAACTTGCCATCAACAGTCATCTAAAGCTTGTTGGGGGAGGAGGAGCCGTGTGTAATGAATACCAGTGGTCACTGGAATTTGAAAAATAACTGGCAAAGAAATAATTCCTCATTTTTCAACCGGATCTAACGCTGGTGAGCACTTTCAGTTTTGGAATTTAAAAAGAAAACAATAAAAAATGGCATAATGTATTTTCCTACCAACTGTCAACAGTTTTGTAATTGCATTCCAAGTCCTCGTAGATAGACAGCTGTATCCCAAAATCATTGCCATCAGGCCCACTGATGGAGGGAGAGGGACAAAGAGGACAACTATCCTTATCTCAGCAATTCAAAACAACCTGGGGTTCCGTGCTGCTGGAAGGGGAAGGGCCTCAGGCAGAAGGGGTGGTGACAGGGGTTAGCCTCTCCCTGCGAGCCCTTCAGCACTGCACAGAGTATACCATCTGGGCCTCTGGCAGCAATGTAAAGGGCCCAAGGCTCCAACTGCCAACACTGCTACATTCTCAGTAGTGGGCTTCCTTTACCCCCTTTCCTCCTATCAACAGGTCTGGATGGAGCTGGGATGCAGGTTTGGAACTGGTACCAAAATATTTTCAGTATTTTATAGAAATACTTCATGGCTCACGCCTGATTTATGCTAAGAAACATCCTTTCCATTATCACTTTCCTAAGCAACAAATTCACTTACATTTCTTTTATAGGACAAGAAACATCTGTGTAAATAATAATAATAATAATAATAATAAATCCTTAAATCAATAATCTTCCTGAAAATACCATACTGGCCACCATGGATGTAGAAGCCCTCTACACCAACATTCCACACAAAGATGGATTAAAGGCCATCAGGAACACAATCCCTGATAACAACACTGCACACCTGATTACAGAGCTTTACGATTTTGTCCTCACCCACAACTACTTCCAATTCAGAAACAATTTCTATTTCCAAATCAGAGGCACAGCCATGGACACTTGTATGGCACCACAATATGCCAACATCTTTATGGCTGACCTTGAACAATGTTTCCTCAGCTCTCGCTGCCTAACACCTTTACTTTACTTACGCTACATCAATGACATCTTCATCATATGGACCCGTGGAAAAGAGACACTGGAAGAATTCCACAAGGATTTCAACAACTTCCACCTTACTATCAACCTCAGCCTGGACCAGTTCACAAGGGAAATCTACTTCCTGGACAACACAGTACAGTTAAATAATGGACCATCCTATATCGGAAATCAGCCGACTGCTACACTTACCATCCTGCTTCTAGCTTCCATCCAAGACACAGTTTTCAGTCAATTGTATACAGCCAAGCCCTGCGATACAACCAGAATTGATCTGACCCCACAGAGACAATCACCTACAGGATCTTTACAGAGCATTCCTAAAACTGAAATACCCACCTAGGGAAGTCAAAAACCAAAATGTCCCTGACCCAGTAAGGTAGTCTATTCCTGCTAGTTCAAACATTCTTTGCTCTCAATCTGTAATTACTGGCAGCAATACATCCTGCAAGTGACATAGCTGCAGCTCAGCCACTAATGGATTGTCCAAAATGGAGTGAACAGAGACTTTCTATTGTGTGTTGAGTGTGGCAAGGTCCTCACCCAGGCCCTTCGCCCAGGGATCCCTTCATGCACAAATCAACCGGAGACACTTTCTGCTGCAGTCACCCGTGACTGTTATTGTCCATGCCAATCTCTCACCACCTTCTATTTACAGAGCTTTGTTCACAGCAGCAAACTTATCTAGCCTCTCCTTCTGCCTAAGGCCCACACTCAGCCACTCTCTAGCTGCCTCATCTAGCCCTCTGGCCAATGAAATCCTGTTTTAAATTAGCTCCTCAGACATGGGTTTCCTCAGCTGGCTTCCATTGCTCTTTTCTGCCAGGCTGTGGTGACAGAGCTCTGGCTTAGCTAGCAGTCTGTCCCACTAGATATAAGCATGTGTTTATGGTGCAAAATAAAAGCCAGGAGAGAGATTTTTTTTTGTGCCAGTCACCAGAGAAACAGGTTTGGACACTTGAGTGATTCTGCCTGTGCAAGGGACTCCCTGGCTGGCATGGAGCTGCCATGATCCAATCAATGGCAACTTTCCCAGTGGATGGGATGTGGTCGGAAGAAAAGATCAGCCTTGGCACTCTACCCTTCTGAGTTGTGTTGAACCAATTGTAGGAATAATGACCTACAAAGAGCTCCATTGTGCATCCAGTATGGTTCACTCACAGTTGACAATCTGTGAAACATGAAAGTAAAGGACAATGAACTAAACCCTGCTCAGTATTTCCACTTCCTGATTACATATTTGTATTCTTTCTAATATTAGGGTGTATTACACTGGATATCAGTTTGCCTCATGGCATAGGTGTGTCTAGTACAGTACATAATTTTTATAAAATGGTTAATAAACCCATTTAAACAGCAATTAGCAATATTTGTTTTCCTCAGCTTTATGTGAAAGAGGAATAACCAGAACGATAATCTCTTTTAATTGAACTCCATGAAGACATAGAAAGGAGCATAATGCTTTTGGCCTTTTTTCCGTCCTATTTTCCCTCCTATTTTTGGAGAGAGCCTGTGAGGGAATGATGGTATCTCGCTTTATTCACAGAAAAATGATTTTATTATATTATTTTTATCACAATAAATTCTTTAAGAAATGAATAAAAAGCTACAAAACCACATGCTTTAATCTTTGCATTATTGAACTAGTATGGAGTGAAGTTTCATTTGAATACAGAAAATGATGAGTCTATGAACGTCCTCATATAAAGTTGCTCTTCAGTCTGAAGAGCAAAGGAAGCAGCTCAGCCTGTCTGTGATTCCTTTTGTCTGCGATTACAGTTTACAGTTTTAAGACGGTCATGAAGCCTTGATTATATCTAGGCACGTTGTTATCCACACTGAAGAAGCAGCACCGAAGTTCTCCCTACAGTCATTCCATAGGAAGCCCTGCAACAAGAACAAAGGAAAGATTACAGCCAAGCCCAGGCTCTCCCAAATATTAGCTAGAGCACGTGACCATATGGGCCATATAAGAGCTTGGCAATTCATTCAATTCTACCTGAAGAGTCAGGCCACAAGGCAGGAGCCAACAGTGGGCAAACTCTCCCTCTGGCAGAGTTATCAGAGAGCCTGGAGGTTGAACCTGGCTTCTAGGTCTCCATAGCAGCCTGCTTTCCCACAGGGCTCTGTTGCAGTGTGCCAAGCTATGACTTGCAAAGGGCAGGAGAGGAGCATCTGTCTGTTGAGCACCCTGACTTTTATATGAATATGGAAAATAGAAGCCGAATTCTCAGGCTCTCTGCAGAGAGTTCCTCCTTGCAGGGCCATGAAGCAACCTGGCAAGGATTTTACAGCGAGGGATGAAGCCAGGCCTCAGTGTCTTGTTATAGCAGCAGCCCTCTCATCCAGTACCTGAGAGTGATGGTGTCCAGGGATGAAAAGCCGGTCCGTGCTGTGTGTGGCTGGCAGCAGTGAAGCAGACGTGGGTGTGGCAGGGAGACTCAAAGAGGGCCTGTTGTTCCAGCACATGGAGGTACAGTGGAACCTGAGAGGGCCTATGTGAAAGCTCCGCAAGAAGAGGAGGCTCTGTGACGGGTTATGGATAGTGTAAGGGATGCTGAGGGCTGGTGTTCGGACAGAGGTCACGGAAGGAGACACATACAGGTAGTAGTGGGAAAGTGCTAGCAGGTAGGAGTGGGGAAGGTGGCTCTAGGCTGGAGGGACAAGGAAAAGCAGCTGGTGTGAAGGGACCGAGGTAAGGAACGGCCACACGGAGCCTGTTGTTCTAAGCCAAGGAAGAGACATTGGTGTTTTTCACCTCCACCTTCGCCTCATGGGAGTTCTCTGTGGTCTGGGAAGGCCACCAGGGAGCCATGCCCCTAACTCCATGAGCTTCCTCTTCTTGGGAGCTGGGCTGTCCTCAGGTTCAATATCGGGCTCCACATAAAAATGAGCCCTCTTGCTGCCTGGTGGTGGGCAGACTTTCAGTGCACCTCCATGGCAATTATGCAATGGCAGGTCTGCAAAGCACCTGTACTGGCCCAGGTGACAGTACGTCTCCCCATGCCACATCCTGAGAGCCTCCCCATTGCCTCTGCATAGGTGGCAGGGAGCAGGGACTCCACCGGGTATGGCTGTCCAGGAGGAGGGACTGGGAACAGAAACGATCTCTGTGCCTGCAGGGGAGACAAACATAAAGGAGGTTTATGTCAGAATCAGGGTATTCCCGTAACCATCTTGCCATTTAACGGTTCTTGAGTCACACCAGGCTATAATGCAATTAACCAGCTTCACTTCTGTGTCAGTACTTGTGTCGTGTGGCAAGTAAAAATTACCCCAGATAATAGAGCCAGATTCCCCTGTGTTATTCCGCCACCACTGTTCCTCCCTCAAGAACTCAAATGGGAAATTCCAGAACTATTAACTGTGGTTTGTAAGCTACCCTTCAAATAGGCTTCCATACCTAATGACTGGAAGATAGCTAACATGACACCAAAATTTAAAAAGGGCTGCAAAGGTGATCCTGGCAGTAACAGACCAGTAAGTCTAATGTCTGTTCCACGCAAATTACTTGAAACTGTCATAAAAAATAAAATTATCATACACATAGATTAACATAATTTGTTGGGGGGAAGTCAACATGGTTTCTGTAAAGGGAAATCATGCCTTGTTAATCTGCTAGAGTTCTTTGAGGGGGTAAACAAACATGTTGGCAAGGAGGCACCAGTGGATATAGTATTCTTAGATTTCCAGAAAACATTTGTCAAAGTCCTCACCAAAGGCTCTTAAGTAACAAGTTGTCATGGGATCAGAGGAATGATACTTTCATGGACTGATAACTGGTTAAAAGATAGGAAACAAAGGGTAGGAATAAATGGTAAATTTTCAGAATGGAGAGAGATAACCAGTGTTGTTTCCCAAAGGTCTGTTCTGGGACTAATTCTATTCAAGAAAGGGATAAACTGTGAAGTGGCAAAATTTCAGATGATACTAAACTGTTCAAGATAGTTGAGACCAAAGCAAACTATGAAGAGCTTCCCAAACTAAGATGCTGGGCTAGGTGGACCTTTGGTCTCACCCAGTATGGCCATTCTTATGTTTTTATTTATACCTCAGGTAAGTCTGGTAGATTGGTGAGGCATGATTTACCTTTACAAAATCTCTGTTCACTATTCTCCAACAAATTTTGTTTATCATGTATCTCATAATTTCATCTTCGGAAAGCAGAGATTAAGGGGGAAAAGATAAAGGTCTATAAAACCATGACTGGTGTAGTAAAAGCAAATAAAGAAAACTTATTTACTTATTCCCTCAATATAAGAACTAGGGGTAACTAAATGAAATTAATAGGCAGCAGGTTTGAAAGAAACAAAAGGAAGTTTTTCTTCACACAGCACACAGTCAACCTGTGGAACTAGTTGCCCGAGTATGTGGTGAAGGCTAGGACTTTAACAGGGTTCAAAAAAGAGCTAGATAGATTCATGGAGGTTAGGTCCATTGATGGCTATTAGTCAGGACAGGTAGGAATGGTGTCCCTAGCCTCAGTTTGTCTGGAAATGTGTGAGAGGAGAAGATATGTGAGAGGAGAGTGAGGTAATCATCTGGTATTGGTCACTGTCAGTACACAGACTGTTGGTCTGACCCCAAATGGCCGTTCCTATGAGCTTATTTATGTCTATCCTACAATTAGACTCCCATGGGACACTCATGGCCAGCTCAGGTAACTGACTCAGGCTTTTCGGATGAGGAGACTGTGGTGCAATGTTATTGAAGTACAGATGTTCCTGTTTGGGCTACAGGACAAGGCTCTGGGGCCCTATCACCATACAGAGTGCTAGGTGCCCGATCAAGCCCAGACAGCTACATGGCAATAAAACAGCCCTGCAGTCTCAGCCCATGATTCTCTTGCTGGCACAGACCAGCCATGGTGAAAGTGCAGAGGGAGATGAAGGTTTGTACCTTTGCTGCTTCCCGGTGTTAGGGGAGACCAGAGGTTCAAATGGAGAACCACCGCCGACATTGTCTCAATCCAATCGAATCCAACTGATTGCTTTGGATACAGCTAGAAATGATCCCGAGGTGGGAAAGGAGAACAGTTTTTTTTCCAAGCAGGTACCACAGAAACAGAATGTGGTCTGTGATGTCATCTTTTCAAACATTCTGATTGTTGTCACCGTGATGGAGGAGGAGTCAGAAAGGGGGAGGTCGAGCTTGTTGGGGATGTTGTATAGAATGAAATGAGGTCGAGTATAAATGGGGCTTTCCCTGGGGAGAGTGTGGAAGAAAACAGGATTGAGGATATCTATTTATTTATCCTTATGCAAATTATAAAGATGGTGCCTTTGTATATTCTCTAGGTTTCCTTGACATAATATGGTACTATGTCACAAAAAACCACCCTCCCTAGGAAATGCACTGAAAGCCGGCTAACCACCAACCACCAAGAAGGTCCATTCTTATGTGAAGCCCAATATTGAACCTGAGGACAGCCCAGCTCCTGAGAACAGGAGAAAAAAAATTAGGTACTGCACTTTACAGCTATGCCATGAGGCAAAGTGGAATCCAGTGTAACACTCTCTAACATTAGTAAGATTACAAATTCAAATATGTAATCATGAAGTGGAAATACTGAGCAGTGTTTAGTTCATTGTCCTTCACTGTCATGTTTCACAGATTGTCAACTGTGAGTGAACTGTACTGGATGCACAATGGGGCTCTTTGTGGTTTATTAATCCTAAAATTGGTTCAACACAACTCAGAATCGTGGTGTGCCAGGGCTGATCTTTTCTGCTGACCACACGCCATCCACTGGGGCAGTTGCTATAGATTGGATCATGGCAGCTCCATGCCAGCCAGGAACTCCCTAGCCCAGAGAATCTTGCACTGGCTGAATCACTTGAGTTTCTAAACTTGTTTCTCTAGTGACCGCCACAAAGGAGAATCTCTCTGCTGGCTTTTATTTTGCACCATAAACACTTACTTAAATCTAGTGGGGCAGACTGCTGGCTAAGCCAGAGCTCTGCCACCACAGCCTGGTGGAAAAGGGCAATGGAAGCCAGCTGAGCAAGCCCATATATGAGGGGCTAATTTGAAACAGCTGTGGGCTTCATTAGCCAGAGGGCTGGATGAGTCAGCTGTCAGGAAGTTAAAGAGGAGACAGAGAGTTGCTGAGTGTGCTCCCCAGCCAGAAAGAGAGGCTAGTTGATTTTGCTGTGAACAAAGCTCTGTAAATAGAAGGTGGTGGGAAATTGGAACAGACAATAAAAGGCCCAGTTGTACCAGAAAGGGTCTCTGGTTGATTTGTTGATGAAGAATGGGTCCTTGAGCCAGAGATGTGAACCAGCTAGTTAATTATATTTGACACACTAGTCAACTAGTCACTTCCGGCCTTGCTGCCTCTATTGGAAAGTGTGGGGGAAGAACAGGGAGAGTTTCAATGTGGCAGTGCCACGCTGCTTTCATGGCCACATACTGGTCTCTACGTGGCTCTGTCACATGGAAATGATGCATGCAGCACAAGACCAGCTAGTTGGCCCGGGCTGCACACCATGTTTCAAAGTGGCAGTGCAGCATGGAGCCCAGAGTCTCCTGCTTCAAAAGTTGCCTGCAGCGCCAAATGGGAGTCCCAACTGATCCTGGGTTGCATGCCGTGTTTCAACGTGGCAGTGCCACATGAAGCCTAGGGTCAGCTGGGAAGTCCAACGTGGCAGCGCAACGTGAAGCCCTGGGGTCAGCTGGGAACTTCCCCTGCTGGCCCTATGCTCCCTGAAGCGTTTTTTCTTTGGAAGCATACCAACAGCTCTGTTGCTACATTTCAAAGGCAGAGGTACCCTTATCAAATAATTGAATTGTGAATACAAATTGCATCCACTAATCGATCAGCCAATCAATCAATATTTTACAACCCTACCCTGGGTGAAGATCTTGCCACACAAGACACACAATAGGAAGTCTTTGTTCACTCCATTTTGGACAAGGCTTCAGTGGCTGAGCAGGCGCTGTGCCACTTGCAGGATTATAGATTGCGAGCAAATAATGCTTGGACTAGCTGGAATAGACTCCCTCACTGGGTCAATGAGATTTTGAAATGTTCCAGTCTATTTACAGCAAGGCTATAAGAATTGGTGGGTTTAGCAGCAGGTGTAATATCGCTGGTCAAACTAATTCCTTACCAGAGCAGTTTTGGGTTGATGAAGCCATCTGTGTGGAGGTTTGCAGTTCAGAACATCCAACAATTAATTTCTGCTGAGTTGCAGCCGCCTAGGAAGTGTGAATGGGGAGAGACTGGGGTTCAATGTTTGTAGCTATGAGCTCTACAATGGGATTGCAAGCCTTTGTTTGCTGCTGCCCAAGATTTAGGGGTGCAGGCAGTAATTATGTCTGACACCTTGACAGAGGCCAAGGCAATGGGACAGAGGGAGACATGGAGGCCATTATTTTCAGGTGAAGGGAAGAGAAGGAAAGTGGAGAGAGTGTGTGGGGTTAGATCAGAGCCCAGACTTAAGGGATGGAAATCTTTGTGGGAGAGAGAATTCTTAGGGTGAATAGCTTGGGTGACCGGTCCAAAATGGGGGAAATGAAAAGTAGTCCTTTTCCCAAGACCAATGGGTGGGCACAGAGAGGATGGGACTTAAACCCACCACCCTGTAATACCCCAACAAATATCCTATCCACTAGGATACTCCAAATGCCAGGCTAAGGAAACATGAGGAGAAATCCACAAGGTAGGTCCTTAAAGGAAATCACGGCGGCTATAGAATAAGTACATCTCTGATTATGTCAGAGAAATTAGGTGATCTGTGACTTCCAGAGATTTCCATGACATTTCCTGCCCTGAGACTGGAGCTGTCACCTGGCAGCTGTGCGGCTCTCAGCTGCTGATGGAGGCAGCCCGCAAGGAGATCCTAGGCACCAGGCAGCAGGGGAATCCCAGAGCACCCACAGTTTCCAAGCGATGAGGGAAACATATTGATTGCAAGCTTTTAGCCAGGAGAGCCTGCTGAAATGGGATAGCTGAAATTGCCACAGAGCTTATACAATTTGTTCAACGTGAGCAAAAAGATCAAGACCTTCCAACTAAGGCAATATCAGAAAATCATACGTGGATCTTTCAAGTGTAGAAAATGCACTTGAATCGGCTTGGAAACATGTGAATTTGGTTGTGAAGTAAATGTCACCAAAGGCCACTTGATTTATCAGATAATTCTGTGCTGTGACTCCAAGCAGCATCAAGACATAAGTACTTTTCCCTTTGCTGCTATCGAGCAAATTTACGGACTGAACATCGATAGCACAAATGCTTTTTTCCCCATGGGATAATGGCAGACCTTGAAGCACATCAAGAACATGCAAGTCTAGTTTAAACTCAAGGACAAAAAGGGGCCTTGAGCTTCCAAATATCCTATGAGGAACATGGAATAGTGTGGTTTGGATTTGGGGACTTGGTGGCTTCACAATAGAGCCATATTTCATCACTGGTCAGAGGAGAGAACTGGAGAGTGTCCGTATTATCCAAGCAGACACAGAAATATGGACGAAAAATTTGTCCACTACTGCTTTCACTGGGAATCCTGCAAGGAAATGAATTAGTTGTTGATGATTTAATTGTTGTCAATCATGACACTGAACTTCATTCACTCTCATGTCCTATGTTACTACCAATTCCTGTTATTTGTATTTCAGAAGCCCCTAAGGATGCTGACTGAGATCAAGGCCTCATTGTATCCGGCATTATAAATCACGCAATCCCAGCTCTGCAGAGCTTATAATATAAATATAGGTTGGACCTCCCTGGTTTGGCACTCTCGGGTCCTGAGTGGTCCCAAATGGAGGATTTTGCGGGACAAGGGGAGATCATTTCTGCCTTCCCTCTGTCAGTGGCCCTCCCCAGCCCATCTGGCTTCCCCACTGTCACTGGCCACTCCAAATGCAGGACTCCCGGCCCCACGGAGCAGCCCTGCTGCCTCCCGGTCTCCACAGGCAAAGCCCCTCAGCTGGGATTTAGCTACATTGCTGGGTGGCAGCCCTGTTTGCTGGGCTTCAGCCTTTGTGGACAGCCCTGCTGTCTCCCTGCCCCTCCGGGCTGCTCGACTGGGCAGCAGTGAGACTGCCAGGGTCTTGGGTGTACCGCCGGGCAGCAGCCCTGCACTCGGGAACTGAGCCCCACCACTGGGCTACCCTGCTGCCTCCCAGTCCTACCCAGCTTTTCGGCTCCAGCTCCGCTGCCAGGCAACAGGACTGCTGCCTCTGGCCCCTCCGGACAGCTCTGCCACCAGGCTTCAGCCCTGCTTCTGGACCCACTGCTGGGCAGCCCTGATGCTTCCCAGTCCCACCAGGTAACGTCACCACTGGGGGGTCACCCTGACGTCAGGCTCCTGGTTTTACTGCCATGGGGTGGCCCTGCTACAGGGCTCCAGACCCTTTGCTGGGTTCCCAACCACTAGTCCTCCGCTGCCTCTCTCTGGTCCTTGTCCTGCTGGACCAGGGATGTTGCTGGCTCACAGTTTAGGGAGGTTCGACCTGTAGACAAGACAGACATCAGGGAGGAGGGGAAACAGGGGCACAAAGTGCTGAAGTGACTTCCCCATAGTTGCCTAGGAAGTTACTGTCAGAGCCAGAGTTAGAACCCAGATTTCCTGATTACCAGTTCAAAGCTCTCATATAGAAAAGCATGGATTTCCTTGATGAACTGACATCTGAAAACAGTTATTTGCTGTGCTACCCTGAAATTAGATATTTCAAAGGAAGGAAGATTTTTGTAAAATGTCTTGTATTTCTAGACAAGATCAAAGATTTTTAACTGGGAAAGGGGAAACTATTGATGCGCCTGAAGAATATGAGCAGCTGTTTGATCTTGCAAGGCTCATGGATATTAAATCATATCTGTAGAAAAATCTAAATCTCCCTCTTCGGGACAAGAATCTGAAACTCTGTTTCAGGCTCAGATCCATCTTCCAACCAAAACAAACTCATTTTATAGACTCATAGCACTGGAAGGGACTGCAACAGGTCACCTAGTCTAGCCCACTGCACTGATGGCAGGACCATCTAGACCAGTGGTACTCAACCTTTTTTAGTTCATGACCCCCAGGGCTGGGATATTTGTTGAGAGAAAAAAACAAAATTTTTTTTTGTTGTGGCCCCTTTAATTTCAAGTGCCAGTCTGCTTCTCTGTCACTCCCCCTTTCCCCACTATACATATGTTGGATGCTGAGCTGAAAAACAAAATGGCAGCTGGTCCAGTGCTTCCACTCCCCAGGAAGACAGCCGCGACCGCCCCACAGGTTGCGCACCACTGATCTAGACCATCCTGTGTTTGTCTAACCAGCTCTTAAAAATTTCCAATGATGGAGATTCCACAACCTCCCAAGGCAATTTATTCCAGTGCTTAACCACCTGGAGAGTTAGGAATTTTTGTTGTAATGTCCAATCTAAACCTCCCATTGCTTTTTGTACTATCATCAGTCGTGAAGGAGAATATAGTTTCTCTCTCTCTTTGTAACAGTCTTTTATGCACTTGAAAACTGTTATGTCTCAGTGGAGCCAACAAACTTGCTAGCCTGGCGGTTTTACTTTCGAAATGGTGCTTTTTCAAAAGATCGCCATAACGCAATTATGTAAATGAAGTGCGGGATATTTAAATCACCGCTTCATTTGCAGTTTTGAAGTGTCTAATTTACATTCCTCTGTCAAAAGACGGATGTAGTCTAGATACAGCATCAGTTACATTTAATGCTCTGAAATTTTTTAGGAAATTCACAAATGCTAATCCTACTGGGATTTTTGAAAGTCTGTGGGAGGGGACTAGGATCTTAATGAATTCCTATAAATGCCTGATGAGTACCAATAACAAGAGCTAACATAAGCAAGATGCCATTTCTACAAGCCACTTTGGAAAGACTCTATTACAAATGGGAACAAATAAAATCATCAAACAGATTAAGTACCTACATTTCAAAACATGTGTAGACACCTCAAAAACACAAGTACATATCACGAAATTGGTTTCAAAGAAGCAATGCCAATCTTGCTATCTACACTCCTTCTATCATACCACCCAGAAGAGTAGGCACTAGGCATAAGAAAACTAAGGAATTGCTGAGGGCCCCAACCAGCTCAGTGGGAGGAGGCGCCCATTCACTTTTATTGTGTTGTATGGGGTGGGGTCCACATTTTTTTCTGCTTAGAGCACTTAAAAGGCTAGCAATGCTTCTAGCCTCATGGCAGGATTTTGTCATGTTACGTATTTTGAATTTTTTTTATGCTCTTCCAGCCTTTTATATTTTGTTAGATAAATAGACAAGCAAACAAACTAACAAACAAATAAATAGACATTTACTTATTTTTGGTTACAATCCTATGTATGTTTGTGTGTAAATTAGTTGTGGCCCTCAGATTCTTAATAAGCGTTCTGTAGAGCTCTCAGCATTTCAAAGATTATGCATTACTGACTCACATATGACATAATTTATGGATTATTTTAAGCAATAGAATTATGTGACTACAAACAGACTGCAATCACAAGCATATCTAAAGAGCCTTTCATCTTGTATTATACTCTCTCATTTCCAATTGAAACAAGGTTATTATATAAAAACATGTTGCTTTGTGTGTGTGTCTTTTCATACAATTAAATTGTTTTAAGAACCCTTCCTCTTCTAGTGTCACATTAAATGACTGCCTCTAGGTTTTCCCTATCTCCATTTGTTACTCAGGCTGTACCTTGAGAATACACAACTTCATACTTAAAAAACAACAAATGGTCCTGTAGCACCTTAGGGTATGTCTACGCTACAGCATTAATTCGAGTTATCTTAATTCGAAATAGTTAATTCGAATTAAGCTAATTCAAATTAACGCATCTACACACAAAATGCAGTTCAAATTAGCATTTCGCTAATTCAAACAACCACATCCACACTGATTGGACGCGGAATCACATTTAAGGCCAGCTGCTGCCGGTTACCAGCAGGACATCAGATCAGTATTTGCTTTGTGTGGCTGCTGTCTGAGGCTATTTGAGGCTCCTGCTTAAAAGGACCCCCCTGGACAGCCGGGCCTCAGCTTTCCCTGCTTGCTTGCCTACCTCAGGGTATGTCTACACTACAGCACTAATTTGAACTAACTTAATTCGAATTAGTTAATTCGAACTAAGCTAATTCGAACTAATGCATCTAGACCTAAAACCTAGTTCGAATTAGCGTTTTGCTAATTCGAACTAGCATGTCCACATTCAGTGGACCCTGAACCGGGGTTAAGGATGGCCGGAAGCAGTGCCGGTAGGGCATCAGATTAGGACTTAGAGTGTGGAGGTGCTATCTCAGGTTAGCCGAGGGCTGTGCTTAAAGGGACCCGACCCCCACCCCAGACAGACAGTTCTCAGAGGTTTCCTGCTTGCAAAGCAGTCCTGGCTTGGAGTGCCCTAAGTGCCCACACTCGGCAAATCACAGCACTCGGCCATCAGCCTGGCTGCACTTGTCGCAGGCTGCCATCCGGGGGGAGGGTCAATCGGGGGGCTGCAGGAGAGATTCCATCCCGAGGAGCCCGCAGAGCCACCGCAGTCCTCCCCATCGGGGGCTCGTACCCCATTCCTCTCTCACCTCCTTCCACTTACCCCTTCCTAGCCCCCCTTCCTGATGTACAAAATAAAGGACACGTGTGTTCAAAAATAGAAACTCTCTTTATTGAACAAAACTCGGGGAGACTGGGAAAAGGAGGTGGGAGAGGGGAAGAGAGAGGGTGGGAGAGGGGAGGGCAACTAAAATGATCAGGGGTTTGGAACAGGTCCCATATGAAGAGAGGCTAAAGAGACTGGGACTTCTCAGCTTAGAAAAGAGGAGACTGAGGGGGGATATGATAGAGGTCTCTAAAAGCACGAGTGGTGTGGAGAGGGTGCATAAAGAAAAGTTCTTCATTAGTTCCCATAATAGAAGGACTAGAGGACACCAAATGAAATGAATGGGTAGCAGGCTTCAGACTAATAACAGAAAGTTCTTCTTCACAAAGCAAATAGTCAACCTGTGGAACTCCTTGCTTCAGGAGGCTGTGAAGGCTAGAACTAGAACAGAGTTTAAAGAGAAGTTAGATAAATTCATGGAGGCTGGGTCCATGGAGTGCTATTAGCCAGGGGATAGAAATGGTGTCCCTGGCCTCTGTTTGTGGAAGGCTAGAGATGGATGGCACGAGACAAATGGCTTGGTCATTGTCTTCGGTCCATCCCCTCCACGGTAGCTGATGTTGGCCGCTGTCGGCAGACAGGTTACTGGGCTAGATGGACCTTTGGTCTGACCTAGTATAGCCATTGTAAGCTCAGGGCTCAGGGTCGGGGGGTCTCACTGTACCACCTTGATTTTCATTCACACCTGTTCCTGGGTGGCCAGACTGGCAGCTATCCTGCCTTAGATGGCCACTTTCCTGTGCCTAGTGTGGAGGTCATGGATGAGGTCCACGATGTCTTCACTAGACCAGGCGGGTGCCCGCCTCTTGTGGACCTGGGCAGGCTCCCGGGAGCCGCCAGCCTGGTCCTGGAAAGAGGCGTAGGGCTGGGTGGCAGCGGGTAGCTGGCTTGAGCCGTGCCAGGTGCAGGGTCTGCTGGCTGGGTGCTGGCAGGCTTGCACCTGGCACGGGCACCGTAGCCAGACCGTGCCCCTTTAAGGGCTCCGGGGCCAGGAGGGGGGCAGAAGAGTTTCCCTGGTGGTGCCCAGAGTGGCCACCAGGGAAAGCTGGGGAGGGCTAGCCTCCCACTAGTTCGAATTAAGTGGCTACACAGCCCTTAATTCGAACTACTTAATTCGAACTAGGCGTTAGTCCTCGTGGAATGAGGTTTACCTAGTTCGAATTAAGCGCTTCGCTAGTTCAAATTAAGTTCGAACTAACGGTTTGCTAGTGTAGCGCCTATCCTAGTTAATTCGAACTAACGTCTGTTAGTTCGAATTAACTTTGTAGTGTAGACATACCCTGAAATAGATTCTTTTAGAGGCTAACTCTTTTTTAGTTTAATTGCAATTAATAATTTTATAAATATATTATCTTAAAATAAACTCTGAGTGAGGAAATAAATGGTAACTCCAGATGGCATCACTGTCAGTGGAATGACAAGTGTTCCCTCTTCTCTTTTCAGGCTAATTGACCAGCCTGTGCCTGTCTCTCTTGTGGCAGCTCAGTTGTTTCCCTTTTGCTCCCTGACCTTTCTGGCTCTGTACTTGCTCTCTCTTTCTTGCTTGTCCATTTCCCCCCTCAATCTTCCTTTCAACTGTAAATCAAGGACATTTTTCCACTGTCAAAATCAGCATTATCATGCACAAGAGGAGCTGAGCCCAAGGCACGCTGCAGGGAAGTGATTGCATGAAGCAGGACACAAGATAGTGATTTGCTTGTTGCTGGTACTGCAGGAAGCATGAACAAACATCTCAGCGAGAGCAGCTGAAAGCACTGCAGCAGCAGGATGGAGAGTGCTCACCTGCATGCAGCTGTGAAGGAACAAAGTGGTTTTACTTTGTACTCAGTCCAGAAAAGCCCACTCCATTTTCTAAGTGGGTCAGAGAGGAAATTTCTGTCATTTTCATTTCACATTAGCAAGTGAGTGGGATGTTGTGTGTTGGTGGATTTAAAAAAAAAAATCCCGTGCATTAATGTATTCATTTCATTTTCAGGTGGAATATTGCTTCATTCAGACATAGACACTGACTTCTCTGAATTCATCCAGCAGAATCCCTCCATACTGGGCTTTTTAATACGCAAAGAATTATCACTATGTAAAGATGTAAAGGAACTTGGCACCTTTTGATTATTTATTTTTATTTTAGAGAGAAGCAGGCAACAGAATGAAACTAAATTCTTTATTTAAACATGTTCATATCCTGTAGGTGAAAGAACTACCAAACATCTTGTCTCCCTTCTCTTAGTTGTATCATTTAGGAACATTGGAATTACCAGACTGGATCAGACCAGTGTTCCATCTTGTTCATCATCTTTTTTCTGGAAGAGGACAGTAGGGGTATGTCTACATATCAGCAAACAGCTTGAAATAAACTACGCAATTTGAACTATGCCAATTACGCAGCTGATTTCAAAATGTGGCACTATCTATACAGCACTTATTTTGAAATACATTGCTATTCCAGCATCTTCCTTAATCCTTGTGCAATGAGGTTTAGAGGAAGCTGGAATAACAAGCCCATTATTTTGAATGTATTTTAAAATAACGGGCGTGATGTTAAGATGTGCAGAATGCTATTTCAGGATAATGGATGTTATCCCAAAATAACACTGCGGTGTAGGCGTACCCTAAGAGATAAAACTCCTCAGGAAACAGTTTTCCTACCCGGAAAGAGTTTTTGAGATTTCTAATATTCTGAAGCAAGACAAAAAATTGAAATCTCAAATACTTCCATGAAGCATTAATCAGTTAAAAGAATAGCTTAGTTTCAGGTCAATTAAAATGTTTCATTTCAATAGTTTCAAAACATTTCATTTCCATTGTGATCATTTAAATTTGTTATATTTTTATTATAAATTAACTTAAATTTCAATGAGAGAGTACATTTGAACAAAAAAAAGATCAGTTTTGTTTAGAAAATTAGATGTCTTGACAGCTTAGGATATGTCTACTCTGCAGCTACTCTCCCACAGCTGTCCCATGCCACCTGACATGCTCACAGGCAGTTTAATTGCAGTGTAGACAGTCAGGTTCCTATGGGTCCTACAGTCCAGGCTGCAGCTCCAGTCTAAATGTTGATGCTTCAATTAAAAAAGCTTTTAGCCTGATCCCCATGAGCCTGAGTCAGCTGGCACAGGGCAGCTGCAGGTTTTTAATTTTACCGTAGACATACCCTGAGAACCAAGCCTTTCCTGCTAACAGTTATGGCTTTTCCATCACAGCATCAAACAGTTGTTGACAAATGCCCCACTATAGCTACTGCAAAGGGAGGTGCAAGATGCACTGTAGTAGGAAGTTATGGGAACAATCGGCCTCTAGAAAAAGTTTCCTCCCAATCCCTAATACTTAGAAGTTGGTTTATACGCTGAAGGCAGAGGTTCCCAACTGCCAGGCCATGTACCACGGGCTGCCGGGCCACGGTGGCTGCCAGAGCTCTAGCCGACTGTTCATGGTGGCTCAGCTCCAGCAGCCATCGTGGCTGAGGCATGGCAACAAGAGGTGGAGCAGGAGGCACCTTCCTCCCTCCTCCATGCGTGGGGAGGGAGGGGGCATGAAGAAGGAGGGAGCGCACACTCTGTGAACAGTTGCTCCCCATGCCCAGTGGCACTAGGGCTGGGGCAGCGGCAGGAGGAGGTGGTGCCTCCCTCCCTCCTCCCACCGCCCTCGGTAATAGCAGCCAGCTGTGGCTCAGCGCTCTGCCTGTGTAGCTGATTTTGCCATTGGCGGTGACTCCCATTCCATGAGGAGTAACAGTTAATTCAAACTAAGGACTTAGTTCAAATTACTGTTTCACTGCCGCGTGTAGCTGCGGGCAGTTACTTCAGACTAGTGGCATTTAAAAAAGGTGACCAGATGGGAACATACAAATAAAGCCTGGGATATTTAAATCCCAGGTTTCATTTGCAACTTTGAATGCCTGCATTAGCCTCCCTAGTTTGAACATACCCTTATTGATTTAGAACCCCAATAGGAATAACTTAGAATGGCCCCAGTGAGGAGCTATTTTGAAATAGCAGCAATGGAGCATCTACACAGGCCTTATTTTGAAATAGCTATTTCGGAACAGGCATTATTCTTTGTAGAATGAGGTTTACAGAAATCAGAATAAGCCTTCCGATATTTTGACATTATTTTGAAATAATGGAATTACTCTGTAGATGCTCTTATAGTTATTTCAGAATAACAACCATTATTCTGAAATAACTTTGCTTAGCGTATGTCTACACTACAGCATTATTTCGAAATATCTTAATTTGAAATAGTTAATTCGAAATAATGCGTCTATACACAAAATGCAATTAGAAATAGCTTTTTGCTAAATCAAAATTGTGTGTCCACACTGATTGGATGCTAAATCACATTTAAGGCCAACTGAAACCGGTTCCGGCAGGGCATCAGGTCAGTAGTTGCTTTGTGTGGCTGCTGTCTGAAGCTATCTGAGGCTTGTGCTTAAAGGGACCCCCCTGGACAGCCGGTTCTCAGCTTTCCCTGCTTGCCTGCCTATCTCGCTGAAGGACAGCAAAGTATTTTTCTCTCTGCCTGCTTGGTTGCCCTCACTTGGGAAACCGCAGCACTTGGCACCATGGAGCCAGAGCCACCCCTAGGCACTCTGGTGCTTCTTTTGGATGTCTTGCTGCAAGTCTGGCAGCAAGTGCTGGAGACTGCCTGACACCCTATGCAGCAGCCCAACTCCCAGGTCCTCTTCCAGACCCTGCTGGGGCCATGGAGGAGCAGCGCCTGGATGCCAGCGTGCCCTGCCACATCTGGCGCCTGGACACCAGTAGTGACTGGTGGGACCCCATTGTCCTGGAGTGCTGGGGAGACCAACACCTTCCTCGACCTCTGTGAATGGCTCGCCCCTGCTCTGTGGCGACAGGACACGCACATGAGGCCCTCCATTCCCCTCCATAAGCTTGTGGCCATCGCCTTCTGGAAGCTCTCCACACCGGATAGCTACCAATCCGTCGGCAACCAGTTTGGCATGGGGAAATCCACCATCAGAGCAGTGCTCATGCAGGTATGGCAGTCTCTGGCCATTGTGCCAGGGAAGGCAGGGGGGCAAGGAGTGGATGGGCTGCCCCAGGGAAAAGGGGGGGAGGAGTGCAAGTCCCCTCCATGGGAGGGTTTGTTCTGTCCCAGCTGCACTTCGGACTGCCCGCCGTGGCCAGGGTTGCGGGGCTGGGGGCTTGCTCCTAGGAAGTGGGGGCGCAGGGCATTCTCACAGCCACCCTGGAACACCAGTGACTCTCGGTGGTTTTCTGTGTCCCTCTGCAGGTGGTCAAGGCCATCAATAGAGTGCTGCTCCGCAGAGTCATCCGCCTCACCAATGTGGACCCAGTCATCGAGGGGCTTGGCGCCCTGGGCTTCCCCAACTGGGGGGGGGGCAATCGATGGCACTCACATCCCCATCTGTGCCCCGGAACACCAGGCCTCCCTCTCCATAAACCGGAAAGGATACTTCTCAGTCATACTACATGGGACACCTGACCCCCTCCCGATAGGCCTTTAATGCCAGGATAAGCAAGGCCCGCATTGTCATGGAAGGGGCCTTCGGCCATCTGAAGGCCCATTTTAGATGCCTCCTCACCCTCCTTGACCTCTCCGAGCAGAATATTCCGCAAGTGGTGGCAGCGTGCTGTGTGCTTCACAACTTGTGTGAGTGAAAGGGGAAGGTTTTCTTGCCTGGCTGGATGGCAGAGGCCAACCACTTGGCTGGCTTGTACGCACAGCCCTGCACGGCTGCCAGCCGGGAGGCCCATCAGGGGGCTGTCAGGATAAGGGATGCCTTGTGGGACAGCTTCCACCCTGAGGAGCACTAAGAACCTCCCTAGTCTGCCCCACTGAAGGCTTGTGCCTCATTCCACCCTCATGACCTTCCACTAACCTCCCTCCCACCACACCCCTTCCTAATGTAAAATAAAAAACACGTTTTTTTCATGAATAAACTGTCTTTATTTAACAAAATTGGGGGGTGGGATGAAACTCTGGGGAGACTGGGGAAAGGAGGTGGGAGGGGGAGGGGGAACCTGGAAG
The DNA here is from genome assembly GCF_049634645.1 of Pelodiscus sinensis. NCBI lineage: Eukaryota > Metazoa > Chordata > Testudines > Trionychidae > Pelodiscus > Pelodiscus sinensis. The sequence continues at coordinate 12,737,482 of NC_134720.1, read as the reverse complement.
GAGGGAGCTGGAAGGGGGAAGCTAGGAGAAGAAGGGGGAGGGGAAGTTCAGGAGTGGGGGTTCTCGCCGGGCCAACTTTCTCCCAGCACTGAGGATGCGGGGGCCTCGGTGTCCCTGGGGGGGGTGGGGAGGAGGGTGTGGAGGGAGAAGCGGGAGTGGGAGGAGGAGCGGGAGCTGGAGAGGCAGCAGGTGCTGGAGCAGCACGAGGTGCTGCACGGTCTGCAGATGGGCACAGATGGCATGACCATAGGCAAGCTGCTCCCTCTGGAGCTCCAAATCTAGTTCCACCCAGCGGTCAAGGGAGTGGTACAGGGCTCACAGGGCCCCCAGATGCTGTTCTCGGTATTCTTGCAATGTTCAGCTGGTCCTCCTACAAAGCCCTCGTGTGCGGGAGCATGTCCTAGGCAGAGTGGTGCGCCTTGCACGTGCAGCTGGTGCAGCTGTGGAGACGGAAGAGAAGTGGTCAGTTCTCCCTGGGGGTGAAGTCCAGCCCCCCTTTGCAAGGTGAGGATGATCGTTCCCTGAACCATCAGAGACGATGTGCTTGCATAGAGGCCATGGTCAGATTGTCTGGCTATTCCTGGGAGTGGGAGCTGCCCCGAGACCACACTGATGCCCGTGTGCTGTGTACAGTGAGGCTGCGGTGGGGGGAAGATGTTCCCTGCATCTGTGTAGAGGGGGCTTGTGAAGGAAGGGTGTCTTGCTGTGTCCCACCCAGGAGTCAGGAGCATGTCATGTCTCTTCACACATGCATGTGGTTAACAGGCCAATGCCCCTGTGTGGCAGCCAGCTGGAGCCACCTACCCATGGTGGCACAGCACATGCTCGCACGCACACAGGTTGCTGTGTGATCCGTGATAAGCAAGGCCCACGTGCACGGTCTCCCTCCCCACTCCCTCCCCCCCCCCCGTAAGGGGACAGTGATGGCACTCACATGTTGTGGCCTCCCCGGATGACCCTGGTGAGTCGGCTGCTGGGATGGCTCGGGGGTCCTGGCAGTGTGGCATGCTCCATGAAGGCTCCTCCTCCGTGACCTGGTTAGGGCCCTCTGCTCCCGGCTCGCTGCCCCCTGGGCTAGCACGGACTGTCCCGCCCCTCAGGATGCAGTCCAGGGCCTCAAAATAGGGACAGGTGTGTGCCCCTGTTGGGGATCTGCCCCATGTGGCCCTGCCATATCCCTGCTGCAATTCTTTAATTTCAATGTGCACCTATTCTTGGGTGCGCATGTGGCCTTTTATGGCCATGGTGGCAGCTATGCGGCTGTAGACGGCCGCATTCCTCCATCTAGTGCAGAGATCATGGATGTTGGGGGCCTCCCCCCAAACCTCAATGAGGTCCATGATCTCTGCCCTAGTCCACGAAGGCGTCCGCCTTCTCTGGCCCCTGGCTAGCTCCCGGGAGCTGGGGGACTGGGCAGTGGAGGGCTGGCTGGTTCTGGCTGCCTGGCTCATTCTGGGGCCACTGGGTCAGAGTCAGTGACAGCTGACTCTGTGCTGGCAGGTCTGTAGCTGGCACACACAGTGTGACCAGAGTCTACCCCTTTAAGGGCTCCAGGGCTGAGGAAGAAGAGAGTTTTTCCGGTTTTGCCCAGAGTGGCCACCAGGGCTCCCTGGAAAGGGCTGGAGACCCCCTATTTTGAAATACGTGTATTTGTTACAATGTAGACATGCATCAGTACACAACTGTAAGTTCATTATTACATGGTTTTGATTGCAGTTTTACTTTAGTCCAGGGCATGGCTTTGTTTTGAATTAGACTTATTGTAAGTGAAATGCCAGCCTTAAGGATTCTGCCTCTCTCTTGTGCTCTCCTTCTCCCTCCCCCTCCTCATCCCTCCTTGTTTTGGGACATTTCTCTAACCTGTTTTTTAAAACATTTTCACCTATAAGGTAACTGCTTTTTTTTTTCTGGGGATAAGTGAAGAGATTTCTGTGTAATGGGTGAAAGGTGCTGTAGAAATGTAAATCATTATCAGTCTGGCTTGTCTTGGAATTATGCTGTTCTTTCTTGTAATGTAGTCTGCCTTTTTTTCCCAGCTGACTGCATTTGTATCCCTCTCTGGCTATGTTACTTCTCTCTATCTGTGTTTTTCTGGCACCCCATTCAATCAATCAGTCTCTCCACAGTGTTCAATCACATCTTGTTATTCTTCTTGCATATCATGTCCTCCTACTTCTATAAGAAAAGTCTCTCACTCCTGTACATCTCTGTGTGTATCTATATTGCTAGATATCTATGTCAAGATATATAGATATAGCTAGAGATACCTATATATAATTCTTGGCCAGCTAGCATTCCACAATGAAAACTGTACTGGATGTGATTCATAGCAATGGCAGTGGGAACAGCTCCCAAACCCTGCATCCTCTTTCATTTCACCTTCAGCAGAATATTCCTTAGTTTTTACTAACACGGGGTCCATGCCACTGAGCTGAATAACTCTGATTCAGCAGAAAGCAATGGTACACTGACACAGTACACATTGGTCAGTTCTGTACTCTATATGCAAACCCCTGTTTTAAACTAGAACAGATCAGACTCTCATCTGTCCCTTGAACCACACTGAGGATGAATGTTTTATAAGGCTTGCAAAAGTTCAGGGAAGAACTCTTCAAGGAGGAATTGAAAGGGCTTCGCATAATATTCTGGGAATGTTCCAAGTCCTGTACTATACAGGAGATAAGACCAGATGACCACAGTGGTCCTTTCTGACCTTAGACTCTATGAACTACTATGCCCTTCTAGCTATCTAATCCTAATACAGGCCCCATTAACTGTGTCCTCCTCTCTGTATGGTACTTCAACAGTTACTCTGACCATACCTCTAAACAGCATCAATAAACGTCACCAACTACACTATCCCATGCCCATAACCTTCCAGTAGGCCAGCCAGCCTTACCTTACCCTCGGCAGTATACTCTAGTAGAACCCACCCACCATAGGCTTCCAAAAGCTCTTCCATGCTTGATCAGCCTTTGTCACATTTTTCCCCAAGCTCCACCAGCCCACAACTTGTTTCCACAAATCTCTCCACTAGTATAATTTAATTTGAGATAAGATCCACATAAGTGCTTTCCAAAGACATGTAGGTCCAGTACTTGCCCTGAAGAGCATACAGGCAGCCCCGCTAATCCTCAAAACTCTTTAGTCAGCCCCAATGGACATCTGTCACACATACAGAAAAGGAAGTGACTGTCTAGGAAGGAGTACTGCAGAAAGGGATCAAGGAGTCATAGTGGACCACAAGCTAAATATGAGTGAACAGTGTGACACTGTTGCAAAAAAAGCAAACGTGATTCTGGGAGACATTAAGAGTGTTGAGAGCGAGACATGCAAAGTCATTCTTTTGCTCTACTCAGCACTGATTATTCAACTGGAGTATTGTGTCCAGTTTTGAGCACCACATTTCAACAAAGATGTGGAGAAATTGGAGAAGGTCCAGAGAAGAGCAACAAGAATGATTAAAGGTCTAGAGAACATTACTGATGAAGGAAGACTGAAAGAATTGGGCTTGTTTAGTTTGGAAAGGGGACATGATAGTGGTTTTCACATATCTAAAAGGGTGTCACAAGGAGGAGGGAGAAAAATTGTTCTCCTTAGCCTCTAAGGATAGAACAAGAAGCAATGGGCATAAATTGCCACAAGGGAGGTTTAGGTTGGACATTAGGAAAAACTTCCTAACTGTCAGGGTGGTTAAACACTGGAATAAGTTGCCTAAGAAGGTTGTGGAATCTCCATCTCTGGAGATTTTTAAGAGCAGTTTAGAGAGACATCTATCTAATGTCTAGACCAGATATCTGGTCTAGATGGTACTGGGTCCTGCTGTGAGGGCAGGGGACTGGACTCAATGACCTCTTGAGGTCCCATCCAGTTCTAGTGTTCTATGATTCTATGATTCTATAAATAAAGTGTCCTTGTCTGTCCTGAAATCAAAGTCTGGGTTTTAAATAACTCGGTGCGGGATTTGTTTAATAACTCATACTTCTTAAACTGGATAATATACACACACACTCAGGATGGGGAAATATTATTTTATAGCAACATGTTTTTGTTTAAATATCTTGCAATTCCTGGCAAAACCAGTTCTAAACTGTGAATAGGAATGTCTTGATTGTACATGTAAAGTGAACAAATGGGACTTGAGATGCAGTGGGGAGAGAAAGAGTTAGGAGATAAGGAAAATAAGGAAACTGTTTGTTTTTTCTTGTGATATATTAAATAACATAAGGCAAATTAACAGAGCGCATCAGGAAATCATTTTTTTTCTTCTCTGTAAAATATTTTTGGATGAAAACTTTTTTTAAAAGTTTTTGTTGCCATTTTGGGCTTTTTCAAAGAACTGAAAACAAGAACGAACACTTCATGTTTCCTACCGCAGGACCCTGGTAGGAAGTAGCCTTGGAGGAGTTTCCCTGAAGCTCTCAGCGTGCTGCAGCAGGATTCCCCACTGAGTGAGGCAGCAGCCCCAGCCACTGCCTATAGGGCTCTGGACTGGGACCCATTGGAGTGGGAGGGCCCGGGTCTCCCTACCCCCTCTGTAGCTAGATGAAGTGAGTGAACTGTGCTTATAAGACTGTGAACTAGGGCTCAAGGCTGTATTAACCCTGCTATAAGAGCCCATGTGGGGACTTGGCTGCGGGGCTGTATTATACCCCTCAGAGGAGACACGTGGAGGGACCCCTACAGGTTGGCTGCAAGGGGGACTGAGCTTGTGGGGCCTTCCAGAGTAGATTGCCTCTCGGCATGATATTCTTATTGATAAACTAGGCAAATATAACTTAGATAGGGCCACAATAAGGTGGGTGCATAATTGGCTGGATAACTGTAGTCAGAGAGTTGTTGTTAACGGTGCTAAATCCTGCTGGAAAGGGATAACAAGTGGAGTTCCGCAAGGGTCTGTTTTGGGACCCGTACTGTTCAATATCTTCATCAATGATGTAGATATTGGGATAGAGAGTACGCTTATTAAGTTTGCAGATGATACCAAACTGGGTGGGGTTGCAACTTCTTTGGAGGATAGGGACATAATTCAAAATGACCTTAGCAAGTTAGAGAAATGGTCAGAGGTAAACAGGATGAAGTTTAATAAAGAGAAAAGCAAAGTGCTCCACTTAGGAAGGAACAATCAGTTCCATACATACAAGATGGGAAGTGACTGTCTAAGAAGGAGCATGGCGGAAAGGGATCTAGGGGGTCATAGTGGACCACAAGTTGAATATGAGTCAACAGTGTGATGCTGCTGCAAAAAAAGCAAATATGATTCTAGGTTGTATCAACAGGTGTGTTGTAAGCAAAACTCGTGAAGTCATTCTGCCACTCTACTTTGCACTAGTTAGGCCTCAGCTGGAGTACTGTGTCCAGTTCTGGGCGCCACATTTCAAGAAAGATGTGGAGAAATTGGAAAGGGTACAGAGAAGAGTGACAAGAATGATTAAAGGTCTAGAGAACATGACCTATGAAGCCAGGCTTCATGAACTGGGCTTGTTTAGTTTGGAAAAAAGAAGATTAAGGGGGGACATGATAGCGATTTTCAAATATCTAAAAGGGTGTCACAAGGAGGAAGGAGAAAATTTGTTCCTCTTGGTTTCTGAGGACAGGACAAGGAGTAATGGGCTTAAAGTGCAGCAAGGGAGGTTTAGATTGGACATTAGGAAAAAATTCCTAACTGTCAGGGTGGTCAAATATTGGAATAAATTGCCAAGGGAGGTGGTGGAATCTCCCTCTCTAGAGATATTTAAGAACAGGTTAGATAGACATCTGTCAGGGATGGTGTAGACGGAGCTTGGCCTTGCCTTGAGGGCGGGGGGCTGGACTCGATGACCTCTCGAGGTCCCTTCCAGTCCTATGATTCTATGATTCTATGGTGTCCTGGGTCACGATAAGTCAGAAGGGATACTGCATCATAGAGGCCTCTATGTGGAATGGGGGGATGTCCAACAGACCTGCTGGCTCTGTGTAGTCTCACAATTGATCTATATCTAGAACCAGCCTGCAGAACCCCCTGTAGCCTTGCTCCTATGATTTATAATATGATCAAATGCCATGATTAGTATACAGCTTTATTAGGGGCACTGGGGAAAATGATTCTTTATTGGATAATATTTATCTACTCTGGCTTCACATTGAAATGCTACAGGCCATTTCTGCATGTTAGCTCTATGGCATATATAACTAACCAGGAGGTAGTGATCACCCCTTCTAAACCTGTTCACAGAACACAAGCAGGTTAGGACTCTTTCCCTCTCTGAACTATGGAATTCGGCCACAACTCATTTTTGTTTTACATTCATTATGCATATTTGTTTTTGCAACCACAAAGACCATTACTCTGTCCAATGCTAAAAGCAAGAGTGAACATTACAGTACAGAAAATAGCTCTTCAGTGTCTATCAATACTAACGGAGCCAAGCTGGAGTATTAAATGTTTAACTGAGAACTGCTATATGTAGCCACATGCTGCCAGTATGGCATTTGTTGCAGTACACTACTAATCTCCCACTATATTTTGTATTTGTTATGTGTAGCGTGGCGGGGCTGCTGTAGAAAATGTTCTCTCAGCTATTGCACAGTCATGTCTGAAAACTTACTGATTATAGCCTCCAGATTTAATTTTCAGACAGGTTCACATTAACCTCTTCTACTACAAAGTGTGGCCCCATTTCACTGTGTATCTGATTATCTTCCTAATAACATTACCCTCACCAAATAAGAGAGTGATGCCATGAGATATGAATTTTCTCCACACATTTCCTGGCATTCACCACTCTAAACACAAACCAGCACTCCTCCACCAGTCATTGTCTGGTGGGTAATTCAGTTTTTAAAAATAGAAGATGCTCAGCACTCAGATCTCCCTGGCTAAATGAAATAGAGATGCAAGAGCAGTTCAGGAGATTCCTTCACGGTCCTTTGCAAATTACACCAGAGAAAAGCCCACACCTCATACTCACTAAGCTCTAAACTTCCAAATCACATTACAACACAGTTAGATTTAAATACTCCCCTCCAACTTCATACTTGGCTTCACAATAGTTTGGCTCTATCTTGTTTGCACTGTGTCTATTTCAGTCTTACCTCTTGCTTCTGGGATTTATTCCCTTTATCTCACTGTACTCTTGATGTTGTTGTTGTTGTTGTTTTGGTTTGTTTTTTGTCAGGGGGTTATTGGTTTTCTACATCATTCGAGCTGACATCCCATTTCTTTTCTCTGCTGTAATGATTTTTGCTGATTTTATTCTTGTACCCATATCTATGTGCTTAACTGAGCATTTCCATAACTGCCAATACTTCAGAATCTTTTAAAAGTTAAAATCACAACATTAGACTTTCTTAAAGTTTGCAAAGTTTAGATGTTTTAGAACAACACAAATAAATAAGGCCTTAAAAAAACATTTCGAATTATTCTGTTCAAATCTAGCTCCAGATTTACAATGGCTAAGGATTTCCTTACATTTAAAAATGCTTATGAATTATTCTGTTAATTCCCTGAGTGACTCGAAGCCTGCTGGGTTACTAGAATCTCTTACCATCTTCAAGTTCTGACAGAGTCCCAGCAGGTCTTAGTATCCATACCAGGAGTCTCTGAATGTCTAGACTACGTGTGTGTCAAGACTACATCCCTCTTTCAACAGAGAGATGTAAATTAGGCACTTCGAAATTGCAAATGAAGCTGGGATTTGAATTTCCCGCACTTCATTTGCATAATTGCATCAAGGAGCTCTTTTGAAAAAGCACTATTTAGAAAGTAAAACCACAGTCTAGACACTGTTCTTTTGAAAATAGAAACCTTTTTTGAAAGATCCTGTAAACCTCATTTGTAAACTAAGACTGCGGTTTTACTTACGAAATAGCACTTTTTCGAAAGAGCGCCATGATGCGATTATGCAAATGAAGCACAGGAAATTCAAATCCCAGCTTCATTTGCAATTTCAAAGTGCCTAATTTACATACCTCTGTCGAAAGAGGGATGTAGTCTAGACACACCCTAAGGCTACATCTACATTGCACAGTTATTTCAGAATAAGCTATTATTTATTAATAGTTATTCCGAAATAGCTTATTTCAAAATAGAGCATGTACACTGCAGGGACACCTCAAAATTAGTCCAAGGCAGGCTTCCGTAATATAGATGTGCTATCTCAGTTTAGAGCCCCAGGAGGAATAATTTAGAATGGCCTGGTGAGGGACTATTTCAAAATAACAGAAGAGGAGTGACTACAGAGGCCTTATTTCGAAATAGCTATTTTGGAATATGTGTTATTCTTCGAAGAATGAGGTTTACAGAAGTCCGAATAAGCCAGTTGATATTTCAAAATTATTTCAGTATAGTGGAATTGCTGTGTAGATGCTCGCATTGTTATTTCAGCATAATGGCCGTTATTCTGAAATAACTTTGCTGTGTGGACACACCCTAATGGACCTTGCAAGTTCTGTTGGGATTTCAGTAAAATGCACAAACTGCTGTGATGAAAGTGACAGGAAAATGTTTAGGGATGTTAGAGAGGCTATCAAGGCAAACAATGCTATAATAATGGTGAAATATTCACTTAAGTTACCACAGGGAAGAAACAGACATAGCACTTTCTAGACCACATAAATGACTGCTTCTTGGAGCAGAGGGGAAAATGGCAACGGAGACCACCATAGTAGCATTTCATGCCAAAGGAGGGAACTACACAAAAAATTAAGAGTTATTTGAATGGTAATTAAAAGAAACACTCACAAAGGTGAAATGCCTGAAAAATGCATAGAGACTATTTAAAAACACCATACTAAGACATTCAACTAAATGTATACCCCCAAATTAAAAACAAAACAGTAAAAGAACCCCCCCAAAAAAGTCTAAACAGCAAGGCTAACCAGAGAGTAAAAGAGAAGGTTAGAGGCAACAGGGCCTCCTTTAAAATCTGGAAGTCAAATCTTAGGGTACATCTACACAGCTACATTATTTCAGTATGACTAGTGTTATTTCAAAATAATTTAGTCCATATTTACACAGCAGGCAGTTGTTTTGAAATAATGTTGAAATACTGTCAAGCTGGAGGAACTCTTACTCTGACTTCTGTAACCCTCATTGTACGAGGAGTAAAGGAAGTCAGAGGAAGAGTTATCTATTTTGAAATAAGTGCACCCTTACTAAGGAAAAAGAAATAGCATAAACTCTGGTAAATCAAGTATAAAAGTATAATAAATGAAGGTAAAGATAGAATTTTGAAGAGCAACTAGCAAAAGATTAAAAATTAAACAGTGTTTTTTAGAAGTACAAGCCTACCACTAGGTGGTTCACTGGACTTGCAAAGTGCCTAAGGAACACTTCAGCATTCAACGAGTTCGTTGCCAGAGGGGCGGGGGGAATACCCACATCCAAACCATTCTTTTTCAGTGACTAATCTGAAGATCTGTTCTAGCTCAGGTGTGTAAGGGGGAGGTTTTGAAATGAATTAATTTTAAAAAACCAGTAATCAGGAGCCCTAAGGAGCAAATGGCATCTGCCCAAGAGCTTGAAGAAATTCAAATATGAATTTCAGAACTACTATCAGTCTTATGTAGCCTGTCACTTAAAACTATCTTTGTACCAAATAACAGGAGGTTAGTTAATGTAATGCCTATTTTTCTTAAAAAAAGGCTCCAGAGACAATGCTGGCAACTATAAGCTGGTCAGCTTACCTTTCATACTAGGTAATTAATTGAAATTATACTAAAGAACAAAATTATGAGATTCATATATAAATAAAATATGTTGGAGAAGAGTGAACAGAGATGTTTTAAAGGTAAATAATGCCTCACCAATCTACTAGCCTTACCAGAGGTAAGAATAAAACAATAAGAACATCAGAATATCCATACTAGGTCAGACCAAAGGTCCACCCAGGCCAGTATCCTGCCTACCAAGTGGCCAATGTCAGATGCCCCAGACGGAGTGAACAGAACAGGAAATAATCAAATGATCACTCTCCTGTCCCATTGATGGATCTAACCTCCACGAATTTATCTGGCTCTTTTTTTTGAACCCTGTTAAACTCCTGGTCTTCAGAAAATCATCTGGCAAGAAGTTCCACAGGTTGACTGAGCTTCTTGAAGAAAAACTTACATTTGTTTGTTTAAACCTGCTATCTATTAATTTCATTTGGTGACTCCTAGTTCTTGTGTTTTGGGAACAAGTAAATAATTTCCTTATTCACTTCTTCCATACCCGTCAAGAATTTATAGATCTCTATCACATACCTACTTAACCTCTTCTTTTCTAAAATGAAAAATCCCAGTCTTTTTAATCTCTCTTCATATAAGACACATTCCAAACCCCTAATCACTTGTGTAGCTCTTTTCTGAACCCTTTCCAGTGCCAATATATCTTTTTTTGAAATGAGGCGACCACATCTGTATGCAGTAATCAAGATGTGGTATACCATGATTTTATATGGAGGCCATAAAATATTCTCTGTCTGTTTCTCTATCTCTTTTTAAATGATTCCTAACATTCTATTTGTTTTTTTGACTCCTGTTGCACACTGAGTGGAGGTTTTCAAAGAACTATCCACAGTGACTCCAAAATCTCTCTCTTAAGTAGTTATAGCTAAATTAGTCTCCATCATATAGTGTATATATAGTTGGGATTATTTTTTCCAGTGTGCATTACTTTACATTTATCAACATTAAATTTCATTTGCCATTTTGTTGCCCAATCATTTAGTTTTGTGAAATGATTTTGAAGCTCTTCATAGTCTTCTTTGGTCTTGACTATCTCGCAGTTTGGTATCCTCTGCAATTTTTGCCACCTCACTGTTAACTCCTTTCTCCAGATCATTTATAAATAAATTGAATAGGATTATTCCCAGTAAACATACATGGAGACGCTACTAGTTACCTCTCCATTCTGAAAACTTACCATTTATTCCCACCCTTGGTTTCCTTTCTTATAACCACTTATCAGTCCATGAGAGGACATCCCTTTTATCCCATGACAACTTACTTTACTTAAGAGCCTTTGGTGAGGAACCTTGTCAAAGGATTTCTGGAAATCTAAGTACAGGCAGTCCCCGAGTTACACGTATCCGACTTATGTCGGATCCTCAGTTACGAACGGGGATTTTCTCGCCCCGGAGGACTGGAGCGGCGGAACTCCTAGTCCAGCCGCCCGCCTCCTCCAGGGCGAGAAAAGCTGCTCCCCGTCTCCCTGGTCTGCTGGGGGAGCCAGCAAACCAGGGAGACGGGGAGCAAAGCGGCGGAGGACCCGGGCCGGACCCGCGGTGCTTCCAGCTGATCTGAGAGCTGGGATTTTTCTGGGTCTCTCTGAGCAAGGAGAGAGCTGAGAGACAGCTAAGAGGAGCAAGCTGTGTGAAGAAGCAGTCCTGCAGCAACAGAGTCTGGCACACACAGTCCAAGGAGAGCAGACCCTGTGTTGAGCAGCAGACTGGCAGTGCTCAGAGAGTCAAAAGGGACAGAGAAGCAACGCAAGGAGCTGGAGACTGGCAAAGCAGCACAGCCTGAAGCTGGGTGTGGTGAGCAGCTGGGACCAGCAAAGTGTGGGGAGAGGCTCTGGGCAGGGAGATATCACCAGCCTAGAGGCCCAGCAGACCAGACTGGGAGAGGGGTCTGTCCACTTAGAGCTTGAGGCTGTGTGGTCACTGCCAGAGCAAGCATGTCCAGCCTGCAGCCCCCCCTGCGGCACATCCAGGGCCTCTAAGGGGCCTCTAAGGAAGAGACTGTGAACTGTCCTTACACTCTGCAGGCTGCTGTTTTGATGTCCCGGTGCTACAGAGCAGGGCTATGTGTTCTCATTTAACCATTCTCATTTTTTCTTATTCTTTTCTCTTTAATCAGTTGATGTTTAATAAATTGTATTTGCTTTGAACCTTATGAAATGATCACTGGGCCAAGAAAGCCTGCAGTGTGAAGAGAGCACCTCGGAGTGGGGACACCCTAACTCCTGCCTCTAGTGACTACAAGGTCAGGAATTAAGCCCCCGGAAACCTTGGCCCAGCCTTGTTGGGGTTTCAAGGGCTCTGCTACTCAGGATCAGGGAAGCTGTGGGGAAGTGGGAGCGGGGACTCAGATCCTTTCGCTGGTCCATTTCACCAGCGTGGTATAGAAGCTAGGAAAGTTCCCCACAATAGCGGGACCATTCCCCCGTTTACATAATGCCCACAGTATGGCCAAGGCAGGGGAAAGGCTGGAACTGTTCTGGGACAGGAAAACTCCATCCCTCATATAAGAACTCCAGTATCCTAGACAATGGGGAAAAGACCACAGCAATTGGAAGAAGAGTTATGTATGGGGGTCTTGCTGGCTTCCATTCTCTTACACCTGTATGAGAAACTATTTCCGAGAGGAGCACTGCCCTGAAGACAAAGGAGGGCAGGCTGAGAGTCTTTTCCACCTTCTTATTCCTTTGAGACAACCCTCAAGAAGCCTCAAAATTAGTGAGAATTAGGCTTCCCTAACGTGGACATGCTACCTTGATTTAGAGCCCCAGGAGGCACTGGGGAGTAATTACTTTGAATGGGCCTGGGAAGAAGCTGTTTCAAAACAGCAGCAGTGGAGTGTCCTATTTCAGAATAGGAATGATTCCTCATGGAATGAGATTTACCAAAGTCAGAATAAGCTGTCCATTATTTCAAAATTTATTTTGAAATAAAGGAATTGTTGTGTAGACACTGACATTGTTATTCTGAACGTTTTTCCAAAGTAACACTGCTGTGTAGACACGCCCTCACTTTTCACCTAGCCCCAAGCTGCTGCAATGAGAGAGCACTGTGGTTGTTCTCTCTCTCCCCAGGGCGCCCTGCATACGTCTTCTCTTGCCTCACCTCCAAACAATGATTCAAATGAAGAAAAACAAAAATGAATTGAAGACCAGCATTGCAGAGGTCATTTAGTGTATATAGTATAAATAATGTGTTCATGGGAAGAACAAAAGCCTGAGGGTATGTCTACACTACCCCGCTAGTTCGAACTAGCGGGGTAATGTATGCATACCGCACTTGCTAATGAAGCCCGGGATTTGAATTTCCCGGGCTTCATTAGCATAAGCGGGGAGCCGCCATTTTTAAATCCCCGCTGCTTCGAACCCCGTGTAGCGCGGCTACACGGGGCTCGAACTAGGTAGTTCGGACTAGGGTCCTATTCCGAACTACCGTTACTCCTCGTGAAACGAGGTGTACCGGTAGTTCGGAATAGGCACCCTAGTCCGAACTACCTAGTTCGAGCCCCGTGTAGCCGCGCTACACGGGGTTCGAAGCAGCGGGGATTTAAAAATGGCGGCTCCCCGCTTATGCTAATGAAGCCCGGGAAATTCAAATCCCGGGCTTCATTAGCAAGTGCGGTATGCATACATTACCCTCCTAGTTCGAACTAGGAGGGTAGTGTAGACATACCCTTATTTTTTTTCTTAAACTTGCAAATGTTGTTTTGGTTTATTCACATGCTCAGCCCAAACTCCGGACGAGGTCGAGATTGTGAACTGTTGAATGTCTCCACATGTCAGAGAAATGAAAATACTGAAGTAGTATGGAAAGAAACCATACAACTGATTCTTTTGAAAAATAGCCAGAAATCATACTTGTATCCGAAGAGGGGAGTTTTATCATTATTCTCACAACAGCAGGAAAGCTTATTTATGTATTTTTAGATGTCTGTTACCTTGCTTAACTCTGCTTATTACTGCACAGAATTCAAGATGTGTTTTTCCAGTAGTCTCATGGTTGTGTAGCAAATTGTGATGTGAGATTACTCTTAATTCAGACCTACTTTAGCCTGGAAATAAACATGGGTAAAGCAGTGCCTTTTGAGATGTTACCCTATGTACAGAGTAATGTCTGTAAGCATTCATTGGGAGCAGCTAAAAAGAAAGTCTTATTTACACAAACAACTAAGTCAAAGCTAACATACACATGAGGTTCCCAATATTGTCAATGAAGGGTTCTTCTTCGAGCAGTGTCCCATGGGTGCTCCACTGTAGGTGTCAGGTTTGTCCCAGTGCTGCAGATCGGAGATCTTTTTCAGTCGTAGTCTGCCGGACCGTGCATGTGCAATGCACGTCTCGTGCCTTTCGCACCATTTGTGTGCACGCGGTCCGGCTCCCATCAGTTCCTCCTGACTGTCCTCGACCATGAATGGTGTGAACACTCTCTCGTCATCAATCCTGTCAGGATTTGAGAGAGAAATTTGCTTATAGTAATTAGTTAGTTTATATAGTTCTTACTCTTATAGTCATAGTCAGAGCTCGACAAATTATACAATCTACTCGCCTGTGGCAAATAGATTGTAACCCGGAAGAGCCGGGTTCCGGCATGCGCAGATCCCCTGACAGCATGGCTGGTGAGTAGGGCTCGCCGTGGTTCAGCGAGCCCTGGTCATAGTCCTAGTTAGTTAGTTTGTTACAGTTGATACTGTTATTTTAAAAAAAAGGTTTAGGGTGTTACTTTGTTAAGTTAGGAAGAATTACAGTCCTCTCTCCTGTGTAGAGGACAAGAGACATTGCTTCAATCATGCCAGGCTCACCTGGTTTTAAAAAGTGTGGCACATGCCGCGATCTGATGCCCACCTCAGACGGACATTCACTTTTCATAAGGTGCCTTGGTGAAGGACATATTCCTCAGAAATGTCCCCACTGATTGAAGCTCACAGTGAGAGCTAGAAGGGACAGGGAGATGAGGCTGAAAATGCTCTTGTTCAACAAGGCATTATAGCCACAAGAGACTGACTCCTTTCAACCCACAGACTCCGAATCCAGCAGGCGCCAACCCTTGTCGCCCAAGCCTATTCACGCAAAGAGGAGACCTTCCCACTCACACTCCTTACCCCTGACGCGTGTAAGCACGGGGAATAAGACGGGCACCTCAGGCACGACTTCCACTCATGGACCCAACAAGCACAAGCAGGGCTGCAGTACATCAGCACCTAACCCAGTGCCATTGAAAGAGTTGACATAGAAAATGTCTGCCACAACTCGACCGGCACCGAGCCCAGAGCACATTGAGTTTTCTTCAGAACTGCCTTCACCATCTCCAGCTCACTCATTTCCTTCCGGGCATTCACCAAGACACCACACTTCTAGACAAAGTTATTATTCATCGCCATATACTTTATCTCATTACTGCCATTGGCACCAATGTTCACTGGCATCCTCCACGCACTCAAGGGGAAGATCATAATCACCCAGATCTCCTACACTCTCCAGCTACTCTGGGCACCGTGAGATACATAAGTGTAGACACTCCGCCAGATAGTCCCCATATCACACGCGACACTATGACCGCCCTTATACACACTCTCACTACATCAGATGCCGCTCATATTCTCCATGACGGGACACAGTATCATCACCATCCCCTCACCAACCTCGCCCCTCACATACCAGAACTGGCTCTCCTGCCTCATCTGCAATGAGACCTCCTACTCCTATGCAAATTGAGCTTCCCATGCCACAACATGCAGAACCAGAGCCTGAGCAGTTGTTGGATCAGGAAGAGCCACAAAGACATTCACTTACAGACCTATCATCATTGTCACCTGATGACGTTGTCTTCCCCGGGGATGCAGCACCCACTGACAACCTCCGACAATTTCAGGAGTTATTCAAAAGAGTCGCTGATAGTCAACAGGTGCAACTCTCAGAAGTACAACAAAAACAACATCGTCTGCTTAGAAACCTACAACGGTCCCAAAAGTCTAACTTCCACTTGACAACGCAATTTTGGAGATAGTGGACAGCATATGGCAAATGCCAGCATCAACTCCTGCTACAAATAAAAAAGCAGACAAGAAATATTTTGTTCCTGCTTAAAGGCATGGAATTCCTCTTCAAATTCTCTGGTTGTGGACGCAGCACAACAGAGGGCTGGGACTCCTCAGTTTAGGGGCAGTACCAATGACAAGGAGATTAAGAGTCTGTATCTCTTCCGCCACATTAACTTTAAGGAGGGCCAACTACATCGCACTCTTGGCCAATCACAGTTTTGATAACTAT
Organism: Pelodiscus sinensis; assembly: GCF_049634645.1. Classification (NCBI taxonomy): domain Eukaryota; kingdom Metazoa; phylum Chordata; order Testudines; family Trionychidae; genus Pelodiscus; species Pelodiscus sinensis. Next base: position 12,721,515 of record NC_134720.1, on the reverse strand, counting down.
TCAAAATTGATTCCCCTCCTAGAACATCTTCCAGATAATAAGCGCAATGTTAAGACGGTAGTACAAGAAGGATACATGGCTTCTAGAACAGCGCTACACATAGCCCTTGATACCGCAGATACAGCAGCATGGACCACCGCCACATCCATGGTCATGCGCAGAACCTTATCGCTGCAACAAGCAGAGGTGCTGAAGGACCTCCTGTCAAAGGTTAAAGATCTCCCCTTTGACAGGGAGAGTCTTTTTGCAGAAAAGATGGATCAAGTCCTCCATTCTGGCAAGGACTCCAGAACTACGCTTAAAACTTTAGGCATGTACACCCCGCCTTATCGCTAAAAAAGATATACACCCTACCAAAGATAGAGACCATTCTCACACCCCACGCCCCAGTATAGACAGCAGGAACATCAACATGGCAGACAAAGGCAACAGAAAAGACGACCACAAACTAAAGCATCCAATCAACAGAACACCAGGCAGCAAGTTTGACTGCTCGGTCGAGGGACTGCAGACCATCCCACTGGCCACCCATCTTCAGGCCACTGAGGCACTGTTTCACCATCGTCTACAGCCATTCCACCAGCCATGGACCTATATTACCACCGACAGATGTGTCCTACAGTTAATTGCGTTAGGCTACACCATCCCTTTTTTTTCACTTCCTCTTCCCCCCCAGCCCCACCCCTTCCCTCTTCAGGGACCCACGAGTCTCTCTTAAAACATGAGGTGGCTTGTCTCTTAGCTATTGGAGCAATAGAGAAGGTTCCAGATGAGTTCAAAGGCATGGGGTTCTATTCCCACTATTTCTTGACCCAGAAAAAATCGGGAGGTTGGAGAACCATCCTGGACCTTTGATAATTAAATTGGTACCTTCACAAACAGCGCTTCAAGATGGTGACCCTGGCAACTATCATTCCAGCATTGCACAGCAGAGATTGGTTTACATCCCTCGACCTACAGGACGCCTACTTTCATGTGACCATTCACCTGGCTCACAGATGTTTTCTACATTTTCAAATAGGCTCAGACTATTTCCAATAGAAGATCCTGCCTTTCAGTCTCTCATCGGCCCCCATGGTCTTCTCAAAGACACTGGCAGTAGAGATGGCATACCTGCAATGACTGGGTATTCCCTTACCTCAACGACTGCCTGATCAGAGCACCTTCTTTCAATGAAGCTTTCCACACTATCAACATAACAAGAACCGTAGTCTAAGCTCTTGGACTCATAATCAACGTTTCAAAGTCATCTATGATACCACAGCAATCCAAAGAATTTATAGGTGTATGCCTTGATTCTACCAAGATGCATGCGTACTTACCCGTGAACAGATTCCACGTGATCCAAGACCTGGTACAGGTTCTCTCTATCAGTCCCAGAACACACATACTTACCTGCCTACAGCTTATGGGGTATATGGCGTCTACAACGTACATCGTAACACACGCAAGGCTACACTTCAGATGGCTTCAGCATTGGCTTGCTTCGATATATATGCCAAATGACCAAGATGTCCACAGGAGGGTCATGGTACCTTCTCACATAAAGAAATGGTTGGTGTGGTGGACCGTCCCTGACAACCTGATGGACAGAATACCTTTTTACCAGCCTCAACCAAGAATGCAGCTTACCACCAACGCATCACTGCTAGGTTGGGCTGCCCATCTACAGGGTCAACAAACCCAGGGGCTATGGTCCACTGACAAATCGCTACTACATATCAACCTCCTTGAGCTGCGGGCGGTCTTCATCGCATGTCGGCACTTTCTTCCCCTGATCCATGGTCGGATCATTCATGTCCTTACCGACAATATGACTACGGTATGCTATGTAAACCGACGGGGCGGAGCTTGATCCCAATCCCTTTGCACGGAGGTGATACGTTTATGGAATTGATGCAACCAGCACAAAATTTCAATTATCACAGCGTACCTCCCTGGTGAGCAGAACTCCATGGCCAATGCTCAAAGGTCTACAGATGGATGCACCCAGAGGTGCTCCATGCCATATTCCACCCCGGGTGTATCCATCAGTAGACCTTTTTACCACGTGCCACAATGCGAAGTGCCCTCAATACTGCTCAAGAGCCGGGATTGGATGGAAGTCCATAGGGTATTCCTTCCTATACGACTGGAGTCATCATCTCCTGTACACCTTTCCACCTACTTCCCTTATTCCCAAAGTTCTGGAGAAAATAGCAATCGAAAGAGCCACAGTAGTAATGATAGCCCCATTCTGGCCATGACAGATGTGGTTTCCTTACCTGTTTCACATGTCGATCCACTCTCCATATCATTTTCCCAAACACCACAACTTGCTGTTGCAGGAGCAAGGGCAATTGATACATCCTCATTCTAATGTCCTGGTACCTAGTTGGTTCCAATAAACAGAGATTAATTGTTCCCAAGCTGTCAAGCTTGTCCTGCTACATAGTAGGAGATGTAGCACAGGTAACACTTAACTGCATAAGTAGTGATGCTTCTCTTTATGGTGCTCCAACACAGGTGTGGACCCATACTCGGTCCATATTCATCGCATTTTGGATAATCTTTTGGATCTTAAACACTCTGGCCTGACTTGTTCCTCTCTCAAGGTGCATATTACAGCAATCACCGCCTTTTGGCACTCTATGGATGGCTAGTCTGTATTTTCCCATCCAATGATGAAGAGATTTATGAAAGAGTTGGCTAATCTCTTCCCATACCACAGGCAGCCCGCGGACCCATGGAACCTGGAGCTAGTTTTGGATGCCTTAATGTGACCCCCTTTGAGCCTTTGGCAACTTGTGATTTACACACCCTAACAATGAAGGTGTTTTTTCTGTTGGTGATAACTTCAGCGTGAAGGGTCGGGGAATTATCCACTCTCTCGGCATCACCACCCTACATGGTGTTTATCTCCCATGGAGTAATATTGCGTCCTCAAACAGCTTTTCTACCTAAAGTGAATTTGGAGTTCCACATAAACGAACCAATAATTCTTCCCACGTTCTACCCCTAAACCCACTCCTCAGCACATCATGCACATCTCCATACCTTGGATGCCCGTCGAGCATTAGCGTTCTATATTGACAGGACACAATGCTTTTGGAAATCTCAGAACCTCCTAGTGTCCACCATGGAATGTTCTAAAGGCCATCCCTTGTAGGCACAACGTATATCCAGACTCATTGTCTCATGTATAATACGTTATTCCTTACAGAAGAAGCCTCTACCACAGACGCTGAAGGCTCACTCAATGAGAGCAATGGCAACTTCAACTGCCTTCCTCAAAGGGGTTCCCCTACGAGATATTTGCCGTGCAGCTACTTGGTCTTCCAGTTTTACATTTGCCAAACACTACGCTATTCCTAACAACCTTCTGACTGACGCAGCAGTTGCCTCTGCTGTCCTTTCCACGGCAGCAGAGCATTAACTCCAAATCCCACCTCCTTGAAGTAGGCTACTGCTGTGAACTCATCTACAGTGGAGCACCCATGGGACACTGCTCGAAGAAGAAAAAGTTATTCACCTTCTGCAGTAATGATGGTTCTTCGAGATGCATGTCCCGTGGGTGCTCCATGACCTGCCCTCCTCCCCTCTTTCAGAGTATTTTGTTTATTATGTCTTTCAGACTCTAGAGGATCAGGAGGAACTGGCAGGAGCTGGACTGCGTGCACACAAATGGTGTGAAAGGTATGAGACGCACACTGCGTATACGCGGTCCGGCAGACTATGGCTGAAAAAGATCTCCAGTCTGCGGCACCAAGACCTACAGTAGAGCACCCACAGGACACGCATCTCGAAGAACCATCGTTACTGCACAAGGTGAGTAACTTCTTCTTACTGCATGTTTTATTGTGGGCAGATAATCACCAGTTGTCAGAGCATGCAGAAGAAAGCACGTGAGCATAGGCAGATTAGTGGCAATTGTCACATGTAAAGATTACCTTTAGTACAGCATAGAGTGTCAAGTTCTGGGTTAGTGAAGTAGAGACACTGGGCAAAAATGAGTGTGGTAACTTATTTAAAAATTACACAAATACATATATATCTATTTGTTGTGGTACTAATCAATCTACTACTCAATGAAGATTCCAGGAACTGGAGTTGATCTGTTTCCTCTTGGTTAAAGGGACTTTTAACAGCGTACAGAAAAATCTTCCACTTCTGTATTGGGGGTCAGCAAAGCCATTCACAGACTCAGAACTAGACATCAGAACTTGTTTCCCTGATTGAAAATCAAAATGTGGTAACAGAATTTATAAAGGGAACAATCATTATCAGCATGACCTACTGCGTGGCCATATTCAGCAGCCTGTTGAATCTGATTTGAATCACTCCAGTAGAGTGGAACAAAGCCCATGTAAGCCAGGAAGTGCTCAGCATAGGGGAATCCACTGTTGCTATGGTGTTAGCACATGTTTCTTTCCTGGTCCAAGTATAGGGAATGACTGGAGAGTCACTACTTTTGCCTGATACTAAGCTGAAACAAGTGATTCTTGGATACATAAGCAGCCTAAATAAGAAACAACATCCCTGAGGCTGCTCTATTATTTATACCTGTGGACTACACAACTTATACCAAGAGCAATATGACCAGTGCTGTGACTGGTCCTCTGTCATGTGGATTCATCATTATGGGATTACTATCCCTAAGCCTTCAAAAATCATGAGTTAGGCTCAAACAAATCATTAACTTGACTGAAAAATCATGAGATTTTTTTTGAAAGATAATGAACTTGGGAATCTTACTTTTTTGCCCAGTGTCTCTACTTCACTAACCCAGAACTTGACACTCTATGCTGTACTAAAGGTAATCTCTACATTTTTTGTATTCTACTTCGAAACTTTAGGTTACACTTCCTTCATGTTTTCAGGTGTTTTGCAGCAACTATGAAGGTTAGACATTTACTACTTTATTTTAAAAGGAAAGCTGATATTCTTATTAATCTAGTCACTCCTGCATTGGGAGGCTTTATGAAAAAAATACCAACTATCACAAAAATTGTGATAGAAATGGCTCCAGTGTGTTTCACAATCATATTTTTATATATAAAAATACATGGGCTAGTTTGTAATATATTCTGTATAAAGATATTGTCTTCTGATGCCAGCCTTTAAAATTGTAGATGATTCTATTTCCTGCTCAGGTATTATAGAATAGTAACAAGCGTAGACTCATTAGTCTCTTGTCAATGTTCTTGGGGATATGGATATGAATGATTATGCTATTGATGACCCATAAAACTGAAGACTTATGATTTATATTCAGTTCACTAATTCCCTATTGCCAGTAACCATCCATTATCTAAATTCTGCTAAAATAACAAAACCAAAAAGATTTTCCACTAAGCTCGTCTTTAGCTCTTGCTTATAGTTCTATTCTTCAGTTCCTGCATTCTAAGTGTTCCTATTGCTGACTTAATTATAATTTGGGAATATAAAGGAGAATGTTTGTATGTTTGTGCTCTAATAACTTGGACACTATAATAGCTACCGCAACCAAACTTTGCATAGGACAACCTTTCCTCCAGGAGAAGGTTTTAAGGTACTGTGGGAGGCTGTGACGGGGGCCCCACTCCGCCCTCTCCCCCACACTAGCTCTGTTGGCGGCAATGTGCTCCCAAGCAGCCGCTGTTCTGTGGTGCTTCTGCAGAGGCGGCGTGTGGAGGACCGCCCTCACGGGGCAGGCATGCCTCAGCCGGCATGCAAACTGGTGGTCAGGTGGACCCGGGGAGAGCAGGAGTGCTGGCAGGGACGCTGATGTGGAAAAGAGCTCTGACGGTTAAAACTGGCGCCAGGCCAGACACAAATGGAGTAGAGAGAGAAGGAGGAAGTGGGAGCAGGGTCGACTCTTGCACGCTGCCACCGCCTTCTTCCCCGCCACCTCCCTAACGGCCGACCTGTGCCCCACACAGACAGTGCCCTGCTCCACCCCACCCCTCCCCCGCCTCCTCCCTAACTGCCACTCTGTGCCCCACATAGACAGAGAATCTGATTTTCTTCCACCACATCTGTCCAAGTACCACCCTATCTAATATATAAAGGAGAATGTTAGTAAGTTTGTGCGCTAATAACTTGGACATTATAAGAGCTACCGCAACCAAACTTTGCACAGGACAACCTTTCATCCAGGATAAGTTTTTAAGGTACTTTTGGACCCGATCAGGATCCCACCCTGCCCCCCACAGCACCTGCGGCCCTGGGCGTGAGCTGGGGCACTTCTCCCGTGTGTAGCCTCCTGGGACTCGCCCCCTCCCACCTGTGAGGTTACATAACCGACCCTCTTCACCTCCCCCTCCCCCCGCTGGCATGCACGCACAATGGCTCGGGCATCTGCCCTGCCCCCCACAGCACCTGCAGTCCCGGGCGTGAACTGGGGCACCCCCCCCACATGTAAACTCCTCTCCACCCAGGATTGCTCCCCCCCTCCCCCCCCGGAAACCAAAACCAAAGCCAGCCAGCCTTTCTGCTCAGCTCACTGGGCTTATCCGAGCAGAAGGAAACTGTGTGCCTGCTGCAGTGCAGGGCAGAGGGGCTGGGTTAAACCCTTCATGTTACACTGTTGTGAAGCCAGCTGGTTGCTGTTCATACTGTGAGTGGGGCTCTTCTGGGTCTTGTTCCAGCTATCCGGGTTAGATGACAGCTCTGAGCTTTTTCTTGCCAAGGCAGGGCAGGTGGATCCCTGAGCCAACCTTGTAAACAGAAATCCCCTTGGTACTGGCTACATGTCTGTGTACTGTTCTCCTGGGGGCAGGCTGCTCGGTCCTTGGGGGAGGAGGGTCCTGCTGCTCTCAGAGGGTCAAGTGTGGGCCAGGAACCATCAGCCCCCAAGGTCTGTGGCTCTGGGGGTCCCCTGGCTCAGGGTCCCCCCCTTTCCTAAATTTTCTATGTTTTGTACCTCCGGTTTCCCAAGCAACGCTGGATAAGTCCAGCTAGTTTAGGAATAAGTTAATTTACAGGTTGTATTGTTTTGTTTTGACAAATTGTTTGCAAACCTACAAACATAGGCATTTCTCCGAATGTAGGCATTATTCACAACTCTATGCAAGCCAGTCTAAGGATATGTCTACACTACAATGTTAGTTCGAACTAACGGACGTTAGTTCGAACTAACATTCATAGCCGCTACACTAGCGCTCCGCTAGTTTGAATTTGAATCGAACTAGCGGAGCGCTTAGTTCGAACTAGGAAAACCTCATTTTACGAGGATTAAGCCTAGTTCGAACTTACTAGTTCGAATTAAGGGGTGTGTAGCCCCTTAATTCGAACTAGTGGGAGGCTAGCCCTCCCCAGATTTCCCTGGTGGCCACTCTGGCCAACACCAGGGAAACTCTATGCCCTCCTCCCGGCCCCGGACCCCTTAAAGGGGCACGGACTGGCTACGGTGCCCGTGCCAGGTGCAAGCCTGCCAGCACCCAGCTAGCAGACCCTGCACCTGGCACGGCACAGAGCCACCCATCCGATGTCCCCCAGCCCACCCCCTCTTCCCAGGACCAGGCTGGCGGCTCCCCGGAGCTTGCCCGGGACCGCAAGAGGCGGGCACCTTCCTGGGCAGGTGCGGACATCGTGGACCTCGTCCACGATCTCCACACTAGGCACAGGAAAGTGGCCATCTAGGGCAGGAGAGCTGCCAGCCTGGCCACCCAGGAGCAGGTGTGCATGAAAATCAAGGGGGTCCACTGAGACCCCCGACCCTGAGCCCTGAGCTTACAATGGCTGTCCTGGGTCAGACCAAAGGTCCATCTAGCCCAGTAGCCTGTCTGCCGACAGCAGCCAACACTAGGGACCCTGGAGGGGATGGACCGAAGACAGTGACCAAGCCATTTGTCTCGTGCCATCCCTCTCCAGCCTTCCAAAAACTTTGGGCAGGGACACCACTCCTACCCCCTGGCTAAGACTACTCCATGGACCCAACCTCCATGACTTGATCTCACTTCCCTTTAAACTCTGTTCTAGTTGTAGCCTTCACAGCCTCCTGCAGCAAGGAGTTCCACAGGTTAACTCTTTGCTTTGTCAACAACAACAACTTTCTCTTACTAGTTTCAAGCCTGCTACCCATTCCTTTCCTTTGGTGTCCTCTAGTCCTTCTATTATGGGAACTCATGAAGAACTTTTCTGTATGCACCCTCTCCACCCAACCCCTGCTTTTAGAGACCTCTATCCTGTCCCTGCTCCATCTCCTCTTTTCTAAGCTGAACAGTCCCAGTCTCTGTAGCCTCTCTTCATCTGGGACCTGTTCCCAACCCCTGATCATGTTAGTTGCCCTCCCCTCTCCCAGTCTTTCTCTTCCCCTCTCCCACCTCCTTTTCCCAGTCTCCCCAAGTTTTGTTCAATCAAGACAGAGTCAATGTTGGAAGAAACGTTATCTTTATTTTGTACATCAATAAGAAGGGGGGCTAGGGAAGGGTAAGTGGAAGGAGGTGGGGGAGGAATGGGGTATGAGCCCCCGATGGGGAGGACTGGGCTGGCTCTGCGGGCTTCTGGGGGTGGAAGCTCTCCTGCAGCCCCCCGATTGCCCCCTCTCCCCAGATGGCAGCCTGCGGCAAGTGCAGCCGGGCTGATGGCCGAGTGGTGTGATGTGCCCAGTGTGGGTACTCTGGGCAATCCAAGCCACGACTGCTTTGCAAGCGGGGCACCCCTGAGAACTGTCTGTCCGGGGTGGGGGTCGGGACCCTTTAAGCGCAGCCCTCGGCTAGCCTGAGACAGCATCTCCACGCTATAAGTCCTCCTCTGATGCCCTGCCGGCACTGCTTCCGGCCATCCTTAAGCCCTGTTCAGGGTCCACTCAATGTGGACTTGCTAGTTCGAATTAGCAAAATGCTAATTCGAACTAGTTTTTAGTTCTAGACGCGTTAGTTCGAATTAGCTTAGTTCGAATTAACTAATTCGAACTAAGTTAGTTCGAATTAACGTTGTAGTGTAGACATACCCTCGGTGTATTGGAAAACTATTTATTTGAATTATTTGTGATCCTTTTCTCCTTACATGAACTGGATACTCAAGTCACTTGGAATAATTTCTGGTCATTGAAAACTACATCCAGTAGTATTGAAAATTATTGGCAGGGTCAGGCTTGATTTTTCAAAATTGTTCATGAGCAATTAAAAATCCAAATATGTGTATGTAGTCATGTGTGTACACTGCAGGTGCAGTTAATATGACTGCACAGGCAATCAGGTTACTTCACATTCAAATGGATCTGCCCCTGTAACTTACAATCTGAACACACAGTTACACATTTATGTGCCTACTAGCAGATTTACTTAGTGGTGCTCTGGCCCTTAACTCAATGAAGTGTTTTTCTTTCTTTTTCTTTCTTTCTTTTTTTTAAAGAAAAAGGAAAAGATACACGCTTTATTTAAATGATTGTATTTTTGAAAAATAGTGTTATTTTTATGAAGTTAATTTTATTTTGGATTTCATAAAAAGGGATTGTTAACATTTGTCTGTTTAATTATTTTTTAGTCATTTTTAAATGGGAATTCCATCAAGTGTATGTTTTTCTTAATCTCTATAAACTCTTATCATTTGCTATGTTTTAACAAAAACAGGCTATAGTTATTTTGGTTTCTAATTAACATGGTCTTTTAGTTTTCAAAACTTAAGCATTGATTTAGCTGTGCCAAAACAGAGCAGTCCAAATGTATCCATTTTATCTATTCTGTGAGATTTATTCAGAAAAAAATCCTATTCCAGGTTCATCCTATGTTTCTATCTCTTTCAACATTTGCTCAGTTATGTTAATTTTGAGGGTTGTATTTGATTTGGTGGTTCTGTTTCTTTTCTGTTTGGTTTTATAAGAAGCCATCCATTTTCCTGACATAACCAAACACCTAGGGTGTGTCTGCGCTGCAGGGCTTAACTTGAAATAAGCTATGCAAATTGACCTATGTCAATTGTGTATCTTATTTCGAAATAGCTTATTTCGAAATGGAGAGAGTCTACAAAGCACTTATTTCAAAATGGGGCACTCTTCCTTTGACTTCCCTTAATGAGGGTTACAGGAGTCAGAGTAAGGAGTCCTCCAGCTTGGCAATACTTTGACACTATTTTAAAAATAACTGCCTGCTGTGTAGACGCGGACTACAGAAAGTTATTTTGGAATATTGCTAGTTATTTCAAAATAGTGTTACAGTGTAAACATACCCTTATGTTGCTTTAAGTTATGATAAAAGGTAGCTGTACACCAAATTTGGTAGTCTTGATGAAACAAACAGACATACTCTCTAAAGTATATAGTAGATGAGTTATGCAAGTACATGTATAGTTCTATATATCCCTAGACAAGGATTTTTGTTTTAATTGGAACATTTTATTAACCCTTTTGCGCAAACAAAAATGCAAACAAACACATCATGCCTAAGCCCTGCTATTGGAGAGTCTTCAGGGGCACTAAATTTTGTTTGCCATGGTCCCATTCTGCAAAGGGGCAAGACCTAAGGAAATTTGCCCTGAAATTTTTGCTTGTACTTACTCTCTCTCTCTCTCTCTCTCTCTCTCTCTCTCACGCACACACACACATCTATATTCTCTAGTATGAGTGCAACACATACAGAACTGAATGTATCTAGTGTTGAGGTTCATCTGCTAAGGTGTCAGCAGCTGTCTTTTTGTCTGATTGCTTGAGGAAGTAAGTGTCTGGAACAAAGTTGTTCCAAGTGGATCATTTTAGACATCTGATAAAGAGACATTGTATTGACCTTTCTGGATAAAAATCAGCTAAGCCTTTTATAACTTAGTTTACAAATAAATTGTATCCTGTACTTTGGCAGTCATGGGGCCATGTACAGTTCAAAATATCCCTAGGGCATCAAACGAAGAGAAGGTTAAACTAAAGAGCTACTAGAAAGGCAGTGGTAATTGCTACTGCCATTCTGTCAGCATCCAGTCAGCAGGAAGGGCTAGAATGCAAGGTGCAAAATTGCCTCTTATTTTGTTTCTCAATGAGTCCCAATCTTTGTGAGCAAAGAATGACATGGTTTGTAGGAAATTTAGTCTTTTGCTAACTATCAGAAGATATTAATGCCTTCATTTGTGTGCCTTCAACCTCAACAAACAGAGCAACTATAGCAGGGGTTCCCAAACTTTTTGACACGGGGACCAGTAACATTCATTTTCATATTTGCATATTCATTAATCAAATGATGAATATTCAAATAAGTTGTTTCTGGTCCTCCCAAAGCCCCCAGTGCCAGCTTTAGCAAAGCTTTTGATATCGTCACCCACAATATTGTTGCCGTCAAGTTAAAGAATATGGATTGGATAAATGGAGTGTAAGAGACAGACAAAGCTGGTTAGACCAGGGTTTCCCAAACTTTTTACTTTACTTGGAACCCTTTTTTTCAGTACTTTTTTTTGCAGCCCAAAAATATAAACACATAAAAAACAAACTGAGAAAATACCAGACATATAACATGTCTGGTATTTTCTCATTAGGTACATTTTATTATTACTAGATGTATCAGTTTGTAGTTTCAAACTGCCTGGCTGCTAAATGTGCTCAGACTGCATGAGTGTGTCTACCAGCCAGACAGTTCGCAACTACTCGAGGAGGTGGGGGGGGGACACAATAGAGACCTCGGGACAGACTCACTTGTGCTTTGGGGGAGGGCAGCGCCCCAAGATCTACATATGGCCGGGTAAGTCCCGCTCCCCGCCCTCTGTCCCCCGCTGCACCTCTGGCCAGCCCCACTTCCCCCAAACCCCTCCTGGACAGCCAGTTCTCCCCCGCTTCTCCTCCCAATCTCCCTTGGCCAGTCCTGTTGCCCGCATCCATCCCTGCTTCCGGCTGCCAATTCACTCCCCCTTCTCCCCCCCCAAACTCTCCTGGCCAGCTCTGATGCCCCAGGCAAGCCCTGCTTCCGGCAGCCGCTTCTCCCCTACTCCTCCTCCTGATCTCCTGGCCAGCCCCCTGCCCAGCTCTGCTTCCGCCAGCTGCCCCCCCACCCCAAATCTCCAAATCTTGCCCTGATTCCCCTCTCTAGTGCTGCTTCCGGTGCCCAGCTTTCCGCTCCTACTTCTCCTCTTCCCCTCCCCGCTCCCGACCTCTCCTAGCTACACCTCTGCCGGGAGCTGGAACATCGGGCTGCAGGTTATGCCCAGGCCGGTTAAGGGCTTGGAGGACCCGGTGCCACACGGGCACTCTGGGAGCCCAGAACACCCCGGCAACCACGCTGAGGCCCAGTATTTTTTTCCTGCGGCCCGGTATCGGGCCATGGCCCATAGTTTGGGAAATGCTGAACTATAGGAATTAGGGGAGAGCAGGGCTGTATTATGTACAGGGCACTAGGGGCTGCATCCTTGGGCCCGGGACTAAGAGGGGGGCCTTAGCCCTGGGATGCAGCCCCCAATACCCCTGCATGCTGAATTACTGGCCAGCTCTGCCTGACTGAGGAGTGGGAGGGGGTCTGCACACTGCTGTTCCCTATCTTCCCATGGTTGGGGCAGCATCATCATGAGTGTGGGAAAGCTCTCTGTCCCTGCATTTGCCTGTGCTTGCAAATTCCTATTGGCTGGGAATCATGGAAGTTGGTGTCTGCAAATGCAGGGCAGCATGAAAACACCTGTTTCTCCCCCCCCCTACCCGCACTGACTGGGACCTACACCATGTAAATGCACCAATCTCCTGACCCCTCCTGCTCTTCCATACTCTCTCTCTGCACCCTGCCTCCCTCCTAGACCTTGCACCTGCAGCCCTCTCCCACACACTGAATCCCTCATTTTGGCCCTGTCCTGGAACCTGGGGGGAGCACAAAATCAACTAGCTCTGAGTCCCCAGAGGAGTTAATCCAACCCTGACAGGGAAGGCGGCAGGATCCTGAAATAATAAATGCTACAAGTCTCTTGGGGTTTTGAGAGAAATGTTTGGTTTGTAAACTTAGAAAGTCTTTGATGCACTGCAAAGTATGTTTAGATTACCATCTTACCAGAAATGACTTTTGTAACTCTCCTAAGCACTTTGGCTACGTCTACACTGGCCCCTCTTCCGGAAGGGGCATGTAAATTTCACGAGTCGTTGTAGGGAAATCCGCGGGGGATTTAAATATCCCCCGCGGCATTTAAATAAAAATGTCCGCCGCTTTTTTCCGGCTTTTAAAAAAGCCGGAAAAGAGCGTCTAGACTGGCCCCGATCCTCCGGAAAAAGTGCCCTTTTCTGGAGGCTCTTATTCTTACTTCAAAGTATTCAAAGTAAGAATAAGAGCCTCCGGAAAAGGGCACTTTTTCCAGAGGATCGGGGCCAGTCTAGACGCTCTTTTCCGGCTTTTTTAAAAGCCGGAAAAAAGCGGTGGACATTTTTATTTAAATGCCGCGGGGGATATTTAAATCCCCCGCGGATTTCCCTACGACGACTCGTGAAATTTACATGCCCCTTCCGGAAGAGGGGCCAGTGTAGACGTAGCCTTAGGGTTCCTCTACAGAACATTGTTATTTTGGAATAACTGATGTTATGTTGAAATAAGAAAATGCACATCTACATACCTTGCCTTTATTTTGAAATAAATGTCAAGCTGAAGGACTTCTTATTCTGACTCTTGGTAACCCTAATTTCACGAGGAGTAGGGGAAGTTGAAGGAAGAGTGCTCTTCCTCCAACTTCCTGCTGTGTAGACAGTGCCAAATGCCAAATTAAGCTATTTTGCCTTCAGCTACTCAATTGATGTAGCTGAAGTTGCATAGCTTAATTCAACTTCAGCCCTGCTGTGTAGATGTACCCTTACAGTGCAGGGAGTTGGTGTTCTTTTTCCAGCAGTCTATTTCATGGAGAGAGAGATAAAAGAGACTTTATGGTAGAGTAACAGTCACCAATCTTGCCCTTACACTCAGGAATCTCAAGGAATTGCTCTTGCATTAACTATTGATGAACCAACCAACCAACCAACCCAAGAACTACTCTGATCCCTGTAGTCTGAAAACAGTGCTACTAATATAGCAGAGCTTGGGTTCTGTTATGCAGCTTATCTTTTTCTCCCTGAAAATGGCCTAAGCATGAGTTTGAAACCAGTCAGGAGACGCTCCCCTTCTGCCTTTGTGCACAGAGTCTGCAAGGACAGTGCGCTAGAGATGAACTGAATATGGGTTAATAAATCATGAGCTGGGCACACTAAAGTCTCCTATTTCAAAAGGAACCAGAGTTCATATTGTGTTTTGACCATTTTAGCTCGGTCTGAAATATTTTATTATCCAACTATTGTAAAAGCCTGTTGGAATCATTCTACAAGCTGATTATTCTATTTGACTTGGGTGAAAATTCAGGCCATTATTTGTGTTACGCCTAAATACCTCAGCTAGTATCGGGGGCCCTTTTGTTCTCAGTACTGTGTGTACACAGAGGGAAACTCTCTGCCCCACAAAGCTTGCAATATCGGTAAAATGGGGGAAGTGGGAGGGGAAAACAGAAGCAAAGTGATCAACTCCTCAGCCACCTCTCTGGTGAGCGATAGTCTCAGTAGGCGTTACATCAGTATCTCCAGCTGTAGCTATGGCACCCTGGATAGATAGTTACTGAGTCACTGGAGCAGGGATAGTGACCAACTTCTCAGGTAACTGCTGTAGCCACTAGTCTACATTCATTCTCTGTGCTTGTGCATGGTCTCCCTCAGGGTATGTCTACACTACCACCCTAGTTCGAACTAGGGTGGTAATGTAGGCAACCGGAGTTGCAAATGAAGCCCGGGATTTGAATTTCCCGGGCTTCATTTGCATCTCGCCGGGCCCCACCATTTTTAAAGGAGGAGTAACGGTAGCTCGGACTAGGAAGCCTAGTCCGAACTACCTAGTCCGTGCCGCATGTAGCCGCGGGGTACAGAGTCCGCACGGCACTAGCGGACATTTAAAAATGGCGGTGCCCGGCGAGATGCAAATGAAGCCCGGGAAATTCAAATCCCGGGCTTCATTTGCAACTCTGGTTGCCTACATTACCACCCTAGTTCGAACTAGGGTGGTAGTGTAGACATACCCTCACACTGGCCCAAATGAGACTGCCATAATGCCTAATTCCTGGGAATTTAGGGCTAAGCATATTGCTGGATTGGAGCTGAGGATTTTAAAAGTGAGAGCTTGTTCAGTGATACAGAATATAATAGATCTGAAAGATTCTGGGTTTAATTCTTCTCTAATTTGCATTGGTGTAAAACTAGAGTAAATCCACTGAATTCAGTGAAATGGCACTGAATTTACACAACAGCACGCAAGGAAATAGCTGCCACTTTCTGTTATTTCTTGAAATAAAACTCTAGACAAAAGGATAGCCCCCAACCACAAGTTAATAAAGTAAAGCTTTGGTATGGAAGACTCAGATTCTCTAAAGCTCACTGGCCTTCAGTATGAAAGTGTAAAATCACTAACTTTTCCCTAGTCTGTTCAACAGCTGTTTTACTGCAGCATCATAGCATCATCTTCATTATCACAGTCTGACAGCCTGGCTCACCAAGATTTCTCTTGGGTATTTCTTGGCTACCTGAGGAGGCTAAGAGGACACATTTCCCAACATAACTCCTTTAATATCAATAGGATGTCATTTTTGAGTCCTAATGCTATATTCATAGTCATGACGACAGATTCACAGATGGTGTGAAGCAGTATAGCTATATTAACTTCAAATCATTTGATGTTTTGGGCCTATGTATTGACTTGGAACCCAGTCTCTATCACTGAGCTAAATCCCTCTGTTTCATGGCAGCAGAGAACATAAGCACATGCTTAACTTTAAGCATGTAGGCTGTCCCACTGTCATCAAAAAGACATTACATTTACTGTGTTTTGGTTCAACATCAAAATGTGAGAAGATGATGAAACTGAAAAATGAGAATTTGGCTATTAAAATGATGTGATATGTCATAGTACAGTTGACAATCCAGCAAAGCATTTTAGACCTATTCATTCTTGCAGAACTACAAAGGCAGATATGGCTTTAGGTAGGATTTACTTATTGACGCTTGGCAACACACTATATTCAGCCCATGTCTATGGCTCATCCAGCTTTGGAGGCCTTCATTTCAGAATTTTTTCTCCCTATCCAGATTTCCTAGTCATTTCTTTTCAAAAACAACTATAGCAACTGTACATAGTGAACCCACTGAAGCATTATGCTCCTAGTGCTTCATGGCCTCCTCACATAGATCTTTCATTCTGTGCACAGTGAGCTTACAGTATTGAACCCTATATCTGAAATAAACAATCTTAGCCAGAATGAAAGATTCCCAGCATCTTAGGATAATGGTTGTAATACTAAAACTATGTAAGGTATATATTCTAAAATAGAGAACCCAGAGTATTACATACCTTTTATTGCACTGAGAGGCCTGTCACACAAGCAAAAAAATGTTTCTCTGCTTTTCACATTTTATATAGGCAATTTTCATATGATTGTGGTCTCATATGATATTCTGAAACAAACAAAGAAATCAAAGAATATTTTAACATGAACTAACTTGTTTTATATTGAGTTATCTTAGGATTTGCCTATTTTAACTTATATTGTACCTGTTACAGACATAGAAAAAAAGAGGTAAAGACTACATTGATGAAAGAGTGTAACCATTATGTTGAGATAACTAGCATTATTTTGAAATAATCATGTGAGTGTCTACACAGCCATTCTGTTATTTTGAAATAATTTCAAAAAAATGGTTGGCTTATTCAGAAATTGGTAAACCTCATTCTACAAGGAATAACACTTATTCCAAAATAGCTATTTTGAAATAAGGCGCGTGTAGCCACTCCACTGCTGCTATTTCAAAATAGACCCTCTTCGGAGCCATTCTAAGGTATTCCTCCCCAGTGCCTCCTGGGGCCATAATTCAAGGTAGTGCATCTACTTTAGGGAGGTCTGCCTTGGACTAAATTTGAGGCTTCCCTGCAGTGGACTGTTCTGGTGTAGCTTATTTTGAAATAAGCATGCAGTGTAGATGTACTATTAGGCCCCAAGAGTCATGCAGATAATACCCCCAAGTGCTGGATTTTCCATTTGGATCTAAATTATCTGAAAATTACAAAGTCATAAACAGCCAAACAGCTCCCTCTTGACTACTCATCTGAGGAGGCTCATACACAGTTTACCCGATCTAGTGTAGAAAATATGCTGTTTGCATGAAACGTGCTATCGACTAAGCTACTTTCAGAAGTGACTGTATGAATCATTATGGACTGGGATAAAACCTCCCACTTTTTTTGCTCATCCAGTTCCTCATTGTCAAACACAGATACAGTACACAGGGGAGCACTAATTGAACTGGGTTTTTTGATATTTTAAAGTTTACATAGGGAGAATTACCCTTCTCGCCATTTGCCATTTCAGAATCATATGTGAGAAATATCTTCTAGATTTCATTGAGATTCACCTACAACAGTAGTTCTTAGCCTTTTTTGTTTCATGAGCCACATGAACATTGCTGAGGATCTTGATGGACCATTTAATGATCTTTCCAAATGTTGTTTGTACCATTAGCTAACTATTGTAAAGCACTTTGGATAAAAGCGCTATATAAAAAAACCCCTTAATATGAATTAATAATTTTTGTTCTACAAATAATAGCAGACAACTCATATTTTAATACTAGGTAGGGGTTTGTCCCAGCCACAGCAGCCACAGAGCTGACACTGGGAAGGAGGGTTCTCTCTCCAAGGCAGCCACAACCCTGGAGCTGGGGAAAGCTGCCTCTTTTCTTAGGCCTCCACAGGCCTGTACATCCCAAATTTTCCCTACCCTCTTCTCACCCCACTGCTCTCTCCCACATATCCCTTATTCTCTCCCCCTCTGCACCCCCGGACACCTTACCTGTGGGCTTCTCCATGGTACAGATGCCTAATTTGTGGAACCACACCTGCAAACCAGTAATTAGGTGCCAGTCCTTCATTCTCTCGTGTGCAGCTCCATAGCAGGACCTATCCTCAGACCACCTGAATGGCACCCACATGGGGTTGATGTGTGAGGTGGGAGAGGAGGCACATGGCCCTCCACATGCAGTGGGCAGGAGAAACAATAAGTCAGAGCCTTTGGGTAGCCCAGGGAACTAGCAGGGGGGCCTGATGCTCACAGCAGGGGGTCGCCACCCTCACTCACCAGCAGCAGCAGAGGGAAGCAGAACAATGCAGCTCCACTCCCCCAGCTGCCAGACGCATCACTTGGGAGAGGGGTGGGAATGCCTCCTCCCCCCACCACTCACTAGCAGGCTGTGGCCGTACAGCACCGCTTCCACAGCCCCACCACTGCTGGTGAGTGTGGGGGACTGGTCAAAGGGGCAGCTGCCCATCAGCAGTGGAGATTCTGGATGATGTTTTACCTAAAATAGGCAGACAGGAGAATACGATTAGATTTGTGTAGCCATTTGTTCAGACTGGAGAGCTTTTCCAATTTTCCTCGCAAAACAACAACAACGAAAACAAGGTACAAGTACAAAACTATTAGTCTGCAACTGTTTTTCAGATAAAGGTTCATCTGTTCTATTGTGATGCATAAATGTGTGTGTTTATGAACAGAAAGTAACATTTTAAAAAGTATAAATTTGGAAAAAGAAGTACAGTATATAATAGACTATGCCATTCTCTGCTGTTCTTTAAAAAGTTCCTTAGTGAAGAGCCTACCCTGTTGTAATCAATTATGATTTTACCACAGATGTTAATGGAAGCAGGTTTGGAAATAGAGTCAGATCTTTAGGCTGGTACAAATCAACTTACTTTCAATTTCTACAACAATTTAACCCCAGAAAGATTTTATATGATGTTGATTTATATCATTTATATCTACACATTTAATTTAAACTTTGATTTCCATGACCATTCATATCACTAATCTCTCATTTTCTTCAAATATTCATAGAAACTCATTGTGATAATACAAAAGAGGAGTAAGTCCCCACCAAAGGGAATTCACTTAAAAAGCTGGAATGAATATTCATAAGCAAAACCTTGCAATTTTCACCCACTTTCACCCACTTGTAATAATGATTGTGCAGCACTGACAAAATATAATGATTTTTTAAAACCTTTTATCTGTTAGAGGAACAACTGGCAATTTCATTTCTGATGAACAGATTCTTAATAGAATCTAGGTGCTTGTTTGTTTGTTTTTCACTGTATATGTCTATGCCTAGAATGCTAATATTATCAATTTTAGATCATTTAAATGCAGGAAAAATATGGGCTAAGTCCTTAGTAGGGATCCCCTGTGAAGGAAGGACAAACATGACTTTTGTCACCTTTATGTACCCTGATTCTGAGGGAAGCACCCCAAGTACTTTTCACGGCTATTTTAATTTACACCTGGTTGCAACAATTTCTAAGGAGTCATTCTGGAAACTGAGGGTACGTCTACACTGCAAGCTTATTTTGGAATAGCGTGTCTATACACAAAGAGCGCATCGAAATAGCAATTTGCTATTTCAAAATAGAGCATCTACACTGATTGAATGCTATCTCACATTTAAGGCCAGTTCAGACAGAGCATTAGATTAGCATTGACATCCTGGAGCTGTTGCGTGAGGCTAACTGAGATGTGTGCTTAAAGGGACCCTGTTTACTGCCGTTTCTCAGCTTCTTCTCCTGCTCGCCTATCTCTCTGAGGGACAGCAAAGCATTTCCACTGTGTGCTTTGGTTGCCCTGTGTTTGGACACCACAGCACTCCCAGCTATGGAGCAGGAGCTGACTCTGGGCACGCAACAGACCCAGACTGTTGCACTGCAGTTTCTGCAGGCTGCTTTCCAGACCCCGCAGAAACCTGACCCTGAGCTGCTTGAGGAAACCCTCAGCCTGTGTCTAGGAGTGCAGCTCTTTCAGAGGCACCCCACTTGGGAGTGCCACTTCTGGTTGCTGGACACCAGTTCCGACTGGTGGGACCGGCTTGTCATGGAGCAGTGGGACAACCAGCAGTGGCTCTAGAGCTTCTGTATGAGGAAGGAGATGTTCCTGGAGCTGTGTGCCTGGCTCTCCCCTACCCTCACATGACGGGACATGCAGATGAGACCTACCATCCCCCTGGAGCAATGGGTCACCATCGCAACTTGGAAGCTCACCACGCCGGACAGTTACCAATCTGGCAGGAATCAGTTCGGCATGGGGAAGTTGACCCTTGGGGCCCTCAAGCAGGTATGGCACTCTTGGGCTGCAGTCCCCGGGAGGAGGTAGAGGGGAAGAACTGGAAAGGGGGACTCTAGAAAAAATGAAGGTTGGAGGTGTGGGGGTGGGGGAGATGGCAGGGAAGCCCCCAGCCCCGATTGGTTCTCCAGTCCCACCCTCACACAGCCCTGCCAAGTGAGGGCCATTAACACTGTCCTTCTGTGAAGGGTCATCCATCTTGGTGATGTGAAACCCATTGTCACCGGCTTTGCCGCCATGGGCTTCCCCAACTATGGGGGGTGGGGCGAGGGATATTCATAGAATCAAAGAATACTAGAACTGGAAGGGACCTTGAGAGGTCATTGAGTCCAGTCTCCTGCCCTCATGGCAGGACCCTGTACTGTCTAGACCATCCTTGATAGACATTTATCTAACCCTCTCTTAAATATCTCCAGAGATGGAGATTCCACAACCTCCCTAAGCCAATTATTCCAGTGTTTAACCACCCTGACAGTTAGTAAGTTTTTCCTAATGTCCAACCTAAGCCTCCCTTGCTGCAGTTTAAGCCCATTGCTTCTTGTTCTATCCTCAGAGGCCAGGAAGAACAATTTCTCTCCCTCCTCCTTGCAACACCCTTTTAGATACGTGAAAATCGCTATCATGTCCCCTCTAAATCTTCTCTTTTCCAAACTAAACAAGCCCAATTCTTTCAGTCTTCCTTCATAGGTCATTCTTGAATCATTCTTGTTGCTCTTCTCTGGACCTTCTCCAATTTCTCCACATCTTTCTTGAAATGTGGTGCCCAGAACCGGACACAATACTCCAACTGAGGGCTAATCAGCACAGAGTAGAGTGGAAGAACGACTTCTCATGTCTTACTCACAACACATCTGTTAATGCATCCTAGAATTATGTTTGCTTTTTTTACAACAGCGTCACACTGTTGACTCATAGTTAGCTTGTGGTCCACTATAACCCCAAATCACTTTCTGCCGTACTCCTTCCTAGACAGTCACTTCCCCATTCTGTATGGCTTTGTCTTGCGCCTATCTGCCTTTCCCACAGCAACTCCTTCCTTCCCCCCTCCATACCTCTCTCTTGCAGAAACAATAAAAACCTGTTTGGTTTTTAAAAACAGAACTGTGTTCTGGTTTATTTGGGGTAGAAGTAACTGGGGAAGGAGTGGGGAGAGAACCTGGAAACGGGGAGGGAGGAGAAGGGAGGGATGAGAACTTTGGAGGGTGGAGGGAGTTGAAAGAGGGAAGAAGCAGGAGGGAGGCTCAGGGCTGGGGCTGCAAGTGATGCTTAGCTTGGGTGCTTCCTCCACCTTGTGTGTGGGGACCTCGGCGAAATTGGGGGTGTGGAGGTCTGGAGAGGGTAGGAGAATAAGGAAGGGGGGGAGCAGTGTTAGGCATGGGTGGGGGGCAGGGACTGGCATGGGAGAAGGGGCAGGACCGGAGACTGGGACTGGGGCAGGAGCAGGAGCAGAAGCAGGAGCAAGAGCTAGCTCTGGGTGTGCAAAGAGAGACTGCACAGCCATGGACATGTTGAATTCCTGCTGCAGCAACTCCATCCATATGTTTCTCCGCCAATGCGTTTCCTCCTGGACCTTCTGAGCCAGCTTCTCATGCAGGTCCCAGAGGATGGAGATGTGCTGCTGCATCAGGTCTTCCTGGGTCCTGTGACGCCTGGGGCTCCCCCGGGATTGGCCGGCTAACTTGGGTGCTGTAGACCACCCCACTGTCCCAGCAGGTTCGGTTGGGGACAATAAAGAGAGATGGTCACTCATCCCTGGAGACGCTGTCCCTGAAGCCTTGCCCTCATCTTTAAGCCGAGACCTACAGTTTCTGGGTCAGATTAAAGTGATGTCCTAAGAGCAAGGCCGTGTGTGGCCTGAACAGTGTGCCCTTTCTTATGGAGGCACAGATGTCCCCAGAGGGCCATGCTTCCTGCCCCCTCAAGTCCCGGAGACAAGCTGGCATGAGAAATTGCCAGCAACACTGGGATCCAATGGGTGGGAGGGGGGCCTCGAGCTGCCAGGGATTCCGTTGTGCTGCACACACACTTGTGCCTGGAAGTGGTGGCATCCCAGGGGGAGAGACCTTGTATCCCTGGCTGTTGGGGGGAAAGGGATGTGGGTGTGTGGTGGGGGTGTGAGCAGCACACACCCCTACACCTGGTAGAGCTGTCCCTGGGAGTGAGTGCTGACTCGAGCATGCAGGCATGCCCATGTGCGGTGTGGCACTCCAGAGTGAGTGAGAGTGTGTGTGTGTGTGTGTGTGTGTGTGTGTGTGTGTGTGTGTGTGTCCCCTTATCTCCAGCCTCCTACTAGTGATGGCTCATGGTGGAAGGGCGTCCTCCGCCCTGGGTGTCAGAAGTGTGGCTGGCCACCCTAGAGCCTGTGAGCAAAAGTCCTGGAGTGCTGCCTCCTGGTGCTGCATGTGCATCCACATGCACAGACTGCAGTGTGATCTCCAGGCTGAGAAGGCCGAGCAGTGCCTGCCACCCCTACCCTGTCTGTCTGTGTGGAAAAACTAATACCACTCACCTTTCCCGGCCTCAAAGGATGCCTGGGACACAACAAGACTGTGGGGTACTGGCTTCAGGGTAATCATAATCACAGAGATGGCCATATTGGGATCCTCCTCCTCCTCATTCCCAGCTGTGACCCCCAGGTGGGCGACGATGGGCATCTCCAGTCCCGAGTTCACCAGCAGGGGTGGGGAAGGGGCTGCGCCACCCCCAAGGATGTGGTGCAGGTCTTCAAAATAGGGGCAGGAGTGGGGTTCTGCACTCCATCACCCTGGCATAGGCCTGGCAGAGCTTCTTGACCTTACTGCAGACCTACTCCTGGGTCTGAGTCTGGCCACCAAGGGCCATATCATCAACCATCCGACTGTAGATGTTGGTGTTGTGGCATCTGGAGCAGAGACCCAGGAGGTTTTCCTCCTCACTCCACACCTTGATGGGGGCCAGGATCTTCACCCCAGACCAGGACAGTGCATGCCTTTTGTGGTGCCTGGCAGACTCCTGGGAGCCATCAGAGTGCTTGGGGAGTTTGGGGGTCTGCCATGCTGGACAGTCAACGTGCAGTGGCAGCTGCAGTGTGGGTCAAGGTTGTGAGGTCCAGCTTCCTGCCACAAGCCCTTTCCCTTGTGTCTGCAGCTTTAAGAGCTGCAGGGGAACGGACAATATATAGTCCTGAGGAGTGTGGATGGAGTGACCAGCAGGGCACCTGTAACATTTCCTGGAGGCCACTTATTTAAAAAAAACTCCCTGGGCTGCGTCCACACACTCTCTCTCTTCTGAAATGGCTATTTCGGAAGAGGTGTTATTCCTTGTGGAATGAGGTTTACAAACATCGGGAAAAGCCATCCATTATTTTGATTTTCTTTCAAAATAACGTAATTTCTGTGTAGACACTTGCATTATTATTCTGGAATAATGGCTGTTATTCTGGAATAATGGTGCAGTGTAGATACACCCTGAGGGTGCGTCTAGACTGGCAAGATTTTGTGCAAAAGCAAGTGCTTTTGCGCAAAATCTTGCCACCTGTCTACACTGGCCATGAGTATTTGCGCAAGAACACTGACTTAGTACTGTACAAAATCAGTGGTTCTTGCACAAATACTCTGATGCTCCCGCTCAGAGATAAGCTCTCTTGCACAAGTATTCTTGCAGAAGAGGGCCAGTGTAGACAGCCAAGTTAATTTCATGTGCAAGAAAGCCCGATGGCTAAAATGGCCATCAGAGCTTTCTTGCGCAAGAGCACGTCTACACTGGCACTGATGCTTTTGCACAAAAGCAAATCTTTTGCGCAAAGGCACATGCCAGTATAGACGCTCTCTTGCACAAATACTTTTAACGGAAAAACTTTTCCTTTAAAAGTATTTGCGCAAAATCATGCCAGTTTAGACGCAGCCTGAGAATCATTAAAGAACATGCTATGGTATGTACTGGTCATGCTCCAAGAAGATTCCACTTCCACTGTGCCGAAGAAACCTTTAGTTTGGCCACTTTAACCACCACTGTAGGAGCACAAAACACTTATTCTGCCCCCAAATCTGGCCCTCCAGACCTAAACACCCCTTAAAATCAGGGGTATTAAAAATGAGACTCCCTGGTCTACACTAGGAACTTATTTCAGTATAACGGTCCCCTTCCCCCCGAAGTGTGAATTTATAAGTGGTACGTCCACTCTACCAAGCCCATTATTTTGAAATAATGGGATGCCAAATTCGAACTCTGTACCCCTGCTTTTCTCGAGAAGTAACACTCATTCCAAAATTGTAATTTCAAAATAATGTTAGTGTGGATCCAGTGATTCCACTAATTCGAAATGATTGGCCTTTGGCAGACCTCATGCAGCTCCCCAGAGCTTCTTCTTGACTTGAAATTTGATTAAAACCACAGACTGATTAATGGTTCAGGACTTTTCATAATACTTGCTTCACTTTGATTCAGTTCAGCACACTATAGTCAAGGTAAAGCCTCTGTGGAGAAAATAATTGTAAAATGAAATTATATTTTCTTTTCAGAAGAAATTAATCAAGTTGTGGCTGGTCCTAATGGATTCTGCCCCTGCTGTCTAACGTACCCTTATCTGGTCTGCTAATTACAGTGCATGTCATGAAAAGATGATCAACTCTGCCTCTGAAGAGAGTCCCCTGCAGAGACTGCCTAACTGCCTAAGGGTTTGACTTTGCAATACCAAAATGAAAACTGACAATTAAGTCAACCTTTCATTGAACCAAAAGAAAGGATAAAAGATCCTGTCAGTCACAGCCCAACACTTACGTGAATGATTCAGAAACAACTGGGGAGAATGGAGCAAAATAAAGGGAACGGAAAGATGTGAATGGGTAAAAATGGACATGGATTGTCAAGAAGTTTGTTCTGAAATCTGAGCTCAAATGAACAGAAATGTTTTCAGAAATTCTCTCTAACGATGTGATCCTGTAAAAATGGATGTTTCATTATAAAGTCAGCATTCCCTGCATTTAACACCTCATTTTTACATCAAAAGCTAAGTATGGGACACTTCCAGCCCACTCAATTAGCCTCAATTGACAGGTACCATTTTTTTAACTCCCCTTCTTTTTCTGTTATAAATTCTGGGTTCCTGTTATCCCTCTCCAGCTCATCAGATGAAGTTGGTTTTGCCCACGAAAGGTCATGATTCTATATATATTTTGTCAGTCTCTAAGTTGCCACAGGACTACTTGTATTTAAAGTTACAGACTAAGGGTTTGTCTAGATTGTAGGGTTTTTCCAGGATACCAGAGATCCAGGGAACACATTTGCTCTTTCACTTATTTTTGCGGAAGAGCAAACGTGCTCTTTTGGAAGCCTTGTCTTTCTCATTCTACGAGGAAGAAGGGATCTTCCGAAAGAGGGGGATTTTTACAAAATTTGGCCCAGTGTTGATGGAGCACATTTGGTGTACCTTTTTCTGAAAAAAAGGTGTAATGTAGACTTAGCCTAACATGGCTACCTCTCTGAGGCTGTGTCCAGACTCCATGCCTCCGTCGACGGAGGCATGTAGATTAGCCAGCTCGGAAGAGGGAAATGAAGCCGCGATTAAAATAATCGCGGCTTCATTTAAATTTAAATGGCTGCCCCGATCTGCCGATCAGCTGTTTGTCGGCAGATCGGGAGAGTCTGGACGCGATGCCCCGACAAAGAAGCCTTTCTTCATCGACACAGGTAAGCCTCGTGAAACCAGGTTTACCTGTGTCGATGAAGAAAGGCTTCTTTGTCGGGGCATCGCGTCCAGACTCTCCCGATCTGCCGACAAACAGCTGATCGGCAGATCGGGGCAGCCATTTAAATTTAAATGAAGCCGCGATTATTTTAATCGCGGCTTCATTTCCCTCTTCCGAGCTGGCTAATCTACATGCCTCCGTCGACGGAGGCATGGAGTCTGGACACAGCCTGAGACTCTGAAATCTGAAACACTCGATGCTTGTGGACAAAGATGAAATTGGTAACACAGGCTTCTTCAAACTTTGGCCTATACCACATGTAATGGTAGCATTAGGACAAGACTATGTCCAATATCTACATGTGTGAAAAGTAGGGTCAGGATGCAAGGATCCTTCTCTATTGTCTGCTGCATCAGTGTCAGTCCTTGCATTCTTTGGCAGAGATCCTGAGATTGGCTGGAGAACTTATATACCCATTTTCCTTCCAAATTAACGGGAATTGGATGTTCGAATCCCATTACTTGCTTTAAAAATCTCATCTTTGAAATGTAAAGACAGGGCTTGTATCACTGCTGGCACTAGCCTCTCCAAGGAGGGTAGGGAGAATTGAAATGGTCCCACTCTTGTTAGCAGAAGTGGCTGGCTAATGTTGGAAGCAGGCACCATCCCTCTTCAAGGGTATCATGGCCACCATCCAATAGAAGGGTGGGGAAACATTATCCCTGCTGCAGGTCCATTGCTTTCCAGAGGAATTCTTGGGATGGTTACACTTCTCCACGTCCCTCCACGTTCGAACTCAATTCAAATGAGCGGAGCGCTTAGTTCGAACTAGGAAAACCTCATTCTACGAGGACTAAGCCTAGTTCGAACTTACTAGTTGGAATTAAGGGGTGTGTAGCCCCTTAATTCGAACTAGTGGGAGGCTAGCCCTCCCCAGCTTTCCCTGGTGGCCACTCTGGGCACCACCAGGGAAACTCGTATGCCCCCCTCCCGGCCCCGGACCTCTTAAAGGGGCACGGGCTGGCTACGATGACCGTGCCAGGTGCAAGCCTGCCAGCACCCAGCTAGCAGACCCTGCACCTGGCACAGTTCGAGCCAGCCACCCAATGCCCCCCAGCCCTCCCCTTCTTCCTGGGACCAGGCTGGCGGCTCCTGGGAGCTTGCCCGGGACCGCAAGAGGCGGGCACCCGCCTGGTCTAGTATGGACATCGTGGACCTCGTCCATGACCTCTGCACTAGGCACAGGAAAGTGGCCATCTAGGGCCATCTAGGGCAGGAGAGCTGCCAGCCTGGCCACCCAGGAGCAGGTGTGCATGAAAATCAAGGTTGTCCACTGAGACCCCCGACCCTTAGCCCTGAGCTTACAATGGCCGTATTGGGTCCATCTAGCCTAGTAGCCTGTCTGCTGACAGCGGCCAACCCTAGGGACCCTGGAGGGGATGGACCAAAGACAGTGACCAAGCCATTTGTCTCGTGCCATCCCTCTCCAGCCTTCCACAAACTTTGGGCTACCACTCCTACCCCCTGGCTAATAGCACTCCATGGACCCAGCCTCCATGAATTGATCTAACTTCTCTTTAAACTCTGTTCTAGTTGTAGCCTTCACAGCCTCCTGCAGCAAGGAGTTCCACAGGTTGTCTCTTTGCTTTGTGAAGAACAACTTTCTGTTACTAGTTTGAAGCCTGCTACACATTCCTTTCCTTTGGTGTCCTCTAGTCCTTCTATTATGGGAACTAATGAAGAACTTTTCTTGATGCACCCTCTCCACCCCACTCATGCTTTTAGAGACCTCTATCCTATCCCCCCTCAGTCTCCTCTTTTCTAAACTGAAAAGTCCCAGTCTCTTTAGCCTCTCTTCAGATGGGACCTGTTCCAAACCTCTGATCATTTTAGTTGCCCTCCCCTCTCCCACCCTCTCTCTTCCCCTCTCACACCTCCTTTTCCCAGTCTCCCGGAGTTTTGTTTAATAAAGAGAGATTCTATTTTTGACCACACGTTTTCTTTATTTTGTACATCAGGAAGGGGGGCTAGGGAAGGGTAAGTGGAAGGAGGTGAGGGAGGAATGGAGTACGAGCCCCCGATGGGGAGGACTGGGCTGGCTCTGCGGGCTTCTGGGGGTGGAAGCTCTCCTGCAGCTCCCCAATTGCTCCCTCTCCCCAGATGGCAGCTTGCGGCAAGTGCAGCCGGTCTGATGTCCGAGTGCTGTGATGTGCCCAGTGTGGGCACTCAGGGAACTCCAAGGCAGGACTGCTTTGCAAGCGGGGCACCCCTGAGAACTGCCTGTCCGGGGTGGGGGTTGGGTCCCTTTAAGCACAGCCCTCGGCTAGCCTGAGGCAGCAGCTCCACGCTCTAATTCCTCATCTGATACCCTGCCAGCACTGCTTCCGGCCATCCTTAACCCAGGTTCAGGGTCCACTTAATGTCGACATGCTACTTCGAATTAGCAAAACGCTAATTCGAACTAGTTTTTTAGTCTGGATGCGTTAGTTCGAATTAGCTTAGTTTGAATTAACTACAGGCAGTCCCCGACTTACGTGGATCTGACTTACGTCGGATCCCTAGATACGAA
Organism: Pelodiscus sinensis; assembly: GCF_049634645.1. NCBI lineage: Eukaryota > Metazoa > Chordata > Testudines > Trionychidae > Pelodiscus > Pelodiscus sinensis. The sequence continues at coordinate 12,693,204 of NC_134720.1, read as the reverse complement.
CGGGGTGAGGCAACTCCCGCACATGCGCAGCAGCATTCCCGGGGCTCGCTCACCTGGGTCCTAGGATCCTCCTCCTCCTCGGGCCGGCTCCGACTGGGGTCCCGCAGAGCTGCCGGGCAGAGGAAAAGTGCCTCCCCACGCCCGCTGCCCCCCCCACCCTCCTGCCAGCAACAGGCTGCCCCCTCCCCTGAGCAACAGGCTGCCGAACAGACAAAAGCAGCCTCTCTGCCCCTCCTCCCCTCTATACATGCTGGGCTCCTGGAGCGCAGCAACGTCCCCGGGGCTCGCTCACCTGGGTCCTAGAATCCACCTTCTCCTCCTCTTCGGCCGGCTCCAACTGGCCTCTGCCTGCAGCAGCTGGCCACAGGGACAGGGATCCCGCAGAGCTGCCGGGCAGAGGAAAAGTGCCTCCCCACGCCCGCTGCCCCCCCCCCCCCCCGCGGCCTCGCATCCTGCACGCCTCTCCCCTCCCCCCCTGCCAGCAACAGGCTGCCCCCTCCCCTGAGCAACAGGCTGCGGAACAGCAGACAAAAGCAGCCTCTCCGCCCCTCCTCCCCCTATACATGCTGGGCTCCCTGGGCAAACAAAGACTTCACCAAAGAAAACAAAGTGCTGGCCTCATTGTGTTAGCAAAAAAAGGACCCTCCTCCTAGAACCCTGGGTGGTGGGTGGAAATAAAGCTATTAGCTCAAAGCATGGTGCAGAGCTGTTTGGTATTTGATGAGTTACTCCTTTAGTCCTGAGTTTGTCACAGGGACAGAAATAGATGTGAAATCTTCTGAACAGGGGAACAGACAGCAAAACAAACATTAGAGGGGAGTTAACCTTTCCCTATGCTATCCAAAACTAAAAAAAATGTTTGGCTAGAGTTTCCCCTACAATATGTACCAGTTCCGACTTACATACAAATTCAACTTAAGAACAAACCTACAGTCCCTATCTTGTACGTAACCCGGGGACTGCCTGTAATTCAAATGAGGGGTATGTCTACACTACCCCGCTAGTTTGAACTAGTGGGGGTAATGTAGTCATCCGCACTTGCAAATGAAGCCCAGGATTTGAATTTCCCGGGCTTCATTTGCATGAAGCCGGCCGGCGCCATTTTTAAATGCCGGCTAGTTTGGACTCCGTGCCGCGCGGCTACACGCAGCACGGACTAGCTAGTTCGGATTAGGCTTCCTAATCCGAACTATCTGTACACCTCCTAAATTAGTTCGAATTAGCGCGTTAGTGTAAACATACCCCTAGAGACTTGATCCACCTGCCAGAATTCATACCAGAGCTTGTAAGGTAGCAGTAAATATAGCCAGCACAGCGCATACAGCTGATGAAAAGAGCCACTTTGTAAAAGAAATGCTGGTGCTGATCTGTTTGTCCAGATTAAATTTAAAGCTTCCTAGAAGGAGACGAGTAACCTCTGTGGCACAACAAGTGGAAGATGTTGTAGGGAAAGTAATTATCCAAACACAAGTGGGAAAAATAATCTCAAAGGAAAAGTCTGTACCCAAAAGAATAAAACTCCCCCATTGGATAGGTGTCTAAAAGGATAGAAAATAAACTCCAGTGACGGAATGAAAGTTCTTGTGCTCCTCTACTCCGTTCTCATTCTTATCCCATACATTGCATTGTGGTATCTGAGCTCCTTTCAGTCAGGCATTGAGATAACTAGCATCTGGTTACATGCAGTTCTTTCCTTCTTACTCTCTTCCTACCCATGAGGGAAAACTTCATGTGGATTTTCTCAAGTTGCATTTTAAAATTTTGTCTGGAGTGTGCTGATGTAAGTTACAGTATTAGTGAAAGCAAGGTCAAAGTAGCACACCTTGAATTCAGCCTGCAGATCTTTTTGTCTTAATGGAAAAGTCTCTGACTGGTCTATTGGGAATTGAGTGCTACAGGGTGGCACAGAGATGGAGTACCTTAGGGTATGTCTACACTAGATCGTTAGTTTGAGCTAGGTGGGGTAATTAGGGCAAATGGAGTTGCAAATGAAGCCTGGGATTTAAATATCCCGGGCTTCATTTGCATGTTCCTGGGCGCCGCCATTTTTAAATCCCCCTTAGTCTGAACTCTGTGCCTGTGGCTACATGTGGCACGGAGTAGGTAGTTCAAATTAGAACTACCCCCAACACTAGGATCTCTAATTTGAACTATCTACTCCATGCCACATGGCGCCTGCCGGGGCATTTACATTCACCCGCCAAGTGCCCGGTGCCGGCCCTGCTCTGGGCGCTCGGCACATGCGCGATGCATCCCAGGCACGCAGCGCATGTGCGGCGTCAGCCCCAGGCGTATGGGGAGCGCTGCCTCTGGGCGTGCGGTGAATGGGCGGCCCCGCCCCATGGCGCGTGGTGAATGTGCGACGCACGGTGCATGGGGGGCGCCGGCCCCGGGCGCGCGACAAATTGGTGGCCCCGCCCGCCGGATGTGCGGCACATAGGGTCATTGCCCCCGGGCACGCAGTGCATGAGCGGCCCCACCCCTGGGCATCCGGCAGCTCTAAAAGGTTGGGGACCACTGCTCCATATAATCACATATGGCTGCAGTGAATATGCTGGCCCCATGTGTTTGCTTTGTCTAAACAGCTCTCAATGTTACATATCCAAACATCTCGCCTCTCTTTCCTCTCTCCCTAAGACAGATTTATTCTGAGTTAGAGGTTACTATAATCAGACACTGTTTGAATGCACTGGGCCTGATTCACAAACCAGGATGAAACTAGCAAGGGTCCCGCTTTAAATTTTAGCAATGCCACTTTAAAATATATGGATTAGATTCACACAACCTTATCAAGGTATCATTTTTGGCTTACATCATCCAAAAAATTCTTTGGTTTGCTTGATGACACAAAGATGGCAAGTGATTAAGAGCATTCCTCAGAGGCAATGATGACTTTTACATTTGCCTGGAAAAAGTGCCACTTGAATCACCCAATTAATTCTTTCCATTCGATCTTACATACCAATGCTGAGTATTGGTACTAAGCTACTGTATTTTCATTATTCATCAGTTTGTGTACACAGTGAATGCAATTTATGCACAAGAATTAAGCAGCATACTTACTATTCTTTAGAAACAATATTTTCAGAGGTCCAACATATAGAAACATATCATAACATTCACCTCTGTTGTTAGGCACCATGGGCCTGATTTGTAAACCTATATAGGTGCAGAAAGTTGCAGAAAGATGCACATAGTTGCTTTTTGGGGATTTTCAGACATGCCTGGCTATGCATCTGTATCTTTAGGAACTTGAAATGCCTTTACAAATCTGTCCTGAACCACCAGCTGCTCTTGTAAAGTTGTTTTAAATTGAAAAACAAAATCAATGCACTGCAGAAATGCACAGGAGTTGACAGGACAGGGATTAATTAGAATGTTTCTTGTAATATGAGAGACACAAATGACACAGCATTTTTGGCAGACGGGGCTGTAAATACAACTGACTCAAAGATCTGTGATGTGCAGTGCTGACCCAAATAGTTGTGAAGTGCAGTATATTATTATGCTGTTGCCTATTGTGCGCAAAACAGTCTCTGACTTGACACAACTTCACAAATAAGAATTTTCTTCATGTATAAAAGGTAGGGAGTTAAAAAATGCTTAGCACTTCCCTCATAAAAGATTGATTTTGATCTCCACGTCCATTTTAGAACCTAGGACATCAGTGGCATTCACACTAATTGAGGTTAGAATTGAATCACAAGTTGTGTCCAGAACAAAGATCTTAAAAAGGACTTCACAAAAAATGGGAATATTTGACGTGCAAAAATATGTTAAGAGGGTTAGCAATTTCTCAGCTACTGAACGAGGTGACTCCTGTCCCAGGTGGAACTATTTTTTTAAGGCTATGTCTACACTGCAAAGTTATTTCAAAATAAGTTATTTTGCAATAGTAACTCCCCAAATAATTATTTTGAAATAAGCTTATTCCTTTTCACAAGCAGGAGTTATTATTTCAAAATAACAAACCCATTATTTCAAAATTACAAGCTTGGTAGTATGGACACTCACCTTGTTATTTCAAAGTAAGGGGAGTCATTTCAAAATAACTGTCCAGTGTAGACATGCATTTGGAGTGCCTTTATACCACTTCAGCCCTTTCTACTGCAAAGAGGCTAAGGCAGGGAAGAGGATTTTGCAGGTATTTTCAGAGGCCCAACCTATATGGGAAAGGCTGCCAGAAAAATTAAACAAAGTACCTTAGCTACACTATAAATACAGATTAAAATTAATATTTGGCCATGGTGACAAAATGGAAAGGAGCTAGGATTACTATTTAATTTTTAGAAGAGACAGAGGTAAGTAGCAGGGGGAAAACAATTATCCTGGTTGTTAGTAATGGAGTGGAGTCATCTGCAGTCTCTCCAAGTAGTTGCAAGTAACACATAATAAATATGAGCACTTGAGTTGTAAAAGTGGTGAGAGCATTAGCGATTTCACTCTTCACTCATGATTTCACTCTTTCCCACTTAAAAATCTTGGGATGTTTGCTCCATCTCCCCTTCCAGCTCAAGTAGCTTATAAAGTATATTACTCGCTGTTCTTGCAACCTTGTTATGGTCTCTTTCCTTTGTAGAATAGTCAGAAGAAAAAATACTTCATATTAGATTTGAGACTAGCACTGTAAGTGACTGATGAATGATGGGAGCTATGAAAACATTTCAGTAGAATTTTGCTCAAAAATATTTCCGAGATGGAAAAGTTGTTTGGTGACTTTGATGAAATCCAGTAAGGTTCTATACAATTTAATCTAAACATCTTTAGCATTTAATAAAGAAAAATATTGCTGTAGAATATTTTAAATCTAGCCTATAAGACTTCAGATATAATTTTATATCCCTGCTATAGCATGCCACAAGATGATTTTAAAAATCTATAGAAATATTGCCATTGGCTACTATTTCTTATAAGACTGTCATATTACCATGTTATTTAGGCCAATGTTTTGTTTTTCCATGACATTTTGGAAATTACAAGTTTTTACTCTCTTTAGCCATTACCTGGTTTTTAGGAGTCACATAGTTTGGGTTATAATATTGATTGAAGTCCCTTTGCCACAATGCATACAGGAAACTGCCATTTGATAGTGATAAAGCAGATTGTGAACTGTGATCAGGGTTACTGATTGCCTAACAAAAGTAGTCTGTGCTAAAATACACTACTATTTTTGTTACCCCAAAATCCTGTTTCTCGCACACTTTTTCAGTCCGGTCTTAAGCCCTTATCCTCTGTTGAAATCAGAGGAGCTACATGTAGGGGCAGCAGGTAGTCCGCATTTTATCAATTGCGGATTCAGAACCAAAAATTGCAAGATGCTTTGGGATAGGGACTGTCATTCGCTATTGCTTTATGCAGTGTCTAAATCCATTTGCAGCCTCACGGCAGTTCCTGGTTCCCAGCCTTGTTTGTATACTATGTACCTCAAATACAAATACACATGTCAAAGTTTCAGCATGCAAAGTAATTCTGCAGCTGAACTGGATTTATTGCTGGTGAATGTTTCTTTACTGCTAATTCACTACATGGAAACATGCATCCGGGTATGCCTACTCCACTATTACCACAGTGTAGATTACAGCTACTTATGATGTAATTTGATATCACCTGCAGTGCAGATACACTCTTAAGTATCCTTTTGGGGGGGGGGGGGGGCTTCCTTGATATATTTTTCTTTAATAACCTAGTTTCAGGCTTTTTTTAATGCTAGAAAACTCCAATGGACAATTCTTTTTCCATTAGTTAATTCTATTTGTTATTCATGATCCTCTCTACTGACTAATGATGCTATTATGGATAATTTCACAGCCTAACAACATAGCTTGTCATCAACAGAACTTGGGAGCTTGTGGGAAAGGCACCCTATTCAGAGACCCTTAGATTCTCAGAACTTGATTTATCTAATTCTGCACTTGGCTTACTATAGGACCTGGGCAAGTAGCTTAATCAACTTGAGCTGAAGCAAAGCTGTGATAACTGTGGAGTTAATGCCATAGCATTTTTATAAAGGATGTGTTGTATGAGGCTTTCAATAAAGTGAGGGCCTTCAGAGTAATAAAAAATTAATCATATTGAACTACTTGCCTGGCTAAGGTATGATGGGTGATGTGGAGAACTGAGTACTATTACTGCATTTCCATAGGCAAGGGAGCATGACCAGGAGATGCAAGGTGAAAATTGTATAAAACTGTAGATGAGGTATTAGAATGAGAGACCAGGCATTATGACAAATATATGCTATAAGAAAATCTGAATTGGTCTAAAGTGCTTGTATTCAGAGTGCAATGTTACTTTATAGGTTACTTTATATTATAAGGTGGTGTTAAACTGCAAAAAAGAGAGACAGCAATGTTATGGGAAAGCTTGTAGGTAGTTATTAGTGCAATGAAACAGTAAGATGCAGTACCTGAAAAGATGCTATCAGAAGATATTGGGATTTGGCCCATTAAGGGTAAAAAATTCTTTTACAGCTATAATAAAATGAGTGATTTGAGTCAAGTGTTCCATTAAAATAGATCGTAAATCTTCTGCAGCTCACGAGAGAAAAGTTAGACAAAGCTAAAGGAGTGTCATCCCACATAATTGGGAGCCGACAAACTTGATGTGGATTTGGCACTTCAATGACTAGACAGCAGAGGAACTAGGTAAAAAATATTCTGATACTTATAAAACCTTTCTGCAAAAAGTGCTCTGTAAATAAGCAAAGCAGAACCTACTGACATCTCCCCTTGTTTCCAGCCTTCATATAATAAAGCGATAGCTTATCCTGACAAACACATCTTGACAAACCAGATAAATAGAGATGTGTATGGGAAGAAGGGACTTGCTTTTGCTTATGGCACAATACTGGGAATCCAGAGAGTTAGTCTGTGTTGCCAGTTCTGGAAAAGATTTCTTGTGTGTCCTTGGCCATAGTACTTAACCTCTCTATGCCTAAGGTTGGTCACATGACTCCTTGAAAACTGAGGGGCACTCCATATTTATACAAACTCAGAACAAGAATACACTAAGTCTTAAAGAGAAACCTTCATGATATCATTAATCAGACTTAGATTCATGAACTCCAACCTAATAAAAATACAGTTTTAAGAAATACAATTTATTCCTAACTTTCATAACCTTTTCCTGTGACACCGCTAGAGATCTGTTTATACAGTGAGAATTTTAGAAACAAATTCACCTTTCTTATACCTTCTCATTGGTCTCTGGGAACACAGCTCATGCTGCTGGATCCCACCTGCCCTCCCTGAACACTGTGCACTGCTGCTTCTGGCATCTGGACAGCAGTTCTGACTGGTGGGACCGGCTTGTCACGGAGCGGTGGGACGACCAGCTGTGGCTTCCGAATTTCCAGATGAGGAAGGACACCTTTCTGGAGCTGTGTCAGTGGTTCACCGCTGCCCTTAGGCAATGGGATACTCACATGTGACCCACCATCCCCCTCCAGAAGCGGGTCGTCATAGCCCAGGGGAAGCTCGCCATGCTGGACAGCTACCGGTCCGTTGGGAACCAGTTTGGTGTGGGGAGATCGACTATTGGGGCTGTGCTCATGCAGGTATGACACTCTTGGTCTATTGTCCTGGGTGGAATGGGTTTCCCTAGGGCAAGGGCAGGCTCGCAGAAGCCCCCTCCCTGGGAGATTTTTAGTCCCGCCCTCACAAAGCCCTATTTGGGGAGGGGGGTAAGTTGGGGTTGCTTCTGCTGTGGGGGCAAGGGAGATGGGGTTTGCAGACCTCCTGAGGGCTATGGTAACTATATGATTCTCAGGTTCTTTGTTTGTCTCCTTCTACAGGTGGTACAGGCATCAACACTGTCCTGCTGTGCAGGTTCATCAACTCTGGGTGATGTGGATGTCATCATTGCCAGCTATGGCAACATGGGCTTCACCAACAGCAGGGAGGCTGTTGACAGCACCCACTTCCCCATCTGGGCCCCTGACCACCAGGCATCTGTTTAATTAACTGAAAGGGGTACTTCTCAATGTTCCTGCAGCCCATCATGGACCACTGGGGCCAGTTCACCAATACCTACGTCAGGAGATCAGGGAAGGCGCATGTTGACCGCATATTCCACATCTCCAGCGTGTTTCAGAAGCTGCATGCTGGCACTTTTTTCCCCAGACTGCACCATCAGGGTTGGAGACATGGACATGCCGATGTGCATGGTGGGGGACGTGGCCTATCCTCTGTTGCCCTGGCTAATGAAGCTCTACATTGGCCACCTTGACCACTCCAAGGAATGCTTCAACACCAGGCTCAGCAGTGCCCACATGATGGTGGAGGGCGCTTTTAGGCATCGGAAGGTGAGGTTCTGTTGTCTTCTCATCCACCTGGACATTGGAGAATGGAACTTCCCCTACGTGGTGGCCACATGCTGTGTCCTTCACAATATTTGTGAAAGGAAGGGGGAGGTGTTCCTCCCTGAGTGTGGAGCAGAGGCTGACCGGATCAGCAGGACCTTCGAGCAGCTGCACACGGCTGCCATATGGCATGCCCATCAAGGGGACATATGCATCCAGGAGACCTTGAAGGAGAGTTTCTCACAAGGACCCTGGTGACACCTGGGCCTCTCCAGTAGGGGCCTGTGCATCACCCCTCTGTGCTTTTCCTCCCACACCCTCCCATCCCCCTAATCTTCCCTCTCCTGCAGAGACAATAAACCACAATTCTTGTTTTTGAAAAAATGAAGTGCTTGGATTTTTTTTATTTGGGGTCAAATAACTGGGGAGGGACTGGGGAAAGAAGCAAGGATGGGGGAGAAGGGGAGGGTGGAGAGGCGAGGGTATGGGAGGAAAGGCACAGAGGAGTGATGCACAGGCCCCTAGTGGAGAGGCCCAAGTGTCACCAGGAGTGGTACCTGTCTCCAGTGATTCCACCACCACAGGTATAGGGGCCCCATCGGCCATGGGGTGGGGGGTTGGGAGAGAAGTAGGAGTAGCAGGAGCAGGGGCAGGAATAGGAGCAGGAGCAGGCAGCATGCTGGTGACCATGGTGTGGCCCTGCTCCAGCATCTCCCGCCAGGTATATTGCCACAGCTGGATGTCTTCCTGCAGTCTCCGATCCAGTGTCTGCTCCAGTGATTGGAGTGCCACAAGGTGTGCCTGCTGGAACTCATCCATGGGTCTCCTGCACTAGCGGACCTCTTGGGGTTGGAAGGCATTGACTGGTGGTGGTGTTGACTTTCTCCCCACTCACAGTGGATCGTCTGGTCAGTCATCTCTGGAGACACTGTGCCTGAAGCCCAGCTCTCATCTCTGAGGCAAGACCAAAAGGTGTAGGTTGGGATGAAGGCGATGTGCTTGGAGCAAGGCCATGTATGGCTTAGCCACTGGGCCCTTTCCTGCAGGGACCCAGATGGCTGAGGGGGGAGCCTCACTACCCCCTGTCCTGGGGACAAGCAGCATGTGAAGGTGCCAGCCAAACTGGGATCCAGCAGGTGGGGGGGGGGGGGGCTACAGGGCATCTGGGCTTCCCGCCATGCCGCTCACACACCGAGTCCAGCTGTGGCGGCATCCCACAGGAAGAGGACTTGAGGTATGTCTACACTACCCCACTAGTTCGAACTAGCGGGGTAATGTAGGCATACCGCACTTGCAAATGAAGCCCGGGATTTGAATTTCCCGGGCTTCATTTGCATAAGCGGGGAGCCGCCATTTTTAAAATCCCGCTGGTTCAAACCCCGTGCAGCGCGGCTACATGGGGCACGAACTAGGTAGTTCGAACTAGGAGGGTAGTGTAGACATACCCTTGTATCGCTGTCTGCTGAAGGAGAGGGGAGCAGGGGTTTCGAGGGAGGCGTGTGTGAGTGGCCGACGTTCCTGCGCCTCGCCACGCTGTCCCTGGAAGTGGATGCTGCCCCATGTGCCATGCACATCACTGCTAAATGTTAGCATGCATGTGTCTCCATGTCCCCAGCTTCCTTCTAGTGGTGGCTTGCAGTGGGAGGATGTCCCACCCGGGTGTCAGGAGTATGGTAACCAATAGCACAAGGGGCCTCTGGTGCAGCCTGCTGGGACTGTGTGCTCCGGAGTGGTGCTCCATATGCTCCCACTTGCACAAGCTGCTAAGTACTCTCAGGCTATGAAGGCCCAAAGGCCAAGCGAGGATCATGCAGCTGCCTCTAACCACCCACCTCCTCCACCTTGTGTGTGCAGGGAACATGATGGCACTCACCTAATGTGGCTTCCCTGGCCTAGAACAATGCCTGGGACATGTCCAGAGCATGGGGTACCAGATCCAGGGTCAAGAGGGTTGTTGTGCTGGCCTCGTCCAACTCCTCCTCTTCCTCCTCCTCCTCTATATCTCTATCCTCCGGGAGGGCGATGATGGGTGGTGCAGTTTCTCATAGTAGGGGCATATGTGAAGTTCTGTCCCAGAGCAGGAGCTGCATTTCCCGGGCCTTGGCATTCACCTGGTGGAGCTCTTTAATCTTCATTTGCACCTGCTCCTGGGTATGGATGTGCCTCTTGGTGGCCAGACTGACAGCCATGCGCCCATAGACTTTGGTGTTCCCATGTCTGCTGCAGAGATCCTGGAGGTTGGTCTTGTCACCTAAAACCTCAATAAGGTCCAGGATCTCCACACCAGACCAGGAAGGTGTACGTCTTTTCCATCCCCGGGTAGCATCACAGGAGCTGGGAGACTGCTCCATAGGAGCAGTGGAGGGCTGGGTGGGAGCAGCAGAGTGTCCTGCTACCCTCCCACACCCGCTTTATGAAATGGAATTATGGACATGAATGTACATAACTCAGATGTGCTTTGAGCAAATTATTTCATGTAACCCATCAATCTTTATGTCATGATCCACTGGTTCTGTTTAATCTAACTGTCATTTTTGTATGTAAAGCTAGCCATATGGAATAGTGAATACTATGTGGGCTTCAAATGTGTGAATGAGGGATGTAGAAGGTGGTACTCCATGTTAAACAATCTCTTTTGTCCTTAAGTCTTAAGTGGTTGGTAGGGAGTGGCCTCAATTCCTTATCAAAAAGAATAGGAAAGCAGAGGCCTTGGGCTTTTGGCTGGGCTGCACCCAGAGTGGGGAGACAGCGCTGGTTTGGAAGGACAGCTGGAAAAGAGGTTTTAGTGTGAGTTTGTACTGAGGTTTCAGTGTAGAATTAGTCAATTCATTTTGTTTCTTTTGATTTGTAACCTACTTTGCTCTGCCTCTTCTCACTTATTACCATTTAAATCCTACTGCTTGTACTTAATAAAATCATTTTTATTTTCTATTAAACCCAATGTAAACAATTATTACGAGTGTGTACATTCCCCCTTTCATTGTTAAAGGTGGCTTACGTACTTCTTTGGGGTTTGATCCCATTTGGGGAGTGGTATCCCAGGAAGCTGGGCCCTAAATTGCACTCTCCTTGGACCTGAAGAGGTTCAGTGTCTGTACTGCTTCTCAGTGAGGGTAGGGATCTCAGCTTGGGGCCTTGACAGGGGGAGACCTGCTGGTCCAGAAGGACTGGGGGGTGAGGAGCCCCAGAGAGCGGGAAGGTGAGTGGCAGTGACCATGTCAGCACCCCAGGAGGCATCCCCGAGAGGTTGTCTGTGACCGTACCCCACCACACTGGGCTTGCTGTGTGGACGCTTGCATAGTTATTTCAGGATAATGTCCGTTATTCAGAAATAACGCTGCTGTGTAGATGTACCCTCACTTATCATAACAGCAAAACCTGTTGTGAAGGGTTTCACCATTCTTGCTCTGTATGTATGTAATGGAATGCAAAGAAAATAGCTGAGACAAAGATTGTCTTCAGTTTATCTGGTTCACAGGCCATCAGAAGTTATAGCATTATGACGAGGTCAGTCTTTGACTGTAGGTTTCCACAAATACACGCATGCACAGGACAGAACAGGGCTATGGGTTACTAATGTAAGGGATTGAGGCTTTGTGATGTCTCTTGTAGCATGTATTCCCTATGCAGATTTCACAAATCACTATGGAAACCATCTTTCATGAAGAAAGGCCTGTTGGGACTTTTATTATCTAAGGGTATGTCTACACTGGCTGCCTAGTTTGAACTAGGAACGCTAATATAGGCATTCGAAGTTGCAAACCAAGCCTGGGATTTAAATATCCCGTGTTTGATTTGCATCTTCCCAGATGGTCACCATTTTTTGAAATTTACAAGACGGGCTAACTGCTTGCGTCTATACGCGGCAGTGACCCAGTATTTCAAATTAAAGCCCCTAAATCGAACTACCTGTTAAACCTCCCTGCAATGAGTAACGGTAGTTCGAATTAGGAGCTTTAATTTGAACTACCTAGTCCATGCCACGTGTAGCCACGGGCAGAGAGTTCGAACTACGGGGCATTTAAAAATGGCAGCGCCTGGGAATATGCAAATAAAGCCCGGGATATTTAAATCCCGGGCTTCATTTGCAAGTCTGAACTAGGGTGGCAGTGTAGACATACCCTAACAGTTTATCTATATGGAGTAGCTAGGCAGTTCTAGAACATTTCTATTTACTTCCCTTCTGAGTGGGATTTTCAAAGGTGCTTAAGGGATTTAGGCATCCAACTCTCACTGGCTTTTGAAGGGCATTGGGTGTCTCTCCTTTTTAGGTGCTTTGGAAAAATCTCACCCTTTGTCATTTAGCAGCATGGAGGAGAAATAACAACTTGTCTCGAATGACATGGGCCCTGATATGAAGCTCACGGTGAGGAAAACCCTATGAACCTACTCAGAAGGATCAAAGCACCCTATGCATATGTGTTATTTTCATCGCACGCAGACAGACGAGTTAGAAAACATGAACAAACGTTCTCTTTCTGGAATACTGCAAAGTCACATAGCTTTGTGTCTTAGAACCCAGAACCTTAACACATACTCAGCCCCAATGCCTCCAGAGTGCACAGCGTCCCTCAGAGCACACAAGCCTACAAGCAGGACTAGGACACTGCTTACAATTAAAGTGATCACTTGTAATTTACACACCACTTTCAATACATTGCAACATGCTGTTAGTCAGGATGGTGAGCAAGGACTTACTCTTGCTGGGGAGCCTTGTGGATAAGGGAGAAGCGGTGGATGTCATATACCTAGACTTTAGTAAGGCATTTGATACGGTCTCGCATGATATTCTTATTGATAAACTAGGCAAATATAACTTAGATAGGGCCACGATAAGGTGGGTGCATAATTGGCTGGATAACCGTAGTCAGAGAGTTGTTGTTAATGGTGCTAAATCCTGCTGGAAAGGGATAACAAGTGGAGTTCCGCAAGGGTCTGTTTTGGGACCCATACTGTTCAATATTTTCATTAATGATGTAGATATTGGGATAGAGAGTACGCTTATTAAGTTTGCAGATAATACCAAATTGGGTGGGGTTGCAACTTCTTTGGAGGATAGGGACATAATTCAAAATGACCTTAGCAAGTTAGAGAAATGGTCAGAGGTAAACAGGATGAGGTTTAATAAAGAGAAATGCAAAGTGCTCCACTTAGGAAGGAACAATCAGTTCCATACATACAAGATGGGAAGCGACTGTCTAGGAAGGAGCACGGCGGAAAGGGATCTAGGGGTCATAGTGGACCAAAAGTTGAATATGAGTCAACAGTGTGATGCTGTTGCAAAAAAAGCAAATATGATTCTAGGTTGTATCAACAGGTGTGTTGTAAGCAAAACTTGTGAAGTCATTCTGCCGCTCTACTCTGCACTAGTTAGGCCTCAGCTGGAGTACTGTGTCCAGTTCTGGGCACCACATTTCAAGAAAGATGTGGAGAAATTGGAAAGGGTACAGAGAAGAGTGACAAGAATGATTAAAGGTTTAGAGAACATGACCTATGAAGCCAGGCTTCGTGAACTGGGCTTGTTTAGTTTGGAAAAAAGAAGAATAAGGGGGGATATGATAGCGGTTTTCAAATATCTAAAAGGGTGTCACAAGGAGGAAGGAGAAAATTTGTTCCTCTTGGTTACTGAGGACAGGACAAGGAGTAATGGGCTTAAAGTGCAGCAAGGGAGGTTTAGATTGGACATTAGGAAAAAATTCCTAACTGTCAGGGTGGTCAAATATTGGAATAAATTGCCAAGGGAGGTGGTGGAATCTCCCTCTCTGGAGATATGTAAGAACAGGTTAGACAGACATCTGTCAGGGATGGTGTAGACGGAGCTTGGTCCTGCCTTGAGGGCAGGGGGCTGGACTCGATGACCTCTCGAGGTCCCTTCCAGTCCTATTATTCTATGATTCTATGATTCTATGATTATTCTGGTGCCTTCAAGGGTATCACAGAACATGTGTGCACTCACAAATACCTTAATATGCTACTGCAAAAATAGCTACCGTGTGATTTCACATAAGGAGGGTTATGACCTTTCTATGGGAGCAAGTGATAGTGAAGTGCAAAACAAGATTGCCAGGAAGGTCTTTGTACAACTGTCACTGGCAAGGAATCATAAGTGAGAAAATAGGTTTGTGTCTCAATGTCATTTTCATTGCCCTTTTGATTGAGCCTTAAAGAAGAGAGATTTATTTTAAAAAAATCAATCTGTGAGGATATCATCATTCAAAAAAGGCCTTTTCAGGGTCAGGTGGAAGCACTTTGGAAACCAATGTCCCTCCCCAGACTGCTTACATCTCTAGGAATAAAAATAGCTATTCTATTTGTCCTTCAGCTCTTTATTGAACCAGGCCTTCAGAGTATGGCTCACTTTGAATTCATGCTTAATGAAGCATAAGTTGTATTAATAGCAGCTATTAAACCCAGCTTAATAGGAGTTTGGACTTAACATGCTGAGTCAGACAATGCTAAGAGTGGCAACGTCCAGTTTAAGATGCATGCTAGAGATTTCAGTTAAGTTCCTAATGTCACTGGCCAATCACAGAAGCCTCATTCTGTAGAAAGAATCCCCTTTATGTGGAAGAAAGGATGCTCTTAACAACAGTATCAGTGGACTATGAAGCACACAGGTGCTCGAAAAACGGGATGGAAAATAGGAAAGAAAAACCCGAACAAATACTATAAAATGATCTCACAAGCTAAGAAAAGGTAGAATACTTTTTACTATCAATGAACATAATAGCCATGGCAGAACAAACTACCACAATAACTTACATTCACATTCTACTCCCAGGATTTAAAAATGTTGTACAGTATCAACAAATTAATATATAACCTGAATTATATGCAACAGTCAAGTCCTCCAACACGAGTATGAAACCTGCATGAAACCAACTGCTTAAACTTGACTGGACAGCAAGAAGAGCAGCACATATAACTGTCAAAGGGTACGTCTACACTACAGCGCTAGTTCGAACTAACTTAGTTCGAATTAGTTAATTCGAACTAAGCTAGTTCGAACTAACGCATCTAGAACTAAAAACTAGTTCGAACTAGCGTTTTGCTAGTTCGAACTAGCAAGTCCACATTGAGTGGACTCTGAACAGGGCTTAAGGATGGCCGGAAGCAGTGCCGGCAGGGCATAAAAGGAGGACTTAGAGCATGGAGATGCTGTCTCAGGCTAGCCGAGGGCTGCGCTTAAAGGGTCCCGACCCCCACCCCGGACACACAGTTCTAAGGGGTGCCCCGCTTGCAAAGAAGTTCTGGCTTGGATTGCCCGGAGTGCCCACACTCAGCACATCACAGCACTCGGCCATCAGCCCGGCTGCACTTGCCGCAGGCTGCCATCTGGGGAGAGGGGGCAATCGGGGGGCTGCAGGAGAGCTTCCACCCCCAGAAGCCCGCAGAGACAGCCCAGTCCTCCCCATCGGGGGCTCGTACCCCATTCCTCCCTCACCTCCTTCCACTTACCCTTCCCTAGCCCCCCTTCTTATTGATGTACAAAATAAAGATAACGTTTCTTCCAACATTGACTCTGTCTTTATTGAACAAAACTGGGGGAGACTGGGAAAAGGAGGTGGGAGAGGGGAAGAGAAAGACTGGGAGAGGGGAGGGCAACTAACATGATCAGGGGTTGGGAACAGGTCCCAGATGAAGAGAGGTTACAGAGACTGGGACTGTCCAGCTTAGAAAAGAGGAGACGGAGCGGGGACAGGATAGAGGTCTCTAAAAGCAGGGGTTGGGTGGAGAGGGTGCATTCAGAAAAGTTCTTCCTGAGTTCCCATAAAGAAGGACTAGAGGACACCAAAGGAAAGGAATGGGTAGCAGGCTTGAAACTAGTAAGAGAAAGTTGTTGTTGTTGTTGACAAAGCAAATAGTTAACCTGCGGAACTCCTTGCTGCAGGAGGCTGTGAAGGCTACAACTAGAACAGAGTTGAAAGGGAAGTGAGATCAAGTCATGGAGGTTGGGTCCATGGAGTGGTATTAGCCAGGGGGTAGGAGTGGTGTCCCTGCCCAAAGTTTGTGGAAGGCTGGAGAGGGATGGCACGAGACAAATGGCTTGGTCACTGTCTTCGGTCCATCCCCTCCAGGGTCCCTAGGGTTGGCCGCTGTCGGCAGACAGGCTACTGGGCTAGATGGACCTTTGGTCTGACCCAGGACGGCCATTGTAAGCTCAGGGCTCAGGGTCGGGGGTCTCAGTGGACCCCCTTGATTTTCATGCACACCTGGTCCTGGGTGGCCAGGCTGGCAGCTCTCCTGCCCTAGACGGTCACTTTCCTGTGCCTAGTGCGGAGATCGTGGACGAGGTCCACGATGTCCGCACTAGCCCAGGAAGGTGCCCGCCTCTTGCGGTCCAGGGCAAGCTCCCGGGAGCCGCCAGCCTGGTCCCGGCAAGAGGGGGTGGGCTGGGGGGCATCGGGTGGGTGGCTCTGTGCCGTGCCAGGTGCAGGGTCTGCTGGCTGGGTGCTGGCAGGCTTGCACCTGGCACGGGCACCGTAGCCAGCCCGTGCCCCTTTAAGGGGTCCGGGGCCGGGAGGGGGGCATAGAGTTTCCCTGGTGTTGGCCAGAGTGGCCACCAGGGAAACCTGGGGAGGGCTAGCCTCCCACTAGTTCGAACTAAAGGGCTACACAGCCCTTAGTTCGAACTAGCTAGTTCGAACTAGGCGTTAGTCCTCGTAAAATGAGGTTTACCTAGTTCGAACTAAGCGCTCCGCTAGTTCGATTCAAATTCGAACTAGCGGAGCGCTAGTGTAGCACCTATTAAAGTTAGTTCGAACTAACGTCCGTTAGTTCGAACTAACTTTGTAGTGTAGACATACCCAAACCTATCAGGGTACTTTAAGTAGGCAGACTTACATTATCCCAAGTGATGGGTTGTCCACATTGCTAAGGTTAATATCTCCTAAATCCATAGAGCCCAATATCCTGTCTCTCAAAATTGCAGATGACTGCTGCTTCAGAGGAAGAAAATAATATAATGCTCTGAGCACAGGCCTGGGAACAAGGAATATTCTAGGTGAAATTCCAGCCCTGTTTCACTGGTTGGAGTTTTGCGATTGACTTAATTGAAGCCAGAATTTCATCCCTAATTCTAATCCCTGTTCTGAGATTGTGAATACCTATATCAGCATAATTTCCTCATCTTTAATAAATCTTACTTACTTCAGAGGAGCACACTGAAAATAACTGGGAATTGCATGAACATTGCATATGCTGTTAAATTCTAAGTATAATGAATGATGATAGGATTAACACTGTGCACCTGATCAGCTGTTCAGTGGGTATTCTTTTTTGACCAAAACTAGATATGCCCTGTAGCAAGATATTTTTAAAACCTTTATACTGTCCTCTGAGTCCTCCGGTGTGTTTGATCAAACATTTGTCTCTATTTCAGATTACATTACAGCTATGAGGATCTTCCTTGGATAGCTGTGAGATTGTATCCCATAACAAATCAATATTAACAAAATAATTAAAGCGATATGAAAAATTCACAATGACTAATTCACTTAACAAATTTAGACATTTTTTTCTGCTTAACATTTTTTCATAGTGAATTTTACATCATTTGCATTCTTCACTAAAGCTTTTTGCTCTGTGGATTGATCAAACACAAGTTATTGTGTTTCTTTGTTGGTCCTAATTGTCTCTTTTCAGTGTTCTGGAAACCTTTTCCCCTTCTTTGTCAAGCAGTATCAAACTCCAAAGAGAGGAGAGCACTGCAAGTGCAAATGTTTCCAATGCAAGTTTAACATTATTTTCATGTAAGCAAAACTCATTTGCTTGAATGTTGCAAAAAAGGGACGTGAATAAGGTCTGAGCAAAATTCACTTTTTAATCAGATTGCAGTGATGGAAAAATCTTTACTGTATAAACCCTACTCTAATAACAATGAATATAAGCTGTAACTATCAATGCATTTATTTAAAGCCAAGCTGTGCTAACCATGCTGCTAAAGATGCTTAAGAAGGTACTTTCATAACACTGAAGTAGATTGGCCTGCCCACATGGGCCAGCATGTTATGCCAGTAAATCTGTTCCCTTACCCCTCCCCAGATCTCCAATTTGTCTCCTAGTGCAAATTCTAAAAAGACACATTCTTCCCTCCTTTAAAACCCAATCATCCAGCTCTTCAGTAAAGCCAGGGATTCACTTTTATTTCTTCCTAAGTCCTGTCCATGACCATCTCTGGACACTGGTGAGAGGTGAAGAGAGGAGGTGGTTAGGATGATAGTTGGTCTCAGTGCCTATCTAGCCTGTGAGCTCCTCCAGCGATAGTAAGCACGCTGAACGTACAGATGCCTTTGCCTACATCTGCTCAGCTCTAGAGCTGCAAAGACAGTTACTAGACCTCATATTTCATTGCTGTAAGATTAAGATTTTGGTAAAGGACTAATGATCTTGGTCACTCAACTTGAGATATAAAGAAGGACCAGATTTTCAGTGGGTGTGCTCAGCATTTTCTGATTAGTCCATTTAAGGTGTCTTGCTTTGGGCATCAAAAAATCATCCTACCCTAAATCAGTTCTGAAAATCTTAGCCACCCTTCCATATCATTATTAGATACCTTTGCAGAATATCTGTGCTTAGAATGGATTCTCCTCAATACAAAATATCATTCTCAGCAGAGGTCTTCACTAAATGGTACAATGAATATCTGACTTGTCACTAAAGCCCAACCAACCCCATAACACTAGTCTTTTGATAGAACAGCAATGAAGGGGATGTTGCTCACTTGAAAAGGTTTTGCTTCAACATTTGTTTCGGCAAAATGCCTCAGCTTCGCCTTGGCATTTTACTGAAGCAGCAGAGGAGTGATATTCTGTGTCACTGTTCTGTTTCAATGAGTAACTCTCTTAATTATTATTTTAAATGGAACTGAGACCAGCTAATCAGGGAGCTTGAGAATGATTGACTTTTATTCATTGTTGAAAGGAACCCAAACCCACACAGATACTATTAAGCAGGAGCAATCTCTGGGATACATCCTCCAACATCAGATGACTTCTCCTAATAACAATAAAGCATTTCTATAACACTTCTCATCTTCACAGCACTTCACTAGCTATAATTCTCCCAGAAGCCATGAGGTTATTACTGTCCCCTATGCTAGAAATACATTTGGCTAGTGGACAAAAAAAATGTGACTTTTAGAATGAGTTCTGCTGCTAACATTTCATCAAACTCACTATATAGGTGGCTAAGCACATCCCTTCCCCCTTCCCCGAACTCACCACAGGATTGGTTCTAGGTAAGCTGTGTCCTCATCAAAAGCATGAGTGTTTTAGTGAAGCTGTGGGGCCAGAGTGCTCCCATCAGCATAGTTAATCCACCTCCTAGACAGGTGGTAGCTGTGTCAGTAGCCAACTTTGTGCTGTCTCCACAGGGTGATTGGGTTGGTGTAACTCCTTCGCTCAGTGGGGTGGATTTTTTCACACCCTTACATGATGTAGTTATACTGAGATTGTACTGCAGTTCAGGTCAGGCCTTAGCCACCAATCAGTTCCTCTGGAGAGTAACAGCCACGGGTAGGTATGCAGCTATTTAGCTGATCATGTAGTGAGGGCTAATGAACTAATTAGCAATGAGTGGACTGTTGACCTCTGTGTGGTCCAGGCAGCATTAGAAAAGACACAGTGGCATCCTGAGAGGGGTGTGTGGGATAGCAGCTTTCATTCATCTATTGACTGGCTATCACAAGCCCTAAGATGTGGTAGCTTTCTTCCCTGTACTCACTTCTGTGTGAGACTTGATAACCTTTGCAAGAGACGCTGGTGATTGAAGATAAGAACTGGAATATCAATGTAGATTTAGAAAACAGAATTAGAAAAGAATCAGTTGAGAGAACAATCTAGAGAAAAAGGCTGCAATATAATTGCAGACATTATGGCCGACAAACCAAGAGTTAATGCTTAAAACCATAGAAAAAACGGGAATCTGGGTCAGCCCACAAATAACACGGTACATAGTATATGCTGCTAATAGTATCATTTTATTTAAAACATGAAAAATGTAGATATTGTGAAAACTGAAAGCTTTAAAAAGTAAAACAATTGGAGTTTTCCAGGTCCTTTAAGGCCTCTTCAAAATTGGAAGCAATTGCTCAGATATATTTTTCTCCTTCTTTTACCTACAAAATAGGCTTTATTATGCAGCCTATGTAACAACAAATCAATATAACAATGAAGCTAGTATCCTTGAATTGATTATACGAGTGTGTTTGCTTCCAAATGAACCATTAACTATTTTCATTGTTTGCACTGGGAGCTTGAAGTGTTGGAAAGGGGCAGTTAAAGGGAGAGTGGTGTGTTCTTGGATTTTTGTTTATTCTTAACTGTTGTGGTTTATATGAGTTGCACAAGTGTAACTATACTTGGTACTTTTAATCTTCTTTGTGTACCATAATTGCGTGAGCAAATTAAATTTTATCTTTTAGTCAAACAGTCAAAACAGTTTTATATTTTAGTCAAACAGTTGAGCACAGGAATCGCATGTAGCTAATTTTTTTAAGTATCAGAGGGTACAGCTACACCGCATCCCTAGTTCGGACTAGGGATGAAAATGGAGAGGACCGAAGTAATTAATGAAGCGGGATTTAAATATCCCGCACTTCATTAACATGATCTCGCCGGCACGCTAGTTCAAACCAGGAAGTGCACGCCAGGACTAAAGTTTGGACTAAAGCCCTTAGTCTGAACTAACGCATCCCGGCGTGCACTGCCTGGTTCGAATCAGCTGTGATTCGAACTAGCGCACCGGCGAAATCATGTTAATGAAGCTCGGGATATTTAAATCACCGCTTCATTAACTACTTCGGTCCTTTACATTGCATCCCTAGTCCGAACTAGAGATGCAGTGTAGATGTACCCTCTGATACTTAAAAAAATCAGCTACATGCGATTTCTACCCACAGATTATTAGTCCATCTTTTTATAGTCTTGGCCCCTTTGTCAGTCAGATATCTCTTATGTAGTGTCCTATCTTTCATAAAACAAAAATAATGGATCCAAAACCTCCATCAAAACTGTTATCAATCTTTAATCCTTTACATTTCATCATTCAGATAAAACATATAACAGGACTGCTACTGTGATTGTGAAAAGTTGGAATAAAAGTGTTTTGTCATTGCTGGTGAAGGAAACCAATAAAGATAATAAGTAACGATTCCAAAATAATACCTAAACACTTTTGAAAATATTACCTGAGTTAAACAAAATCTTGAATAGCTGATGTTTGATGTCTAAATATCCATATTTTCTCTTTATTACTAAAAATCAAGACGCGTTATTTCAAAATAAGCCGTTTCGAAATAATTATATTAATAAGATTTCAAAATAAGACAGTAGTGTAGACATACCCAAAGAATTCTTGTGCAAAAAATCTTCCACAAGAGCGCGTCCACACTGCCATTTGCTTTTGCACAAGAGCATCCATGGCAGTGTGGATGCTCTCTTGCTCAAGAAAGCTCTGATGGCCATTTTAACTATCCGGGCTTCTTGCGCAAGAAATTCATGTTGCCTGTCTACACTGCCCTCTTGTGGAAGAATGCTTGCGCAAGAGGGATTATTCCTTGTAGGGAGAGGAATAACTCTTCTGGAAGAAGCCCTGTTTTACAACGCTATACTGTAAATTTACTTGCGCAAGAACGCTCGTGCAGTGTAGACAGCAGGCAAGTTTTTGTGCAAGAACGGCTGTTCTTGTGCAAGAAGCTGCCAGCGTAAACATAGCCTGAAAGTTTAACTAATTAATTGTGCCTGTTTTATCCTTGATATCTCTCCTTCTACTTTCCATTATCTCATTTTGATCAAAGTATTGATGAATCATGAAAATATTCCCTATGTCTCCTTGATATACATTCATAGATTGTAGGACTGGAAGGAACCTCAAGAAATCATCTAGTCCAGTCCCTAACCTGTTCATCTTTGTTTCAATAAGTTTCCTGTTTTTTAAAAGCAAAACAGATTATAGCTTTGCAAAGTATAATGAGACGCTTGATATGGGTGGCTTGAATTGTAGGAAGGGCATAATACAGTCAGTTAACATAACTTCCCAACATTTATTTTATATCTATCTATCTATCATTATGTTACCATGCACATAACACCTATCAATGTGCTGTTTACTCTATGTAATATATATGTATTGGCTAACCATGGGGATCACCTATGGACTGTAGAGATACAAGCCTGTTCTTTTTTCTTGCCATAAAAATCCTCCATGTTCTTCTTGAATGGGGATTATTGCTCACTTGGGAGACAATCCAAATAATTATTTGGTGAAATAAAGACTACAGAACATTATCTTTTATGTGAAATTCTAAAATCATATTTATTGGCCAATTCACAGAAAGTGCCATAGTGACCACAAAAATGAATCTGTTTTTAATACATGTACAGGCCAGGTTTTAAAATAACATGTCTATTTTCAAAATGCTTTTAACAAATAATGTGGAAAGTGCCAGGATTTTAACACTCTCAAAATGAGATATGAATGTTCAAGTGACATGGTTTCCATGGATTATACCACAACGCCAATACGGGGAGAAAACACAACCTAGTCCCAATAGATATAAAGTTCATTTTCAATGCACTTTTCCATATGTAAATTTTAATGAACAATTTAATAAATAAAAAATGAAAAAAATCAGTAAGCAGATTGGTAGTTAATGTCCAAAAAATTAACATCACTTCATATTCCTCATTTTAATTGCATATAGTCATTTAACTTAACATCCTGCAAAAATTTAACTCCTCTCTTCCATACAGCATTTGCAATAAGACATTTCTAGATGTGGTTTTGATCACTTCCTGTGTACAATAATATTTTTAATATAATAAGTATCTCTCCTATGCTGTAGAGTTTAAGACACAAAAAAGGGTGTAGGACAATCATACTAAATATGTCTGATTCATTTGGATCCCTTCTAGGATATTCCATGTTGCCTAAAAATATGGTCATAGTTTCACAGAGATTAAATTGTCTAACTGCTAGGAAACTATCTGAAATAGGAAAAAATTGCTACTAGCTACAATTATTGCTTATAAGCAAGAACTAATTCACCAATATGGAAGCAAATCTAGCAAATTAGAAGTGTAATGTGAAAAGAGTGCATTTTCCAGCAAGGAAAGGAGTCTTTTCACTGTCCAGTTATTATGAAATATAGTGACTATAAAGAATATTAAATGTGGTGAAATGAACTGACCCAGTCAGCCAATTAGATAAAAGGGATATTGAACTGAAGACTGTGTGATTATTTCTTGGTTGTGCAGAATCCTGCACACTGATTGGCTTAGAAGGGGGAAGAATGGAGCTACTTTACACCCAGATGAGCACTAGAAAGCCTTCTGCTTCACTGGGGCACTGAACTCCCTCAAACATCCAACATGGTGTGTATCTACCATTTCAGTTTTATGAGGTGCTCTCGTCTTCTCTACTTCACACCAGTCCTGCTACATAGATCACAGAGAGAGAGGCATGGTTCCCTGTTCGCCTTTCAGCCCCTTCGGGAGCCCCAGTATCCTCTAGAGAAGGGGGTACAGCAATCTGCTCCCCTGAACACAGACTGCAGTAACTAGCAGCTTTTCTTGAAGTGGGTCACCCACTTGGGGTGGAAGAAAATGCTCCTTGTGCCCTGCCTTCTCCCCTCTAGACGTACAGCCAAATAAGGGCCAGGAACATTTTGGCCCAGTGTTGATACACAGCATTTGAATCTAATTGGCTAATAACTCCAAACCAGAGAACAGGGGGTTGCATGTTCCATGGTTGAAAAATAACTATTATTATGACATATGTACCGTTTTATGCCTGTTGTCATGTCCCAGAGCTCTGAAAGGTTGTCATACTTCCATTTTGCTACAGTATTTATCATGAAGGGAGCAACTCAAGTACTCGCCTAAATAACTAAGCAAATGCAGCCAACCAAATCATATGAATGGATGAATGTTCTAGTGTCTCAAAGAAATAAAAACCATGTATTAATAATGACAACTCTTGAGTATTATTGTTCAGAGGGCAGGGTATTTCTTTAATCGCTTTTGCAAATTAAAGTGCTTTTTAACATAGTAACATGCACTGACACCTCTCTTTGTATTTCACAGACTAATTTGAACAGGCTACAACTTCTTAGCCTTGCCTCCTGGCTCTAAGTCTGGCACCAAATACACATTAATATGAAGAGAAATTCTGTCAAGTTCATATTACATGTGGTAGTATCAGAGATGATCAGTTTAACAAGAACTGTCTTGTTAAAAGAGTTTTGTTATAGATTTTGTATTTGTTTAATCTCTGAAATACTACATAGTAATACATCAGTTAGAGAGTGAACTTACCATAAGTAATAAAAGGAAATACTGGGGTTTTTTTGGTTTTTTTTTAGGTTTTGTGGAATAGGGAATCCCCGCTATAAGTTGCCCTGGTATACATCCATTCCATACTACAGTTGTTGACACTTGTAGGAACTGATGCGTTATAAGTCCTCCCATTCCCCACTCTTAGGTCATTGAAAAAAAAACCAACACAATTTGTGCAAATGGAAGTCAGCTGTGGGAAAAAAATTCCCTGCTTTAAGTTTCACTATAAGTCCAAGTTTTTTGGAACGTATCTTGAACTTATAATGAGAATAGCCTGTAAACAGAACTTCATGAGAAAGGCAACAAAAATGATCTAGGGATTGAAGTCTAAGCATTAAGAGACATAATAAAAAGAACCGTGAATGACTTGTCTAACAAATGATCAATGGAAGAAACGTGATAACAATCTACATATACTTGGAAGGTATAAATCCTAGTTAAGGTGAAGATTGATTTAGCTTAGCATAAGAGGGTCTAATGGGGGAGAAATTAGAAAAGGAGAATTGGAACTGAATACCAGGAAAAGCTCCCTAATGATGAATTCTCTTAGACTCTGAAATAGTTTCCCATGGGAAGCAGTGGATGCCCCAGCCTTAAAATCATTTCAGAAACTAGACTAGGAAAAGAAAAAACATTAGAAAATATATTAAAAGGAATAATCCTGCAGTGCTAGGATGCTAGACTAGCTGGACTATTTTTTCATCTTCTAATTTCTATGATGAAAATTTGATGAACTAATATATATTTAAAAAGTCATCTTTAAACATTTTGGTATTTTCCCTTCTTTTCCACAGTTTGGAATCTTCATACAGGGCCACAAATATCCATAGGGATCACTTGAATGTCTGGTATTCTCCAAAACAATGATCCACTGAAAATCCACACTCTTTTGTCCACATCTATTTCTGAACGACCCAGCTGCCATTTAGGTACTAACTTATATTATTCAGATACAAATGGTGCAGTATCCACATTGTAGTATGGCTATTTCAAACATTTTCAGAGGTGACCAATTATTTTTGCTGCCTCAGTTTTTGGGTGCCTAACTTAAGACATTTGGGACCTGATTTTGTGAGATACAAATTGGCTGTGTCTACACTCGCGTGATCTCGAGCAAAAGCGGACGCACTTGCACAAAAACTTGCTGCCTGTCTACATTGGCTGTGTGCAAGTAAACTGATGTTCTAATGTATGAAATCAGGGCTTCTTGCGCCAGAACTCTGACACTCCCGCTCAGGAATAAGCCCTTTTGTGCAACTGTTCTTTTGCAAGGATCTCTTGCACAAAAGCACATGCCAGTGTAGATGCTCTGTTGCACAACTACTTTAGTGTAAGAACTCTCACACTAAAGAGTTTTTGCGCAAGATTGCGCCAGTGTAGACACAGCGAATATTATCTTTAGCTTCCTCTGGAACTGTGGGCAATCAATAACTGGAGGGAACGGGGGGAGGGGGAAAGGAAGGAGAGAGAGACTATTCCTAAGGCTTTAAAAATTGTAGCAATTCTACAGCTCTTTAAGTCCTTTGTACTATTGAAAGCAATCTTTATACAGTGTCTCCCTATTCTTTATTTAATAACATGAATTTGTTTTTTTCATCACTCTCTGAAACATCTTAACAAAATCTGTGTGTCTGAATTTTGCCTTAATTAAAAATTCCAGTGAATGTGCTATTAAAATTACCTGTGAATACCTACAGAATATGCATTCTCACAAATCAGTGCAGACCTACTTTGACCATAAAGCAATCCCCATATAATGCAGGAATAGCAGAGTGACATCTGGTTCTTTTACCTTCCTGTCTCTGCTGGAGCTGTTGTAACTAATATACCCAGCAAGCCACAGGCAGCAGCAACCAACCAAAACCACGCACAATTTAGTACATTACCACGACAATAGCCTCCATGCAGTGATTGATTAAATATTAATCAGATACCCGTCAATCCAGAACAGATTTTAGGATGTGTTCCTATTCTCTGACCATTGGATACTCTGAGGCCTTGAGCCTCCAATTCTCGTCCCTCTCACAGCAGCCTGATTACCCTCTCTAGCCCGAGCGATGTCCACTATTTACCTTCATCTCTGTTGTCACCACTCACCAGTATTTCTTAAATTTTAATTGTTTCCAACATTGCTCACCTAATGCTAACCTGTATTCTTTCCACATTCCAAAAGAAGACTGTACAGCTAAAACATCCATATACACCTTTCCTAGTACTACAGTGCCTCGCCTTTTACAGCCTATTGAAAATGATGTATCACTAGTTTTTTTCCAATGTGAAACTTCACTCTAGTGACTAACATGGTTAAAGTCATCAGTGTAAGCCTTTTGTTCAATCAAAATGGTGTTTAATACTTTGGAGGAATGGAAAGGGAAAGATGTTGAAATGAAAACATCTTAAAAATAATTAAAACCTGGAAAATTTAGCAAAAGGCCTGATAAAGGCTGAGAGAGCTGAAGGAGCTTAAAGAAATTAGATGCCCAACTCCCATCAAAAGGTTCTTTTGAAAATCCCATCAAAAATCAATGGGTCAGAAATTTGCTCTGAATTCCGAAAAGTGCCCCCATCTCATTTTACAGCCATATAACACACTGCACCACTTGTCAAGTTCTACTGCATGGAAAATGTCAAAGAATTTGCCACCTAAAATAAGATTAGCTATTTAGTTGACAAAATTAAAATCATAGTTATGTGAAAGAAACATGAAAAACTCCTTATGCTTCTTCCCAAAAAATGCTTATCATACAAACACAGCTGCACCTCTTGGCTTTGATGGGGAGTTTTCTTTGAGTTAGGACTATAGGATTGGGCCCATGGGCTAATATTTTCTAGATCGGGCCCAGAAGTTTGTTGGCCAGATTGTCCCTAGAACCTTCAGGAAGCTGCACAAAGGATTTGACAGGTGCCAGGCTCCCTGTCCTTTTCCATTAGACTACCCAATTCTTGGGTATAATGCACTACTAAGTTAGAACTGTACTGTTTAGCATTCAATTTGTAACCATGAAAATGACAGCAGGAGGCTTAGGGCTAAGAGAAAATCAAGCCAGACAAGATATAGAACCTTCTGAGACTCCCCAGAGAGCAGCACCCTGTATTCAGAGCTTCATAGCTAGCTAGATTTTTACCATTACCCACAAATCCTTATTTTCCAAAAAAGGGGGAAAACTCATAAGTTCCTTTTAAAACCAAAAAAAAAATCCCCTTCAGTGGTTACCCATTTTTTAAAACAAAATAAACGTTTAGCTAATCAATATAAACTTTTAGCTTTGGGATTTTCTACTTTTTTTCCTCTATTTTATTAGTATTTTGAAGAGTATTTCATTTTATTAAATATCCTCTGGAGAAAATCCAATTAAAATGGACAAGAGAACAGCCCAAGGACTTGATTTGTTTAAATTCTCTCTCTTTCTCTCTCTCTCTCTCTCTCTCTCTCTGATTCTCTCTGACACCCCCACCCTGTTTTAGGAAGGATTTGTTCCTACTGTGCCCAGAAAAGTGTTTTCATCACACAACATATGTAATTAAAAATTAGTTCCTCTGTCACTCCTCCTCCACTTTTTAGGCACACATAGTACAACAAGCGTGCAATAGAGTCCTTCTATCTGCAACTGGTGTATATAAAATCACTAAAGATATTAGGAAAGTAAAAAAAGGCTTTTTGTTAAGTTTGTTGCAAATGTGCATTTGCTACCAAGGTTTTAATAGTCCATGTTTGTCTGGGTTCTGATTTCTTTTCAGAAGGATAAAATAATTTCAAAACAATTATTATTTCCCCTAAGTAATAATTAAGGAAGCAACAGTGCTTGTCTATTCTTTGGAGGCAGAGACTTACTTTTGTTGGTTGTGCACACAGCTGTATCTAGCACAATTCAGATGCCATACTTTGACTAAGCCTTCTAGGTACTTCTGGGACACAAATATTACATCATTATTATAATTAAGTTTCTATGAGTCCTGTTTCAACTCCTATAGAAGTCAACAGAAAGACTCCTAATAGACACTACATAGCAGGTCCACGCACAACTCACTTTTTTAGTCACCAGGACTGATATGAACTCACAAAACTCTAGCAAACTCTTGTAATCTGTGTGTGTGAGAAGGCTAAGAAATCCCCATATAATTTTTCTACATGTTATACAATAGAACCTATATATAAGATGATAGTGGACTTTTAAAATATTTTCTGTGGTATCTTTAATTATTAATTACAGTCAAAAATGTTTATGAAATGAACATGCAATGTTTTTATGCAATTCAGACTCTGTGAATTTAATAATCATGGCTCTTTTCCAGAATAAAAAAACATGAACAAGGAAGCTTAGTTGACTTATTAGTCATCCTGGTGCTTCATCAATGTTTTAGCAAAAATATTTCTCAGGTTTAATGGAATTTACAGTAACAATAGCAGCTGTCTCTGAGACAACTCTGTCCAACAGGAAGTCTTCCCACCACTTTCTAATCTAGAAGGATCTTGCCTCCATCTGGCATGGTTTAAAAGAAGAGTTAAACCATTCCAGACTCATAGTCATTTCTTCATTCCAGGATGCCATTTCCTTTATTAAAAATCCTATAATATTCTACATCAATGTCCTAATCCCCTCTGGCTAGTAACAGTGTTCCTGTTGTGTTTATACACTTAGCTACAGAAAGCATATAAATTCTTAAAGAGCACATTAGCTCCCTATTTGCTTTTGGGTACAATTCAAGGTATTGAGGCTGATTTGCAGAGTGCTATTCAGTTTGGGCATGGGCATAGAAGTTAAGGGCAACTGGCTTTCTTTTGCTGTGAGTCCTTTGGAATGGATTTTTGAGGGCTAGTTGTTGAAGGGGCCCTCAGTGGAAAGCAGCTGGCTCAAACTTTTATGATGTCTACAGAATAGAGCCAGAGTCTCTGGTGAACTCTCAGGCTTTGAGGTAAGGTTCAAATCCCTCCTTTGGCCTTGCCCTATGAAGGCAGCATGATTGTGAGGGTCTTACATAGTCTAAAGATTCGTGGAAATATTGAAAGAGGTCAAAACATGAGGTCTATCTTTAAAGAGCATAACACAGTAAAAGACTATGGGATGGTATGATGGGACATCAGTCATAGCTAAACCTCTGGCCAAGTCATGTAGTCAAAATGGACCCTTTGCAGGGTATAAAGAATTCGTCAAACTATCTACCTTCATCAGGGTCTTCAGTCTCATTTCTGAGCCCTTTAAATCCAGCCCTTTACTCAGTCTTCTAAAAGGGCCTTGTTCCATACTCCTGTTTTAGGTCACCAGACAACTGTTGAGGGGAACCAGACTCATCCACTAATCTGGGTTCCAACCCTTTAATTGGTTGCTGCTGAATTCCTTGGGCCTGGTCCCTTTACCTAGGAATTAAAGTTCTCAGGTCCTCTCTCTCTTAGTGCCAGTAAATGCTCTCCTTCAAGCACCTTTGGTCAGAGGGGAACACTCTTCTTCACTCCCTCTGGCTGCAGCCTGGAACTGAGCTGCTAACCCTTGCAGCTCCTTTTATCTGAGCTCCTTGGGATCTGATTGGCAGGTTCGCCGAGGCCTCTTATGGAAGACCTCAAGGACACACCTCCACAGCTCTTTTTATAGTGTAGTAGGACCACAGGACCACTAGCAGGCAGTTACAAAGGGCCAGTACACTTACCACAGATAGCTTTAAATTTAATAAATACATTAAATTTTGTAATATTTTAAAAGGCTCACCCTCTGGCAACATTCATCATTTCTCCTTCCCCCCTCAATCTGACCGACAGTTTACAGAGGGTTAGTAGCCTCCTTCAAACATATACAAGAGAACAGTCAAGAGATACTGACTGTCCAAAAATGCAATCCCCAAATTTGTCATCTGCCTGAATTGTCTACCTTGAAGTGCAAAGCAGTAACAAATGAACCATCAGAGAGATCTCTTAGTAGGGTTTGAAATGCACATGTATCTGCCATTATTAGTAACAGACAGAGAGAATAACTTATTTCCTAAATCTCTCATAATAAAAATTGTGTCGTGGTGGTGTACTCATCAGTTGAAAATATCCAATTATAAAATATCTTAGCAGAGAAAGCTAAAATTAGAAAACATCAAGATTTCATCTGCTATATAACTGTGAGAGGACAAATACCTAACTACATTGAATGTGACACAGTACACACTATGACATCTTTTTTTTTCCATATAAGATAGTTCTCTTGCTGTTACTACTCATTCTGAAAGGGGCGTGTAGAAATACTATAGAGAGAACATCAAAGGAAAAACAATACAAAGATGAAACAATTACATTTGGAGAAAGTAAGATGTTGATATTGAGTTAGTCATCAAAATTAACAGCACTCACTTCATTTTCCTCAGTCTAGATTCCTACAAATTGGGTACATGAAAATATTGTCATTTTCAATAAACAAACTGGCAAGATATACTTCATCTGATCAGCAAATATATATTGTACTATGGAGGATGGGATTTCTACAGACTTGTAGATTAGCAAGACCTTAAGTCCTGTATTTCTCCTCTCTATAATCACATTTTCATTTTCTTAGTTTCTGTGACATATTGTATATCTCCCAGATATAATTATCTGACAGAATAATTGAATATTCATAACACTAACATTTATGTAAGTTAACTCTAAGATTTAATGAACCCTTATTTGAACTAGTGTCATCTGGTGCAGTACAGCTTGATTTTGGTCTCAACAGCACATGTCTTTAGAATCACTTGTAGATATCTAATACCTGTGGTAGTGGTGGAAGTGAAAAAAACAAACCAACCAGAGCTATTGACCATGAAAAGCAATGTAAGCAGCACTATTAGTTGAGAGAACACATTGTAGAACTGGATAGAATTTGCATTAGTACATTTTGCAACGGGCTGCTACCCTCAAAATGTTAGAAGGAAAAATGTAAGTATTTTGAATGCCGAATCCCCACAACAGCCAGATGCCATATGAGTAGGTCTCACTTTTGCCATTTTTAAGGGACACTGTTGGGCCCGGTCCTTCTGATTTTAATCAAGTACAATTCCTGTCTTAGTAATGATATCCATGTGACTTTGGCTGGGTAAGGATCACAAGACTGGGTCCATTTTGAAACCTGCTACTGGATAATGAGGACTATTGTGCAGCTTGATGACCATAATCTGCATTAGGAGTAAGGGGAAGAATTATGCCTTAGGGATCCAGATTATTCAGGGAAGTAGAGACAAGGATATTATACTGCCCTTTTAAGAGGTTGTACAGAACACTTTCTTTAGGAGGAGGTGGGGAGTGGGCACAACACAGCTTCTTGAGTGCAAAGACTACCATTTAACCCATCTTTTAACAGGAGGTACATAGATACTCCTTACATACACTCTCCCCCCATTGTTGTAACCTGTTCATGGTTGGGTACAATCTGATCTTGAATGACTGAGAGTCTCTTGTGTCCAGCCATATGATCAAAATAATGAGCTTGAAGGTCATAGGAAATAATATTTAGAGATCAGTAAGGAAGTGAAATGGAGAAAGCCCCTACTAAGAACTGTTATATAGTATTTTTCATTAATTAACCAGTAAGCTTACAAAAATTGTAGTGTGTTGTACAATTTGTTGTTGTTTTTTCATTTAAGTATATTTTTGACAAAAAAATTTTTTTCAGCCAAAGAAATTGTCCATGTTTTTGGGTAGAAAAAAATGGCAACTGAAAACAAAACCAAAAAGTCAGTAAAAATGTTCTGGCTTTCTTAAGGTATGTCGACACTTGCCCCCTACTTCAAAGAAGGGAGGCAAATGAAGCATACCGAAGTTGCAAATCAAGCCCTGGATTTAAATACTCCACGCTCGATTTGCATGTTCCCGGCCGGTCGCCATTTTAGAAATTCATTAGACCAAAGTAACTGCCCACGTCTACACGCAGCAGTGAAATGGGAGTCCGATTTAAAGCCCAAATTCGAATTAGCTGGTATTCTTCCTGCAATGAGGCTTACCAGCTAATTCGAATTAGGGGCTTTAAATTGGACTCCCGTTTCACTGCCGCGTGTAGTTACTCCGGGCAAGTGAATTTCTAAATGGCGACCGGCCAGGAACATGCAAATCAAGCGCAGGACATTTAAATCCTGGGCTTGATTTGCAACTTCAGTATGCTTCATTTGCTTCCCTACTTCGAAGTAGGGGGCAAGTATAGACATGCCCATATAGACTTTCTGCCTTTTGGAAAAAAATCTAGTGTCAGTTTCAGCAGAAGTGAAACATTTTTTATTGAAAATGTTTTTGAAAACCAAAACACTTTTTGAATTTATTTGGTGAAAAAAATCACTGAAATTATGGATATCTTTGGAAAACTGATATATTGTAAAAGAATTCCTGCAAAAATACATTGGGATTTTACAATTCATTCCAGTGTTTTGGAACATTGCTACAGAAAACTGTAGTGATTTTTTTTGTAGTGCATTTTGTAAAAATAATCATCTTAACCGTTTGAGTGAAAAATGCTTCATAAACTGCTCAGATGATTAACCTAAAATAAGTACATCTTAGTGTGTAGACTACAATCTTATAAAACCAATACAAAGATAACACCGGCTCTGATTTTACTCTTCTTACTTCTATAAATTAGACATATTTACAATATAGAATATATAATGATTCATGATTGCTCCTTCTGTAATGTACCAGCATGAGCTGAACATATTTTCATCCAATAACCAAAATTATAAATATTTAATGAACACTCAAATATATTTTTCAAGCCATGAATAAATTATAAAGTAATTAAAGACTATTGATACCATTATAATTTGCTGTTTTCAAACAAAATAAAAGTGATGAAAATCATTGACAAAAATTGATTTTCAATATTTCAAAAACAATTTTAATTTTGAAATTGATTTTTAATCTGTAACTTTTACTTTCTGTTTGGCCAGCAAGCTTTGCTTAGTTGTGCGCTGAAAATAACCACAAATAAAAGACCTGCATCATACTATTATTGAAAAAAAAAAAGAACTATACCTTTTCACTAGATTTCCTTATATCATAGTCTAGAAGGAATAAAATATATAATGTGTGTGTGTGTATATATATTATATTTATATAAAATAATGAGTTACCTGTGCATATACACCATCTATAATGCAAAACAGTAAGTGGCCCAAATAATTATTCAAAACAATCAGAGAGACTATAAAAATAAATTATGGGAACAATCCTGACTGTCTTACTCCCTATTGCAAGTGGGGCTGTACACATGAGAAAAGTTCTGTATTGCCAACACCAAGCATTCAAAAATCAGAGTTAGGCTCCTCAAAATCATGAGGTCAGTCTAAAAAATGATATAAAAAAGGAATAAATTTGTCATGTGTCTTAAATTTTTAGGGCCCAGTTGGATCCCACAATCATTTTTTTTTTCAGCCATAAGAGGAAATAATTTTATTGTTTAAAATAATGAAAGCTGGGACTTTTTTTATATTCACATTACTGTAAGAGCTGGGGCTTTAAGGAATATATGAAGTAGCAAGAACGCTGGCAACCCTAAGTAAAGGCCATCCCCTGCAGGATTAAGCACCATGACTGCACATAGAGTCATGGCTCCCTAACAAAGAAAAGATTTGCACACATAGCTTATGTTTTATTACACTCCATTCTGCACTGATATGGAGCTTCCTGGGGGATTCAGGAAAGGTAGGAGGAAGGGTTCACTCCGAATAGCTAATTCCAAAAGCAAAATTCAATACACAAAATCTAAAGGAAAGAAGAGGGCTGGAAACATAGGTGAAATGCCACAGGGTAGCATTCACTTTGATGCCAGTTGTTTTGTCTATGATACATTAAAATAGTTACCGTAGTAAGTAGTAAGTGCTGCCTCATTTGTTATTCATGTCATTTTGAAGATGCAAAAGCTATTAAAAAGAGGAGTAAAAAACCCAAAATAGACTTAGAAGCATAGTGTCCTTTTTGTTGAATGGTGTATAGGAAAAAATATGCCAGATTAAACTAATTCTTTTTCAAACTCTAATTGTTCTTTTACTACTTCTAGGTGGATTTTATTTTTCTTTATTCCTTTTTTATTTTATAGAACCTCTTTGTCAAAAAATAAAGGGTTCAGGAATAGGAGGAAAAGGATAATTGTAGGTGCAAAGGAGTGGTGGAGATCTAGGTTAGGTCCATTTTCTCCTGTACCAGTGACTGGTTGGTGAAAATATAGCAAAATTTGGGGCTGATATTTTATAAAATAAAGCCAGACATAAATTCTACCTGGCATAATTTAATCCAGCATTTCTCAAACTGTGGGTCCCGATCCCCCAGGGGGTCGCGAGCAACTGAGAGTGGGGTTGCAGCAAATGAGAGGGGGGGTGCAGTATAACAAGTTTGAGAACCCCTGATTTAATCGGTCTTTCTAAAGGCAAAAAGGAAACATTTCCCCAAGATTATATTTAATTTTCATGCATATATGTATGTACTTGGGTAAGTCCTAACCAAACGTAGCTAGATTATATTGGGGTTCATTAATTTTCTGTTACTGCAGCAACGTAATGATTTACAATGAAGATTACAAAACATTGATCTGCAGCAAATTACTGAATCTGTGGCTAATGATCAGTCCCAGAGGTTTCAGCTAAAATCAAGTTCAATTTGTATTTTCATTTCACATAAGATAACATTGCTTAATTTGTAGGAAGGAGATCTTTGAAAGTTAACAAAAGGAAAGAGTTTCATCTTCTGAGGGTTTTACATGATAGTTGTAAAATTTCAATAGGTGGACTGTTTCAAGGTTTAACAGCATCAGCAGAGAAATATATTACCCCTTCCTAGTCTTACGCACACTTTACATGTGAAGTTCTAAATCTGCCTCTCTAGAATGCAATTAACATCCAAAAGGCAAAAAGAAAAGCTGATAAGTGGCATTCAGCTTTTGATACCTGGAGCACTAACCTGTCTTGGTGGATATTTTTTAGACACACAATAAAGTGCAGCCAAATGGCAACAGCATTATTTGGATTCACAGAAATAATTGTCCTAAGCTGAAATCTCTCCTGTATGAAAAAATAGCAAAGGCAAAACCTCTATGGATTGAGTGACAGGATTTCCAGTGGATTATTTGGAACCAAAAATGGAAATAGAGGTAATAAATTGATGGACCAAGCTCCAGAATAGTATTATTACCATGGAGGACATTAAAGTTGGTAGCCTGTATTTCACAAGGCTATTAATAGCAATTACAGTAGACTTCCGATAATCCAGAACCTATGGGTCCTAGGTGGTGACGGATTATCAGATATTTAATTTTCAGGAGGTACTATAAGATGGTTATATATATACTGTATACATTATATACTGTATATAAAGTGCTCTTAACCCTTTTTATTGTACATACTGTATACAGTATACTGTAATGTTTTCGGTTTTTTAAGCCTTTTTTACCCTTTTTGCTAAGTTCAGCTGCTGCCGCTGTTACCTTGTGACTCATTTTTTGCTGAAGCTCACTCACTAGGCTCTTGCCATTTTGATGCCGGACTATCAGGAGTGCCGGACTATTGGATGCCGGACTATTGGAGTTTTACTGTATATCAGTTTGGGCAACAGAACTATATTTCAGTCAATAAATTCAAATCCTGTCAGTTAATGCATAGACTCAGATTAACTTAACTCGTAAATACATTATATTGGTGTTTACAAAAGGAGCAATGGAACTGGCAGGCTCTAGTAATGGAGTGTTGAATCATCCCACTCCAGCTGCTCTTGCCTGGTGGCATTCTGTTTCTTCCCCTCATTTCCAATTTCTTCTTCCTCCTCTTCTTCCTCTTCTTCCTCTTCACTTTCCCCTGAATCATCACTGGTTGTATCTTCCTCTTCCTCTTCCACCTCCTCCTCACTCTCTTCTTCTACATGTTGAGGCTCTTCATATTTCTAGATTGTTAGAAAACACAGAGAAGGAAAGGACTTAGGGAAACAAAGTAATTGAACAAATCCTTTAATACCTCTTGTAACACCATTGAAAATACTTGTGTAATGGGTGATGCCACAAACTAATTGTTAATATCCTGCCAAAGTCTGATTTTCATAGCTACCTGGTTATTAGGGGGTTAAACAGAATAAAGTACAAGGTAAATTCTAAACATTGGAATGATTGTAACAAAAATTGAGTATGGGTAAATGACTATCATTGCTTAGCAAAGCTACTCGTGGTTAGCTCTTTTAACTTTTGCTCATTTGTCTGTTTCTCTAAACAGGTTCTGATCTTTCTGGAACCTCTGCCATGACCACCTCTTGCCTTCAGGTTGTCAATATTTAGTACCACCACATTTTAAAATGGTCAAATTGCATTTTTGTGGTGTTTTAAATCGCAAGTGTCTTAGCTGGGCAGGAAATCATAGGACAATGTTCCTCTCCCCCTTAAGCAAATTTTTCACCATTCCATTAAATAATAGTTATGTACATTGATTAATAAAATAATAAGCAGAAGTCCAAAAATAGTAATTGTCATCATTTTTTGTATTATAGTTGTGCCTAGAGATCTTAGCTGAGACTGTGAGTGATTGTGCTAGAGGTTGTACACACATACAAATCCTGCCCTGAAGAGAGATCACACAAAGTAGCAATCTAAATAAGTGGTTTTTGTTAAAAAAAGCAGTAACTAAGGACTTGTCTTCACTACCTCAAAGATCAACGCTGCAGTGATTGATCTTCCAGTGTTAGAATAAGTGGGTCTAGTGAAGACCTGCTAAATTGAACACTGATGGTCCCCATTGACTCTGATATTCCTCACAGTCGTGAGGAAAGTCTCCCGTTGACCTCCCACTGTGGGGCTGCCCCAAAAAATTGATGTAAGGTACATCAGTTCCAGCTATGCAATTGTTGTAGGTGGAATTGTGTATCTTACATACATTTTCTCCACCAACATAGACCTGGCCTAAGTAAACTACCATCTGAAATACTAACTCCTGGAAGTGCCATGGCAATTCAGCTTTTCTGCATACCTCCATGGGATTGACAGTAATGGTTAGAGCAGAATCATCCCAATCCATTTCATTTTCTTTACTTCCTTCATTTTCAGTAGAGCTGTGGTGATGAGAAGTTCGAATTCTGTAGATGCCCAAGGCTATGATGAAGACTAGTATGCTGACACACATTATTATAACAATGGTGGCCACGCTTGGAACAACTGAAAAAAAATGGAATAATTTCTCTACAGATTTGCCTCCATGCCACTAAGTACATTCTTTCTTCTC
The DNA here is from genome assembly GCF_049634645.1 of Pelodiscus sinensis. Taxonomy (NCBI): domain Eukaryota; kingdom Metazoa; phylum Chordata; order Testudines; family Trionychidae; genus Pelodiscus; species Pelodiscus sinensis. Next base: position 12,655,377 of record NC_134720.1, on the reverse strand, counting down.
TATTCTTTCTTTCTTTATACTGAGATCCTACAAATTGCACATCACTAGTGATATTTCCCATAATTACGTTCAGTGATGACATGTGGCAAGAACAATGTAGAACAACTCAGTGTGAGACATGATGTCTGTTGATGCAAGAAGTTTTAATTGTCCATCATCTATATTGTCCCTTTCTGCTAAGGGAGAAATGTTCCCAGGAAAATAGTTAGAGAAGTAACTTCATTTGTGAAAATAACTGATGTCTGAAATTCTTTCATTTGCCAGTTTTATTTTTAAACTTTCTAGTCTCTATGCTAAAAAAGAGCTGACCACACAAATGCCAATAGCGTATTCTTTAACTGAGGTGCAGCTCCTCAGGAAGACTGAAAGGAACAAATGTTGCATCTATGCAATGACTTATTTTGGCTTGCCCAGGGTGGGGACTCTGTCGTAACTTCATAATTTAGGTTAATGTCTTCACTGAACTGAGTCACAACAGAAACATTGACAGCCCCTTAAACATAATAAGCACTTTCCATATAGTTAATACCTGAGCTATGAATGCTGTTTACGCTTTCCTCTGGGTGATGAATAGACTGGAGAAACTGTGGCTGTATTACCAAGTGACTTACACGGTCCATAAAATTAGAGTTGGAGTTGTGTAGAATATTAACCTGGAATAACAAAAGAACAAAACTCTGACACTACAAAATACTGAAAACTCCAATATCATGCCTTCTGGTGCCTGAAACTGTGATTTGAAGTTTATCATCAGCCAAAAATATGAAACGGATCTCACTAGAAGATTGCTATTGGAGACAAGATTAATTGTCTCCCACACCAGGCAACATATCCTAGTTATTTGTGGTTCAGCAGGACTGCTTTGTTGTTGTTGTTGATGATGATTGATTGATTGATTGATTATTATCAACATCATCATCTTTAACAGGGACAGACTTGGGCATTTGTAAAGCCCTCATCAGTTTTGGGTGGAATATCCTAAAGAACTCTAGAGAATTCTCTGAACTACTCTCAGTTAAGGACATTAAGAGGCGGGTAATTGAGTAATCGTTTAGTCGATACACTTTGTATCGACTACACGATTACTCTATAAGGGAAGTAGTGATTAGTTCTGGCTCATGCCAGTGCTACCCCCACTGCTGCTCTGCAGTTTAAATGTAGTATCAGCTGGGTGTGCAGGCATGAGCTGAGGCAGAGCTGGGACCACTGTGGCTCTGCAGTTTAAATGTACATTTAAAATGCTGAGCTGCAGCAGTCCCAGGCTGGTGCGAGCTGGGACTGAGCCAGGCTCTCTGTCCCAGTTAGCACTGGGTCCAGCAGCTCCTGTCCGTGGCCAGCACCAGCTGCTGTGAACAGAAGCTGTTCTGGCAGCAACCCCTGTTTGCAGCAGCCCGGGCTGGTCACGGGCAGAGGCTGCTTTGCAGAAGCCTCCCCTACAGGGCAGGGGGCAGGCGGCACTGTGGAGATAGTGCTGGGGGAATTGGCTTTTAAGCCGGCTCCGTCCAGCACCGGCTCCTGTTTCTTTCTGCCACCATTACCTCTGATAAAGAGGCAAGTGGGGGAAGTGAGTAGCTGAGTAGTTGACTTTACTACCTGGTAAGCTTCGGCTCGATTACTCACTTAAATCCCATGTCTCAGTGCAAGCAGAGCCCCCTGTTTGAACACAATGCAAGCTCCCTGTTTTACTCCAGGTTAAGTAAGTAACAAATGCAGAATGTGTCTTTGGCTCACTGAGCTTTCTTCTACCCTGCTTCTCTGGGCAATGCTATAGTAAGTGGGGAGTCTTGCAGTGTGATCTGAAATTGCTGTAAGTAGCAATTGACAGGGTTACACAGGGAGCAGACTGAGTAACTGGTAACAAATTAAAATGCAATGAATAGTCCTGCAGCCCCTTGGAAACTAACAAAAAAGTCTATTAGTTGTTTTTTAAGGTTTTTTTTTCTATTACAGACAAACACGGCTACCCCTCTGAAACTTGGTAAGTGGTAAGAGCACAGCTTGATTTGCAGAACCCAGTTTACATTTACAGGGCTACAACTAGACTCAGCGTTATTTCTTGCAAACCCTGACACATTCTGAAAATCATTGAGATCCCAAAATGGAACTCTCCAATGACACATTAAAAGTCAGTTGTCACAGTGCAACTACATTTGAAAATTGTCCTGATGGAAGCCCAAAGAATCATCAATATGGTGCTAAGGAAAATGTTTCACAAATGTAAGAATTTATGGCAGTTCTGACTATGCAATATAACTGGTGTGCTTGATGCTTGTTCTTGCTTAAAATGAAACATGGGCCCCAGATAATTTTCAAACACTGAGAAAGATGAGCAATACATCCAAATATTAATTATATGTTCCACTTGCCAATGGAAAATAGCATCTTTTGTAATCAGTCCTCAGATTTTACAAAGATCAAAGATTTTTCTCACGACAGCACCTGTTGTATTCTATTTGTTTTCTCTCATGAAATGTACTTCTCTAAAGGTTTCTTTAAAGAAGGAAGGGAGGAATGTAAAACTTAGCCCAAAGAAAATCTGCCTACCCTTTCTTTTCTCATAGTCCATTTAAATACTAACAATGATACGAGGAGGAGCACTCAGAAAGGAAAGCAAAAGGCAGAGTAGAGGTGACAGCAATATAGTTAAAGCTCATGCATTTTTTTAAATGTCAGTTATAATTTATTTTTAATGGCCTAATTATAGGATCTCTGGGCCTCTTCCTCTACTACTCTGTAGTGAATCCAGTCATATACTCTTGTGAAAGTTGGATAAAAAATGCTATCAAGTTCCAAAAAATGTCCCTCTGCAATAGAGTGTGTTCACCCTTTCAGGAAAACTCCAGGCTCAACAAAAGAATTCTGGGAATTGACAGTTGGACAGGATATAAGACACAATCTTCCTTCAGCATGAGAAAGAGAGATGGGGAGTGTGAAGGGGAAGGTGGCAGGCTGGGGAGGCGGTGAAGCTAGTAAGTTAGAAGGAACTGTGGAAGGGCTAGTCTAGAAAAGGTGGATGTATAATAGTATAAAGAACCCAAGGGAAATGAGAGTTCTGAGACTTTTGCAAAAAGCCTGGGGAAGGACAGAACTGAGGAAGGTAGCCAAGGGATGTGGAGTACCCATGGAAGGGTATACTAGAAATAGCCATGTCCCAGCTGGAAAATCAAGGGATCACCAGGGTGAAAGAAGAACAGGTCACTAACTGATTAATAACTGACAGATTTGGGGTTCATCACCAGGGCTTCCAAACAGTGAGAGCCATCCTGATGTCAATTCCCTGCAATATGGAAAGGGAAGAATGGTAGATCTTCAAAGAAGGTCTGTGGCTCAAAAGGAGAGTCTAGATGAAGTGTATTGCATTCCAGAGACAGGAAAGATAGACAGAAAATCTAGTGATCCAATAATGGGACTACATGGAACTTTTGAGTGGGTTTTTCATTTGGACTCTAGTTTGGGACTTCAGTTACCCCAGAAAATATGGAATCTTTCTGAGCTAGCTGGATTAGATTACTCACTGTGCCAGCTCAGAATTAGATTGAAGTATAGTTGGAAAAGGAAAATTTATGCAGTAACCACTTAATAATGGGACACATCTGACCACAAAAAACAGTCCATATTGTTTTCCTTCCTTCCTCTTCCACCAAAAAAAAGTCTATTTGAATAAACATGCCTTGTAGAGTGACTTAAAAGAAAACAAATATAGGTTGTTTTAGATCTTGGGGAGGGAGAAGGGGGAATAAAAAACCGGCCCTGGTGGGCCACCGCCACTATGTTTACCTGCGCCTCTGCCGGTATATAGGATCACAGCTTTGGTTGTCCATGAATCACTTTTCACAGCCAATGTGACTGGTGGGAAGCATCGCAGACCAGGATGCCACTTCCTGTCACTCACATTGGCTGCAAATAGTGACTCGTGGCCAACGATAGCTGTGATACTCCGATACCTGAGGAGGTGCAGGTAAACATGGAGGTGGGTGCCCACCAGGGACTTACCCTGTGGACTGGATCCAACCCGCAGGCTGGAATTTGCCCGTCTTTTAGATGAAGGGTGGGAACTGCAATTTAAAGCACCTTGTGAAAAATATGCAAATATTTCCCTTTCATTTATAGCATCTAGCTCTAGCTCTTGAATCTCCTCTGACTAACTGTAGCTCTATTGTGCAGGAAGAGAGGCAGTCTGTCATGTAGGCAGTCCTCATGCCATTCAAAATCAATGCCAATATTTTGAATTCCTCCCAGAAGCCAAGTGATATCTATTGCAAATCATGGCTCACAATTTTATCCTGTGCACTAGCTTCGTTTCCAGATTACTTGAAGGTGTAGCTCCAATGCTGAATGTATTGCAGTAATCTAATCTTGAGGTGATGTGGCAGTGGCTGGCAACCACAAATACTGCCTCTCAATAAAGCCACATTCTTCTGACCAAGTTGAAAAACAGCCTTCCAAGACACTTTTATTTTTCCCTGGCTGTTTAGCAGTAGCTGAGGATCCAAGAAGTGCCTCAACTTCCAAATTCTATTAAAAAAGGAGTTGTACAATGTGAATAAGAAGGGCAGATAAAATCCTTGCTCTAACTTCCAATTGTTTCTTCCAACCTACCAACAGCAAATCAGTTGGTAGCTCCTCTGCCAGAGGATGCTACTGTCAAAAGTTTCTGTTGTTCATAACTGAGAAATTGGAGGCATAGAGTGTGAAATAGTCGAGGGACAGGCATAGAAACACTTAAAGAGAAGTGCTGAAGCAGTTTGGTGTCTGTGAGCAAAGCACTTGAGAAACTTTTGAGAAGAGATGAAGCTGTAGAGTCAACCAGACTTGATAAAAGGAGAAAGACAGACTATAGGCACACCAGCAGCCTGAATTTGCCATATTTTCTAAATGCAAGATTTCATCAGAACTTAAAAATTAAAAAGAAACTATGCTAATTGTTCTTTGTGGCATTAAAACTAGGGATGTCAAAATTCAGTTCCTTTGGTAAATGTGTAACCACTTGCATTTGTTGGTGGTTATGTTTTCATATGGGGGAGGCGTCTCTGCGGCTCCTTTCTCCCCTCATCCCTATGCTACTGCTGCTGTTGACTAGTCGATAGGCCCTTCCACGTTCCGTCTTTGAAATGTAAAAGACTCCCCAGCTGACTCTGGGCTCAGTGCGGCAGGCCAGCTTTGAAATATACAAGAGTTCTGCACTCGTCCCAGACTCCATGCTGCGCTTCCTCTTTGAAATGCACAAGAGTCCCCGCTGGGGACTCTTGCACATTTCAAATCTAGCTCGCCACATCGAGTCGAGGGTCAACTGGGGAGTCCCTAGCTGATCCCGGACTCCAAGAGGCACTGTCACTTTGAAATGCTGCACAGAGACGGGGTGATCTGTAAAGTCCCAAGCTGATCCTGGGCTCCACCCCACATTTCAAAGTGACAGCACCTCACTGGGTCCAGGGTTAGCAGCTGATCCTGGGCTCAGTGCAGCGCTGCTGCTTTGAAATGCCGTGAAGAGTCCTGGGCTCTGCATGGCATTTCAAAGTGGCTTGGAGTCTGGGATCAGCTGTAGACTCCCCAGCTGATCCTGGGCTCCATGTGGCGCTGCGACTTTGAAATGCTGCGGTGGCGTTTCAACGGAGCAGCACCGCACACCTAGCTTCAGACTCCGTGCAGTGCTGCTGCTTTGACGTACCTCTTTATTTCCCCCCTCTTGCTGCCTCTATCTCATAGGGTATGTCTACACTACCCTCCTAGTTCGAACTAGCGGGGTAATGTAGGCATACCGCACTTGCAAATGAAGCCCGGGATTTGAATTTCCCGGGCTTCATTTGCATAAGTGGGGAGCCGCCATTTTTAAAACCCCGCTGGTTCGAACCCCGTGCTGCGCGGCTACACGGGGCTCGAACTAGGTAGTTCGGACTAGGCTTCCTATTCCGAACTACCGGTACACCTCGTTCCACGTTCCACGAGGTGTACCGGTAGTTCGGAATAGGAAGCCTAGTCCAAACTACCTAGTTCGAGCCCCGTGTAGCCGCGCTGCACGGGGTTCGAACCAGCGGGGTTTTAAAAATGGCGGCTCCCCGCTTATGCAAATGAAGCCCGGGAAATTCAAATCCCGGGCTTCATTTGCAAGTGCGGTATGCCTACATTACCCCGCTAGTTCGAACTAGCGGGGTAGTGTAGACATACCCATAGAGACAGGAAGGGGGTGCAGGGGAGTGACTAGCTGAGTAGCCCTTACCATCCCTAGAATGTCCAGGTAAGCAGACTCTATTCTACAACCCAATTCCAGTTCTTAATGAACAGGCAGCCATATACTTTACAAAATGCCATATTAGATTAAATCTGAAGTTCATTTGGTCTTATATTCTGTCTCTAGATATCTCTAATACCTGATCATATTATTTAAAAAAATCACTTCCCCAATTGTCACCTGGGTTCAGACAAAGGAGAATTAAATCAGCACAGAAAATTAGAAAATTGCCCCTCTCACTTTTGAAGGTCTGCCTTAAGCCCCATTACTGGAGTAGGGTAGGGAGGCTTGCACTGCCTTTGTTCATGCTGTGCTTATTTTTTGCCTCTCTAGACCACTTTAGACCTGGGATATCAATCTGGCATATTATACCAGCATGGAGTTCACTTTAAGGAAAAAACCTGTAAAGTAGAAAAAAGGCTGGTGGCGCTGACTGAGACCTTTGAAGTAACGCTGTGTACCAGAATGAAAAGGGGGTTCTTTTTCATGCAGGAACCGCTTGCTTGTCACTAGGCACAGCTCATTGGCCTGTGATTGCTGGAGCCACCTGTACTATCTAAGGAAGCAACAGTGTTCTGCCTCACTTGCTCAAAGCAAAAATATGTGGAGTCTCTGCTTTATATACAATTATCTAGTTGTAACTGACCATGCTCAAACAGCAAATCCTGTAGAACAGAGAGTTGATCCTAAGGTTGAAAGATGCAGTATGTCTGATGTGTTATGCTACAAAAAGTGAAGATCCTCTATAAAAAATGAACAGAATCCTATCATTGTATTCAATAAGGAAGTGCAAACTAATCTGGAATGACTTCCTGGTGAGGTACAATACATCGTTTCACTTACCGCAAGAGGGTAACACTTGATTCTACTAAGGAAAAAAACTGTGTTGACAAAAAGTCGAAGGGCAATGAGCTGACAACATGGCACTGTCAAGCAGGAGGACAATAACTGGGATTCAGTTTGGAGCTTGGATGTGGGAGACAACTCATGGAAAAAATAATGATGCCTATTATGCATGGGCAGGAATGTGGCTCTGAATATTAGTGTCAAGTGAAAGTTCATCTTGTTGTTATATATTGCTAATGTGGGAGGCAAGGAGGGCAACTGCCCCAGGGCCTGGTAATTCAAAAGGGTCCACGGCTCCCAGTCACTGCTACTGCGACTTCAACATGGCAGCACCTGGAGGCCCCAGACCTATTAAATCACTGCCGGAGCACCGGGGAGTTCTGAGGACTTGGGGGGAAGGTTCACCATGGTCCAGGTGATACAGGGGGCTGGCTGCCCCCAGCCCCACCCCTTCTGATCCTGCCCCTTTCAGGAGCATAGAGCTGACCCCTCCCACCTTCCCCAGGAGCCCCATGAAGCTGTTGGCTCTCCTGTGAGCTGCCTAGACCACACAATATGCTAGGTATTTAACACACACAGGAGCACTCTGTCCCTGCCCTGAAGGATAAAGGAAGAGGTGTAGCTTGTCAATAGTAGAAGGAAAGTTTTGGTAAAAAAACATCTTTGCATTACTTACCTCCAAGTTGAAATCATTACTGGTGTATCGCCCATTCAGCTCTGAGCACTTGATCCTGAACTTTCTGTCAAAGACGTTGGAAGTGTGCCAATTCCGATAACGAACCTGTCGGAGCACCAGTTCATAGTTTCTCATTGTGTCCACACCTGAATCAATAACACAACATGAATAAATGCCAAGAGATGCTAGAGGGGCAAGCACTGTCAAAACTTTGTGTTTACAATAAGAGAATTGTACAGTGAAATCTCATGATCTAAATAAGAAAATGAAGTGGATAGAACAAGCTCAGTTTGTCAAAGATTCCAGTTCATATCTAATTAAGTGAGCAATGTTAAGACTTCAGGAACTGTGAAAACAAACAAACAAACAAACAAACAAACATATAGACATACAACCAATAATTTAGTAATATCAGAAATTACCGTATGGACATATGCCATGTTCTGTGCCCCTCCCCTACTTTCCTGGGGACTCACATCACCACATGGGATATAAAAGGTGGGGCTATGGCCATGCTGACTCGTACAGGGTGAATTATCTGGCAGAGAAGGCTGCATCAGACAATCCCCATGTATACCTGAGAGGTGAGATGGAATTGTTCTTTGTTGAGGCACACTCCATTATTGAGCTCCTTCTGAACAGTGTGGCTCTGATCTGTACTGTTTGTACACACAAAGCAATATCTTAAAAGTAACATTCTAAGAATGTAATGAAAAAATGTAAATGGCGCAATAGCATACCATAGATAGAATACCCTGTTGTGGAGTTTGTGGCATCCAGATGTTTTCCTTGAAGTTCTTTATGATCCAATTCTAAACATTCCTGTCTAGGATCCAGATCCACACCAATTACCAAAATGTCACAGAAATCCAAGTTGTGAAGCATTTCCTCTAACACAACTGGCTTATGGACTGTAAACACATGGAATGGACAAAACAGAAACAAAATTAGAGAAAAAATGGTCACAAAACCAGTTTCATATTGTAATATGGTTTGCATACAGCTGTCCGCTTTCAAAGGGAATGGCTGAATGGTTCTAAGCATTGTGACAGAGCAGGGGTGATACAGCAGGTGAAAGAGCTTGATGGAAGGGGAAAGAGGCAGAGAGAGAGTCAGCAATCCTGGCTAATTAGGGGTTGCCTGGAGGCCTATTTAAGAACTTTCCCTATGAGTGAGGGGGAAGAGAGCTGAGAAGGAGTTTGGAGAGCTGTGAAAGAGTGTGGAGAGAACTGAGAAGGAGTTTGGAGAGTGGAGGAGGAGTCTGGAGAGAGAAAGACATCGGAGGAGCCAAGATAACAGCATCAACCTTGTTAAAGACTACAGGGAGACAGCAGATCTCAAACCAAGGCGAGTGAGCCATATACTGTGACTGCTAGCCTGTGGGACTGTGGGTTGAACAGGAGGAGTCAGGGGCCCAGGAGTGGGACTGACCCTGCCACAGCATGTATTAAACATTGACTACAACAGCATGCAAGTGAAAAGCAAGAAATCTGCAATACTCATATGACCCCTGACCATCACGTTTAAGTACTTTGATGGATCAACAATATAGGAAAATCATAATAAAAAGCACTCAAGAATATGTCAGAAATATTACTTTGAAACATGAGTTTGGAAATAAATTCACACATGAACAATTTTGATTTTCAACACTACATTCACAGTACATTACTACATGTGCCTAGGAGCTGTGAACATAAATCTTCTTTTTGTGATTTCACGATTCTCTCAATTATTCTATGTCTCATAAAGAATTTTGCATTGCCAAGGATGCTATGCTAATCTGTCCAAGACCTGGCATGGTCATAAACTGTGAATGATCATGCATTTTCCAGGTTCAAAGTAATTGAGTTGTAAACTGACTGTGCTTCAGTGAGTAGGATAAAATCTATCCTGTCACAGAAGAGAGAATCAGATGCATATTTAATATTTTAATCCTCTGGTCCACTTGGCACAAAGTGGCTGGAACACTGGCTTAACTGGCTCCCTGCAGATACCTTTTGCATAATATAAATCACTGGGATTTCACACCAGCTGTCACCCATCCACTGGCTCTCAACTTAGGGGGTGCTCCGAGGAGAAAAGGATTCAAGTAAGCACCATACTATTCCCTGGCTATCTCCATTTGCTGGAATAGCGCATCAGGGCTGTGGATTGTAGGATACAACATTGCTGTGACTCTAAATTGTGCCAGAGATGCATCCAGCCACCAGTCAGCCTCAAAAGAGGGGCGAAGAAGGGGGCTGGCAGGAGGCACAAAAATGGAAGAATCATCTTTGCCCCAACTCCCTTAGCTGTGCCAAGTGAATCTCTGCTACACATAAGGATCTAGCTTGTGGTGAGCAAGAATTCACGGTTAGCTTTACACCTTCATCTGTAGATAAAAGTTTTTGAGTGCAAGAAGGATTCAAGCTGAATAACATGGTAATTATAATGAATTATAATTTAATATTGTTTGCAACAATGGAATCTTTTCCAAGTATTGCAACAATTAAAGTGACAGATTTTTTTATCCAGCCATTGTTTTTTACTACTGTTAATGGTAATAAGGTAAGATTTTAAAAAAATGACTAAATGATTTAGGGACCTAAATCAATTGGAGTTAGATTCTTAAGTCACTTATGCACACTTAAAAATCTATGCATTAAAAAATACATTTAAATTAAAAGTGAGATTGTTTTAAAAATCATTCAGATTTGAAGTTGACAAGATATGTTAATCCCTCCATTTTCAAAAATGTAGTAAATAAATCAAAGAAATAAAATAATAAGAATTACAAGCTTGCAGACAGGTCTCAAAGAAAGTCAAACCACTGAACTAGTCAAAGCCACTGGCTGAAAACCAGAAACTAGAATTCATTGAAATATTAAGCCAGCTTTTGACAGCAGAAGCTTCTTTTGCATAAGCAGAGGGGTTTTTTTCATTTTAGTTTATTCAGCTACAGGTGGACTTCCTATGTCTGGCACCCACAGGACCTGACTGGTCCAGGATGAGGGATTTTGCTCGACCAGGGGAGGTCATTTCTGGTTCCCTGTAACTGGATCCCCCGCCTCTCTCCAGCCTTGGCTCGGCCCATTGTCTTCCCAGCTGACCCCCCTCCTGCGCCACCCAGCAATCCCCCCCCCCCCAGCCATGCACCAGGGCTCTGGGTCCCCCAGGAAACCAGACACCACTACTCTGGAGGCCCCTGGGAAGCTGCATGCTTGGTCTCCAAGCCACACTTGGTGACCCTGCTGCCATGTGCTGAGTGGCCCCCCTGTCAACCCGCAGTGGGCAGCATGCTCCCCTGCTAGCCCTGAAGGGCTCCCTACTGTTGGCTGACTACTGGGACTCTCTGGTTCTGCAACATCCATGCCAGGCCAGAGAGTCCCGGTTAAGAGAGTTTCAACATGTACCTCAGTTCAATGACTAGTGCATTCAAAGTTAAGAAACCTACTAGATGTTGAAAAAACAGAGAAGCTTGTTTTCCTCTTCTAATCTATGAATAACAACTTGGTGTGAGAAAATGGGATCTACTAGCTCTCAAATACCAAAGGACATGATGGTGACCAGAAATAATCCATTTATTAACTGTACATACTATTTCATTTGTTGAATACATCAGTTTTAAATGCAACATGTATTTTGATAAACAATTTTTCCTAATCTATGGTTCACATTCAAGATAGTTTTAGTAAAAACAAAATTAAAAAATAATGGTTTTGTACAATTTAATTGGATTTGAATTTTCATCCATATAGACAATGACCAGAATCACAAGTTAAAATGAATTAGTATTCAAATAACTGTGTATCAATACAGTATATCCTCCTGATTATCAAGAAGTACAGGTTATTAACAGACAATTTAGTTGCAAAACAAATGTTGTAATGGTTAACCCAACAGTAAGAATCAATCTTCCCTTAGCAAAATAACTAAAAAGTACAAGTACAAATCACAATTAAAATCAATTACTTAAAATAAGTTGTCCTGCTTGGTGATTTAAATTACCTTGTTTTAAAATCAATCTGGCCTGCCTAAGACTAAATTTTCAAAGGTATTTGGGTGCCTAAAGAGCCAGTGCCCTTAAACTTATATATCATTAGCAAGTTCAGTTTTTCTGAGAGATGTACAAAGAATTGCCTATTTTTCTGGTCTGAGGAATGTAGCTGAGAAAAATTACTAAAACTGCTATTTAGAAAAGTTGGATATGCACAAGTGCAAGAGGTCAGATCTAATACAGCCAAGCTGATGTGATCACAGTGCCACTGGATATACTCTATGAAAACTCTTGACAATCAGGGGAGTTGCCAGATGATTGCGAAAAAGGCAAATGTAGTGTTCCTCTTCAAACAGGGGAAGGAGGAGGATTAGAGGAACTACAGACTGGTCAGTCTCATCTCACTCCCTGGAAAAATCATGGATCAGGTCCTCAAGGAATCAGTTTTGAAACACTTAGAGGAGAGGAAGGTAATTAGGAACAGTCAACATGGATTCATCAAGGGCTAGTCATGCCTGACCAACCAAATTGCCTCTGTATTGATATAACTGGCTTTGTGGACATCAGTAAAGCAGTGGATCTGATATACCTTGACCTCAGCAAAGATTTCAATATGGTCTCTCATAGTTTTCTTGCTGGCAAATTAAAGTATGGCCCGGATTAATGGATTATAAGGTGGATAGAAAGCTGGCTGCATCACTGGGCTCAATGAGTAGTGATCAATGTCTAGGTGGCAATTAGTAACAAGTAGCATATCCCAGGGGTTGGTCCTGGAGCAGGTTTTGTTCAACATCTTCATTAAAGATCTGGATGATGGGTTAGTCTGCACCCTCAGCAAGTTTGTGGATGACACTAAGGTGGGAGCAGTAGATACTCTGGAAGGTAGTGATAGGGTGTGACAAATTGGAGGACTGGGCTAAAAGAAATGTTTTGAGTCCCATGCATTGCTACAGACTGGGGACCAACTGAGTAGGCAGCAGTTGTACAGAAAAGGACCTGGGGATTACAATAGACAAGCTGAACATGAGGCAACAGTGTTGCCAAGAAGGCTAATGGCATATTGAGCTGCATTAGTAGGAGCGTTGCCAGCAGAATGAGGGAAGTGATTATTCCTCTCTATTCAGCATTGGTGAGCCCACATCTAGAATATGATGTCCAAATCTGAGCCCCCCCACTCCAGAAAGGATGTGAACAATTTGGAGACAATCCAGTGGAGGGCAAAAAAAAATTATCAGGGAGCTGGAGCACGTGACTTATGAGGAGAGGCTGAGGGAACTGGACCTATTTAGTCTTCTGAAGACAAGAATATGGAGGGATTTAATGTCTTTCTTCAACTATCTGAAGAAGGATTCCAAAGAGGACAGAGCCAGGCTCTTCTCAGTGGTGGCAGATGACAGAACAAGAAACAATGGTCTCAGGTTGAGGAGAGAAGATCTAGGCTGGATATTAGGAAAAACTATTTCACTAGGAGGGGGGTGAAGCACTGGAATGAGTTGCCTAAGGATGCAGAGGTGATGGAATCTCTGTCTTTTGAGGTTTTTAATGCCAAGCTTCGCAAAGCCATGACTGGGATGATTTAGTTGAGATTCGTCCTACTTTGGGTAGGGAGTTGGACTCGATGACCTCCTGAGGTCTCTTCCAATCCTATGATTCTATGAGTCTATGATTGATTCTGTGATTCTAAAATAGCTGATTAATGGATTTCATTACTTCACAACAGCAGTCAATTGGCAATAACTGAAAAAGTCAAAATATTTCATGTTAATCCTGTTGAGGACCTCTAATAAGAAGTTGGTTGCTCAAAAGCACAATGTAAAAATTTCCCCACTGTATTAGAGAAAATGTACTTAATGAACATATACATACTAGGCCTGCAAACTTGTACCTGAGGATATGTCCATTTGTTTCGATAATTATTTGAAATACATATTAAAATTGACTAAATTCTTGGTTGTGAGCTCCCTGGGACAGAAATTGCCTGCATTATTTCTGTATATTTCTATATCATACCATAAAACCTTACCTCCTGCTTGGGACAAACAAGGAAAAAAAAAGAACAAACCTGTACTGTTTTCTTCCTGATGTTCCACTTTGGTGACTGTACTGACAATTCTGATGTCTGGTAAGAGAGTCACTCCTCTTTCACTTTCAAATTGTGCCGCCGGTCTAGCAAAGTGGTCCATTCCACTTATTGTGATCTTGGGCTCATTGGCCTGAAACACCATCACATACGCATCGATATCTGGGATGCTAATGCAGACATCTTCACCAAAACACCTGAAAAATATATTATTAATTGAATGGAATAGTAGTTGTCAGGTAAAAATTCCTCCCTTGCTAGAGGCATACAGTACAAAGCAAGCTACCTCACCCATTCTTTCTGTGCATTTGTCTGTCTTTGTTGTCTTATGCCCAGTGCCCACCTAATTTTTGTGCTTATTGCCCTTGTTATTTAAACTGCCTTTGGCACCCGATCGCTTCATTTCATACCATGATCCAGCAGCACATATTTCTGTGTTCTTACTGTCATGTGTAAAAGCAGTGGTACTAACAGTTCTGGGTTGCACAGTTCATGTACACCTATTTACAAATGTTCACAACTACTGGAAGTACCTTTACATAGTTTAACACTTCAATGGTAAGCGCAATCGTTAGTAAGGTCAGTATGAAAGGAACGTTTAGATACTTAATTAGCATTTAGCAAAACAGTCAATGGTTAAAATTAAAGTTAATGAAATAGCAGCTAAGTGTTGTAAGCTCAACATTAGGCACCCACATTATCATCTAATGCATATAACACAATTTTCTTGTTGACTATGAATCAAGAACCTAACCATCCAGTTAAACTGAAAGCTTCGTGGACTCAGTGTTGCACATCCTGAACACGAATACACTTACCTGCAGTCAGTGTGTACTAGTCCTTTACCATGGAGGAATGTTACCATTGTTGCTTACACTTTACTGTGACAGTTGTATGATATCATTTTTACTATATATTTTAGAAATGTGCATCTGTCCATCTGTATGTTCATGAGTCTGCTTGTTCAAGAATTCCTCCTAAACAGTAGGAATAGGACCACCAAATTTGGAATGGAGCTTCCTCTTATCATAACTTTTAAAGATAGCTCAGGGTTTGGTTCTGCCAGGACAATGGGATGTGCCTGGAATAGGGATGTTCAATATCGGTTAATTGAATAGTCAATTAACCTCATGAATTCTTATCGGTTAGTCGACTATTCTATAGTCCCGGGGGCAGGGCTGGCAGCCAGTGGGGTGCCAGGCGGGAGCTGGTCTGCGAGGGGAGCCAGTTTAAAAAACAGCTCCCCTCATAGACCGGCTGCCTGTCATTGTCACGGTTGCCTCTGATACAGAAAAAGAAGCACAGGGTGGCAGCCGACCCTGTCTTGGGGGGTAGGGATGGTCTGTGCTCCCAGACCTGGCACGAACCAGAACTGAGTTGGGCTGCCTGCCTGCTTGGCACCTAATGCACTTTAAATGCAGAGCCACAGAAGGAGTAGGTCTCACAAGCCAGCCCTGAGCTGGGCTGCTGGCCAGCCAGCTAACAAATTTACTGGCAAGGGGGGGTGAGCAATGCGTGTAGTCTATAGCATCAACCTATAAGCTTTTGCTTATCAGTTATTCGGTTAAACGACTATAATATTACATGCCTAGCCTGGAATGTGATTTTTTCACATCAAATGGAAAGGGAGTGAGTGTGACAGCAAGAACAACCAGCCACAGGAGCGTAGCAAGCGCCCCAGCCCCTGCTGCCCTGGACTGCCCTGGGAGCAGCTGCCAGCCGCTGTGCAGGCCCTGCCACCCTGGGCTGCCCCTAGGTTGCCCCTGGGTGACCATGACTCATGGCCCTCACTGCCTTGGGCTGGCCCCAGGGAGAGGCTGGCAGGAGACTGTGCCCCCTCTCCCAGCCCCAGGGAGAAGTTGGCGGGTAACCACCGTCCCCTGCCCTGACCCACTACTTCCTCCCCGAGTGCCTCCACATCTCCCAACCCCTGCCCAGAGCCCCTCCTCACCATCCAATCCTGACTCCTGGAGCTCCCACACTCCAAGCCTCCTGCCTCAATCCCTCATATCCCCAAGCCACTGCCCTGAGCCCTGCATTGCCCACTCTCAGCCCCCTACTCTGAAGGACCTGAGCAATGCCAGGTAAATCTTCTAGTACAACTACACAGTTGTATGTAGCCCCTGGTGGGCAACTGTATATTTACCTACATCTCTGCAGGTAAGGGTGATTTCAGCTCCCATTGGCCTTGAATGGAGATCCACAAGCACAGGTAAATATAGTGGTGTGGGGGCCTGCAGATGCTAACCCTCGCAGACTGGATCTGGCTCGCAGGCTGGTATTTGCCCACCACTGATGTAGGACTTAGTAATTTCTACTTTGCCCAAGATGTCCAAATGCTACAGTGATTGTGGCCCTGCTACAGCATAGGCCAGAGGTGTTCCTGGCCAATGCAAGCTGCAGGAAGTGGCATGGACCAGGACACTGCTTCCTACAGCTCCCATTGACTGCGAACAGCAATCCATGGCCAACAGGAACTGCAAGAGGTTGTACCTACAGCCACACAGGTATATAAATGTTTGATGACCCACTGGGGATAACCCTGGTGAACAGCATTCTACCCGTGAGCCGCTTATTGCCCACCCCTCTTGTGGACAAAGGCTATTTCTAGCAGAGAGGCACGGCCCTTGTAGATATACCCTGTATTCATCACAACAGGACTGATTTAGAAGGCTTGGCTCTAAGTATGTCAGAAGAAACCTTAATCAATTGGGCAAATGAGAATAAGTACTCTATTGACATTCCACTGACATACAGCATACACACACTCTTCAAAATAGACTGAATGCTTCATGCTCCAAAAGGTACAAAACTAAATTACATTTACAAGAATTACATTATTAAAAAAAACCATAAGAAACCCACAAATAAAAGCAAATGCAACTCATGACTTCTGCTTGGTAATTTAAAGATGTAGTTTATCAACATATTTTAATTTGAATTCTATTTTTATATTTCAATATTTAAAAATAATTTATTAAGACAATATAACTGATCTAATCAGTTTAACTGAATGTAACTTACTGGACTTTAGATGAGACTTTAAGACGCCGTATGCCTGCGGTAGGGAACTGTCTAGAGTTGATATACGAGACCTTTTGGAGAGCTTGATTTATATTCTCAATATCATCTCCTTCTACGACAAGGACTGACTGGGAAGGGTTGAAGTGATACTGGGGAGAATGTATATAATTAGTATTTAGGCAACAAGTGAACAACATACTTCCAAGGAATTATTTAGAGAGACTGGCTAAAACCTAACAATTTAAGAAACAAATATTATGTACATATTTAGTTTTTAGGAACAATTACCTACAAGATGTTCATCTATCACAAATCTTAGTAACTGTTATTGCTACAGTTAACTGCATAGTAAATTAGAAGCTAGTCAAACTACTGTGAATCTAGACTATTTACCCACCTGCTCATATTTTTGAAATGTTTTTAAGTGCATCTTATTTTTATTACAGAATATGATAGGAAAAATTGATATGATAGACAATCACAGACTTTAATAAGAGTTATTCAAGAAGCTAATTTGTCCTGCTTTGTTTTTACTTCCTCTGTGTGGGTCCATCTTTGAGTTATGCTTTTTCCACGAGTAAAGAAAGCAATTACATTTCCCTTTCCACAGCCCCACCAATGAAAGTCACAAACAAGGGGATTTTCTTCCCTCTGTCTCAAGATCACTGGATGTAAACTAGGGCTTCCTCCTGCCTAAAACCAGCTGCTCCTTTGAACCAACAGGTCTTATTAGAGAATCAATGGTCATCCTTGGAGCGCTACGAATCTTTCCCAAGCTCATGAGACTGAAAACAAAATCCCAGTAGCCTGCTGACATATGCACCGCTTAAATATATGAATTGCAAATGCTGTCTGGTTTTGCCATCATGAAGACTGTGAGGCTTGTCTACACAACAGCGCTGTGTCTACACTGGCCTCCCTTTCGGAAAAGGGATGCTAATGTAGCACTTTGGAAAAGGCAAATCCGCGGGGGATTTAAATATCCCCCGTGGTATTTGCATTAACATGGCTGCCGCTTTTTTCCGGCTTGGAGATAAGCCGGAGAAAAGCGCCAGTCTAGACGTGATTCTCTGGAAAATAAAGCCTTTTCCGAAGGATCTCTTATTCCTACTTGAAAGTTTCGAATAAGAGATCCTCCAGAAAAGGCTTTATTTTCTGGAGAATCACGTCTAGACTGGCACTTTTCTCCGGCTTATCTCCAAGCCGGAAAAAAGCGGCAGCCATGTTAATGCAAATACTGCAGGGGATATTTAAATCCCCCGTGGATTTGCTTATTCCAAAGTGCTACATTAGCATCCCTTTTCCAAAAGGGAGGCCAGTGTAGACACAGCCCAGGATAATGCATACCCCAGAGATGTGATTTCTAAAGCACACTAATGTGTTACACATTAATTGGTTCATGTAGTTCCCACTTATGCACACTAAATCATCCTGACTGTGCATTAATATAACGGTGCGTGAAACACTATGATGTTAAAGCATACTAGGTAACCTGTGACATGCAGCAGCAAGGTCTACACAGACCAATTAATGTGTAACATATCAGTACACTGTGGAAATCATACCCTTGGAGTGTGCACTACCTCACTTTGTAGACAGACCCTAATTCTAAGGTTCCTTGAGAGGGACCGTGTGTGTGTGTGTGTGTGTGTGTGTGTGAGTGTGTGTGTGTGTATGAGAGAGAGTTTGTTGTTAATTTCCTTTTGAAAGACACCTATTAATCAGTCAAGTGAGCCATCTGTGCCGCGTGTAACCGCAGGCAGGTAGTTCGAGCTACCGGGCATTTTAAAATGGCGGCGCCTGGGAACATGCAAATGAAACCCAGGATATTTAAATCCCGGGCTTCATTTGCAAGTTCGAATGACTACATTAGCCACCCTAGTTCAAACTAGGGTGGCTAGTGTAGCCATACCCTGAGGGTATGTCTAGACTACATGGCTCTGTCGCCAGAGCCATGTAGATTAGTTTACTAGACATACGCAAATGAAGCAGTGATTTAAATAATCGCCGCTTCATTTAAATTACAATGGCTGCCGCGCTGAGCTGATCAGCTGTTTGTCGGCTCAGCGCGCTAGTCTGGATGCTCCGCGGTCGACATCAAAGGCATTTGTCGACCGCCCCGTTATGCTTCGTGGGATGAGGTTTACCGGGGCAGTCGACAAATGCCTTTGATGTCGACCGCGGAGCATCCAGACTAGCGCACTGAGCCAACAAACAGCTGATCAGCTCAGCGCGGCAGCCATTGTAATTTAAATGAAGCGGCGATTATTTAAATCATAGCTTCATTTGGGTATTTCTAGTAAACTAATCTACATGGCTATGGCGACAGAGCCATGTTGTCTAGGCACACCCTCTGTGTCTACACAGCCATTCTGTTATTTCAAAATTATTTCAAAATAACGGGCAGCTTATTCTGCAATCTGTGAACCTCATTCCATGAAGAATAACCCCTATTTCGAAACAGCTCTTTCGAAATAAGGCCTGTGTAGACACGCCCCTGCTGCTATTTTGAAATAGCCCCTCACCAGGGCAATTCTAAGTTATTCCTCCCCAGTGCCTCCTGGGGCTCTAAATCGAGATAGCACATCCACATTAGGGAAACTTGCTTCGGACTTATTTTGAGGTTTCCCTGCAGTGTAGATGTGCTATTTTGAAATAAGCTATTCCAGAATAACTTATTCTGAAATAAGAGTATGTCTACACTACAAAGTTAATTCGAACTAACAGTTGTTAGTTCAAATTAACTTTCATAGCGTCTATACATGCAAACCGCTAGTTCGAACTTAAATCGAACTAGCAGAGCGCTTAAGTCGAAATAGATAAACTTCATTCTACGAGGAGTAACGCCTAGTTCAAATTAAGTAGTTCAAATTAAGGGCTGTGTAGCCACTTAATTCAAACTAGTTAGAGGCTAGCCCTTCCCAGGTTGCCCTGGTGGCCACTCTGGGCCAAACCAGGGAGACTTTTCTGCCCCCCTCCCGGCCCCGGAGCTCTTAAAGGGCCACGGTCTGGCTATAGTGCTCATGCCAGTTGCAAGCCTGCCAGCACCCAGCCCGCAGACTCTGCACCTGGCACGGCATGAGCCAGCCACCCGCTGCCACCCAGCCCTCCGCCTCTTCCCAGGACCAGGCCTGCCCGGGGCTGCAAGAGGCAGGCGCCCGCCTGGTCTAGTGCGGAGAGAGTTGACCTCATCGAGGTTTGGGGGGAGGCCTCCAACGTCCATGACCTCTGCACTAGGTACAGGAATGCGGCCATCTAGGGCAGGATAGCTGCCAGCCTGGCCACCAAAGGCCACATGCGAACCCAGGAGCAGGTTTGCATGAAAATCAAGTTGGTCCAGTGAGACCCCCGACCCTGAGCCCTGAGCTTAGAACATAAGAACATAAGAATGGCTGTATTGGGTCAGACCAAAGGTCCATCTAGCCCAGTAGCCTGTCTGCCGACAGCGGCCAACACCAGCTACCCCGGAGGGGATGGACTGAAGACAATGACCAAGTGATTTGTCTCATGCCATCCATCTCCAGCCTTCCACAAACAGAGGCCAGGGACACCGTTCCTACCCCCTGGCTAATACCACTCCATGGATCCAACCTCCATGAATGTATCTAACCTCTCTTTAAACTCTGTTATAGTTCTAGCCTTCACAGCCTCCTGTTGCAAGGAGTTCCACAGGTTGACTATGTGCTGTGTGAAGAAGAACTTTTGCTTAGTTTTAAACCTGCTACCCATTCATTTCATTTGGTGTCCTCTAGTCCTTCTATTATAGGAACTAATGAAGAACTTTTCTTTATTAACCCTCTCCACACCACTCATGATTTTATAGACCTCTCTCATATCCCCCCTCAGTCTCCTCTTTTCTTGGCTGAGAAGTCCCAGTCTCTTTATCCTCTTTTCGTATGGGACCTGTTCCAAACCCCTAATCACTTTAGTTGCCCTTTTCTGAACCCTTTCCAAGGCCAAAATATCTTTTTGAGGTGAGGAGACCACATCTGTACACAGTACTGAAGATATGGCGTACCATAGTTTTAAACTTCCCCTCTTCCTTCTCTCCCTGGCTTCCTCCTTCCAGCTACCTCCTCCCAGGTTTCCACCATATTCCGGGAGGTCCTGCAAGCCTCTGGTGCTTTGGAGTGTAAGCAGAGAGCTTGTCGGGCAGTGATCAGAGACTCAGTGCAGAGAGACAGTGGGCACAGGAGACATGGGCAGCAAGAAATGATAATGCTGCTCAGAGAGCAAACAGACATGCTGAAGTCATTGATTAACCTTCAGGTTGAACACATCCATGCTCAGGACCTCCCTATACTCCCCATTCCCCAGGAGAGATTACATAACAGCTACACATGCACCCAGCTGAGAGAGTCTCACTGGTGTATGTGCTGGTGAATTCCCTGTTCCTTTCCCTTTACAGATACTTTTTCCTGTACATATGGAAATTTTCCTCATCACTCCATAGGTATGCTTGCATGGCTGTGGGAAGTGAATTTCAACATACAGTGGATGCTGCTCACAATAAGAAGAGGTGCATTTGAATTGTTATAATAGCACTTATAGAAAAATGACTGCAAGTTTCATAGCGGGGTGAGATGGGGAGAGAGAGGACAATGTCAGGATCAGCACATTACAGCAACAAAGAATTCTTCTTATAGTCCTAGTATCTGGCTGCTTAAAATTAGCTGACAGATTATCTACCTTCATGCTCCACCGTGGCAGAAATTTCTCCCCCTTTGCTTCAGATATTATGAAACACATAGCAAGTCTCTATGACCATGGGGAATATTTTCCTTGCTGAGCTCTAACCTCCTGAACAGACAGCATGATGGCCTTTCAAATTGCTAAGGGCACAAAAGTCATTCTGCACTTGGTGAACCTTTGCTGCTGTCAATGTGGCTGATGTACAGCTTCATGAGCCTCAGGAGTAAGGGGCAGTTGGGATCTCTCAGGATCACTACTGGCATATCTATATCCACAATGGTAACGCTTTGTTCTCGAAAGAAAGTACTTACTTGAAGCTTTCTGTACGGATCTGTGTTCCTAAAGATGTGTGGCACCATGCACCTTCCCTGATGACCCACATTGATGCCAGTGAAACAACTCCAGTGATCCTTCAGTGCTTGCAATTCCATGGAAAAGTAGCCCTTTCTGCTAATATACTCCATTGCAAGGTGGTCTGGTGCCAAATTAGGGATGTGTGTGCCATCTATTATCCCACTAAACGTCTGCAACCTCATTGCTGCCAAACCATCCACTATTTCCTGTATGTTCCTTCATTGCAGCCCTTCATAGCAGGTCACAATTAATGGTCCTGCATACTTGCATCATACTTAACTCCCATGATGGATTTCCCAACTCCAAATGGACTCGCCCTGACCAGTAGCAGTCTGGCATTGTAAACTTCCACGGGATTGCTATTCTCTTCCCCACTATGTGTGCAGTTCCCATTTTGGTGTCGCTGCACCGGGAGGCTGGGGTGAGCTCTGCATACAGTTATAGGAAGTTCTAGGGGCTCATGATCCCATATTTGCATAATGATGCAATCCCGCCACTCTCTGCTTATTTCTCAGGCCAGAAATAAGGCCCAAGACCAATGGTCAACTGTGTGCAGCTGTTCCATGAATAGCAGGTACGCTTTTGAATTGTTTCTTTCCATGGCACACAGCAAGGCAGACACTGCAGCATTGTCATCTCTTATAGCTCCAGAGACACTGCTGGATCAGGCATGGTATGTTCAGTTCAATGTTGAAGAGCAGTGCAAGGCCTTTGCTTTCTGACAGAGATGGCAGACATGCAGGTTAGTATGTAAGCAACACAAAATGATTAGAATGGCCATGGAAGGACGAGATGGAAAAAAACCTAATCATGGGATGATGAACATGCCCCCTAAGGCATTACAAACCCTGCATGAAACAGCCTGTCTTAAAACCGTGGCAAGTTGCACAGAGGGATATTTACCCACAGTGCACTGCTCTTGTGTCAATATAAAACCTGATACCATGGATATGCTCCACCAACACAAGGTGGATAGTGTGGACATGCCACAGTTTAATTATAGTGGCAGATGTACGCTGGCATAACTTAAGTTGACTTAACTTTGCAGTGTAAACAAACCCTTTGTCTGGGCTGCTTATATCTCATTCTTGGAGGGTATGGAGAGGGGAGACAAGTTAAAAATACCGTAGAGAGAGTCTGCAACATTTGTTGCAAGTTAGACTGTGGAAGGAGCAAGAAGATAAAAATTGAAACATAAGAAATCTTGTTATAGTATTAAACTGTTCTTTCCTGGAGTGCAGCTACACAATTTGAGCTATGTGTATCTTATTTTGATTTGTGCACAGTCTACACAGTGCCAAATTTTGAAACAAACTGCTATTTCAAAACTTCCCTTAACCCTTGTGGAACGAGGGTTGCAGGGATGTTGGACCATTGGGTCATTATTTTGAAATCTATTTTGAAATAATGGTCTGGTTCAAAAGACATTAAATAGCTATTTTGGGATAACTCTGGAACCCCAAAATATTGGTACAGTCTAGACCAGTGGTCTCCAACACAGTGCCTGCGGATGCCATGGCGCCCACCAGGGTATTTGTGTGTGCTCACCGAAACATCTGGGCTGGTCCTGCCCCCCGTGCGCGGCACATGTGCAATGCCGGCCCTGGGCTCAGAGCGCATGGTAGGCCCCTACCCCCGGCACGTGGCACATGTGCAGTGCAGGCCCCAGGTGCAGGGCGCGTGGGCAGTACCTGCCCCGAGTGCGCGGCACATGCGCGGTGCCAGCCCTGGGCTCAGGGTGTGTGGGTGGTCCCCACCCCCAGGCGTGCGGCGCATGCATGGCCCCACCCCTGGAAGTGCAGCCCGTGAGCAGCCCCGCCCCCAGACACCCGGCACGTGAGCGGCCCCGCCCCTGGGCGCCTGGCAGCCACGAATTTTGGGGACCACTGGTTTAGATGTTCCCCTAGATAAGTACATATTGACAATACTATTGACTTTTAGCATTAGCTAATGTCATTTTCCTTCAGAAGGTGGTACAAATATCCATACTGTATATATCCATGTATAGTCACATAAAATATCTGATGTTTGATATCAAGTGTGTTTATTTTGGGACACTGGGCACTGTCTTTTTTTACTAATTTTCCACCCCAGGTCAGATGCCAACTGTGCCTCTTTCATCTGTACTTCCCCCTTTCGGCCCAACAAGGAAACCCTGCCTGGTGAACCTCCAACTGCTCCCTGTAACCCTGCCATTTTTGCCTCCTGTTGTCAACTATGTCAGTCTGGCTGGGAGAAAAAAACAAAACAATCACTTTAAAAAAATTTCATAAAATTGAAAATGTTCTGAAGTTCAATGTGAGATGGGAAAAAAAATCCCTTGGCTCCACTCCCCCCCCCCCCGCCCCCCAGTGGCTGGTTCATAGATGCTAGAGCAACAGTGGGAAGCAAAATTGAAGAGAGGTTTTTTTCCACCCATGCCTGAAACCACAGGCTACTAGAATAATGTCAATTTCAAAATGACAACATGAGTACAATGACTAAGTGTGTTTTTAATAAGTCATGTATAAGCTGATTTATGATATATGAATTTCAATATACTGTACATTTACTGGTATATATTTGCAAGGAAACAGGATTTTCTAGTAAACAGCTTTATGTGACACGCACGAGCTTAATTTTTAAAGGACACTGCCAAAAAGCATGTCATTATACTTTACTGACTCACTGGGATGGAACTCCTATGAAATCATTAATGTTTTCACTATAATAAATAAAACATGAAAACAAAGTACTTTGGTGGGCCTTTTGTGCGGTATTGAAAGGTGAATACTGCAAAAAATGTTTCCCTGCAATATATTTTACCCAGGTATGAATAAGGCAGTGAAATATAGCTATCCAATACTGACATTTATCAGGTTTAAAATAGAACAAAATAAATAATTGGTTTTTTTCGGGTATCTAGAATATCCAGAAAAAAATTGATATGACCTAGACCAAACTATATTTTTTCAGAATTTTTATAAAAATGCTAAATCAGAAAGTTGACAAATTTCATTTGGGGTTAATTTAACACAAAACAAAACATTTCATTTGGGGGTATTTTTAATAAAAGTGAAGGAAAATGAAGGGGTAGATTTAAAAAAAACTACTGGGGGAAGTAGTGGTGGTGATGGAGTTAAGGGCGTTCCACTTCTTATAAATGCTTGATTAGTTATTGTTCCAAAGAGAGTGAGAGATCACTCATCTGGAATGTGGGCGACCCAAATTTGTCCCTGATCCATACTTATGTAAACAACAGGCGAGACGGGGTCCCATCCCAGAATAGCCAATAGCCTACTATTTAGGGGGCACTCAGCTAGGAGGTAGAAGACAAGCTTTCAAGGGGGCTACAACTTCCTCCTCTAGTGGCTTTGTGATTGTCACCTAAATTCTCTAGTGAATCTAGGGGTCCTCTCCAAATAAATTTGTTTTGTTGGAAACTATTCTGTGAATTTGTATCACTTTTGTGAGTAGCTTCAGCCAACCTGAAACTTCATTAGTCAGCAAATAAATTATTTGTCCGAAAATGTTCATCAAACTCATTTAAAAACAGTGAAACAGTCTTACCTTTACCACATAAACCTAAAGCTGTTATTTATGTTGAGTATTACCTGCTCTCACAAGTAAATGTTGAAATCCGTTCCTAAGTTTGTGCATGCAACTTAAATGTTGCCCCTTTGTCTGTAGATGCAATAACATAATGTCATGCCTAGATTCACATATGTAGCTTCTTGAGGGTCTCTATATCACTTTTAATATGCCAGATTTGGTATATGCCAGAGCTCACACAACATACACAGTAAATACCATCTTCACAATAGTTTCTTGATTAAAATCTTCCTAGTTAATTGTCTAAATCTCTGTTCTGCTTCAAGGGAAAGTTGTATTGTGATTATCTAAGCTGTTAAAATAACTCAATATTAGTGAACTGGCTAACTCCCCAAAATATGCCAAAGCATGATTGTGGTGCTGGTTAAAAAGAAAATGTATAGTACTTGGGAGTGACACATTTGTTAAAATATGCAGCTTAGAGAAAAGTACTCTTGCGCAAGAGGGCTTTTTCCCGAGCAAGAGTGGGAAAGTATTTGCACAAGAAGCACTGATTTTGTACATTACAAAGTCAGTGCTCTTGCGCAAATTCAAGCAGCCAGTGTAGGCAGCTGGCAAGTTTTTGCACAAAAGCGGCCACTTTTGCACAAAATCTTGCCAGTCTAGATGCACCTTATTAGTTTAATAACGTGATTATGTCATTAAAGACCATGAGGGAAGGCTTATGTGCAAACACAGTTAGAGCTGCGCATGCAACTTTAATCTTTGCATTTCCTGATTCTTGCATGCTTAATCTCCCCCTCTTAATGTCCTTTTAATGTAGATTTCTTGTGAAACATATGTTGCCTCTCATGTTGCTAACACACTCAACCCAGTTGGGCTTAGTTGCCACCAGATGAAATAAAGTTTTATTTATGTTTTCTGTTGCTTTAAAGCTATTTTTGATCAAAATTCAATAAAATAGAGCAGTCTGTAGAAGCATATCCATTTTTGTAAAGGGTACCAAAATAGGTCCTTGACAGCAAGACCTGGAAAGTCTTAGGAACTATGAAATGTCTGTGAAATGCCTGACTTTCTAAGGGTATGTCTACACTACAAAGTTAATTTGAACTAACAGACGTTAGTTCGAATTAACTTTGATAGGCGCTACACTAGCGGAGTGCTTAATTTGAATTAGGTAAACCTCATTCTACGAGGACTAACGCCTAGCTGCTCATGCAGGGCGCACCACCCCGCCCGGGACATGCTCCCGCACCCGTGGCCTGCTCTGGACCACCACCACGGAGCAGGAGTACTGGGACCAGCACCTGGGGTCCTTGCGAGCCCTGCACCGCACAGTGGAGGCCTGGATGCAGGCAGACCTTCAGCTCCACCAGGAGCAGCTGGCTGAGGACCGAGCCAGAAATGCAAACCTACAGGCCCTGCTGCAGAGCATGGTGCCCTGTGCTGGTCCTGCGCCTTCTGCACCCCCAACAACTGTCCCTCCTTCCACTCCTGCCCCCCCTCCCACCTCTTCCTCCTCAACCCCCACACCCTCCTCCTCAATGTCTATCCCCCCTACCTCAACCTCTGCACCCTCCACACCATCCCTCTGGGGACGCCGAGGCCCCCTCCCTCGCCATGCTGGGAGGCGGTTGGCCTGGCGAGACCCCCACCCCGATCCCTGAGTTTCCCCTCCCCCTCCCTCCCCTTGCTTCCCCCTTCCAGCTCCCTCCTCCCAGTTTTCCCCCTCCCCTCACCCACCCTCTCTCTTCCCCTCTCCCACCTCCTTTCCCCCGTCTCCCCACAGTTTTATTCCTCCTCCTCAGTTTTGTTAAATTAATAGAGTTTGTATTTTTGAACACACGTGTCCTTTATTTTTTTACATCAGGAAGGGGGGCTAGAGAGGGGTAAGTGGAAGGAGGTGAAGGAGGAATGTGACAGGAGCCCCCGATGGGGAGGACTGGACTGGCTCTGTGGGCTCCTTGGGGTGGAAGCTCTCCTGCAGGGTCTCCTGGATCCTGACAGCCCCCCGATTGGCCCCCCTGGATGGCAGCCTGCGGCAAGTGCAGCCGGGCTGATGGCTGAGTGCTGTGATGTGCCGAGTGAGAGCACTCAGAGCACTCCAAGACAGGACTGCTTTGCTGTCCCTCATCGAGATAGACAAGCAAGCAGGGAACCCTGAGAACTGTTTGTCCAGGGTGGGGGTCGGGTCCCTTTAAGCACAGCCTTCGGCTAGCCAGAGGCAGGAGCTCCACATTTAAGCCCTAACCTGATGCCCTGCTGGCACTGGTTCCGGTCAGCCTTTACTTCGGTTCAGGGTCCACTCAATGTGGACGCGCTAGTTCAAATTAGCAAAATGCTAATTCAAATTAGTTTTTAAGTCTAGATGCACTAATTCGAATTAGCTTAGTTCGAATTAACTAATTCGAATTAAGTTAGTTCGAATTAGTGCTGTAGTGTAGACATACCCTCAGGCTACGTCTACACTGGCCCCAAATTCCGGAAAAGGGATGCAAAGCAGGTAAGTCAGAATAGGGAAATCCGCGGGGGATTTAAATATCCCCCGCGGATTTAAATAAACACGTCCGCCGCTTTTTTTCCGGCTTGGGGAAAAGCCGGAAAAAAGCGTCTAGACTGGCGCGATCCTCCGGAATAAAGCCCTTTTCCGGAGGATCTCTTATTCCTACCTGAACGTAGGAATAAGAGATCCTCCGGAAAAGGGCTTTATTCCGGAGGATCGCGCCAGTCTAGACGCTTTTTTCCGGCTTTTCCCCAAGTCGGAAAAAAGCGGCGGACGTGTTTATTTAAATCCGCGGGGGATATTTAAATCCCCCGCGGATTTCCCTATTCTGACTTACCTGCTTTGCATCCCTTTTCCGGAATTTGGGGCCAGTGTAGACGTAGCCTCAGTGTGTATCATTGACACAATGGTAATATTTTTCTTTCTGGAATCATAGCTCCTCTCATGTTATCCTTTTTTCTTTGCATGACTTTATGGGAAATTATATTGCTTTGAGGAGTACATTTGTACTGTGTGTACACTACGTTGGGCTCTCCACTTCATATATCAGCTCTACATTTTATCAAAGATATCAGTTCATCTCTCACCTTTATTCCTTGGCCAAGACTTTCAAGAGAATTAATATCCAGACCCTCCTTGCAGGCCTGCAAACAGGAAATCACTTTCTGACTCTCAATTTTGCCTGGCCGGATAGTGAGGCTGGCAAGGCTGCCATGGAAATACTGAGCAAATCTGGGTTTTGCAACTTCCCCTCCTAGAAGAAACAGAATGCAAAATTTTTCAGTTGATAATACGTAAATGTAGATATTCCAATGTGTCAGCTTACAATATTGTAGCATGTAAATATAGGTTCAATATCCATTTCAGTCAAATGCTGTTAATCTTCTGCAATCCCGGTTACTAAAATTGAGTGAACGGAGTCTCAACTAGAATATGCTTTATGCGTTGCTGTCATGGCATCCAGGAACACCACTATATTTAAGGTTCAGTCAGCATTTCCATTACTGTAAACTGCTATTTTCATGGATGCTCCAACAATGCACTTGTTGAAACATAAAATTCCCACCCAGGAATGTAGTTATTTCAGAATTTGAAAATAAAAAGGTATTTGACAATTTTAAAATATAAACAGGATGCAAACAAACAGAATTAAATATAACATTGAAATGAGATTTTATACTCCATTTTATGCTTGTGCAGACTAAACATAGTTTTCCATTTATTTGGGTGTGCATATATTTATCTTTCTTCTTTGATAAACACTCATCCACTTTTCTGGCAGCATGTGCTTTTTTTTTTAAATGAGGCATTATACAATGTTCATCAAAAGTAGACTCCAGAACTTTGCTCAGCTATAAATTTGCATAAACATTGCCTGACCTTATCCCCTCAGGCAAATCCTGAAAGAAAAAATAGGGTTAGCACTCTATCCTGGAAGTCAACAAGTCTTGGCCTCTGTGGAACTAACATGAGAAGTGAATTCCAGAATTGAGTTCCTTCTCTGTGTACACCCAGCCACTAGACTCCTAACATGCTAATCATCACTCAGTTTGACTGAGTTTGCTAACCAAGTGCCATGAACATGCAGACATGAACATGAAGAAAAAAAGACAGTTTCTCTGAATTCAAATCTCAGAGGACTTCAAACATTATGAATTCCAACCTGAAGTGATCAAGAAATCATAGCTGCATTGGCATATTATAGCCAACTAATTAGGCAAATAAGACACTTCACTCTACACCGGGGCAGCAAATTACTTTTTGTCAAGGTCCAAATTTCTTGTTTAAGACATAGTCAAGATCCATACTACAGAGAAAATAATAAAATATAACAATAATGATAATCAAATAAAAAAAGGTTTTGGGGTGTGTTCTAAAGCAACTGGCAATCCAGATTTGGCCCATGGTCCACCTGTGCCATATGTGAAATATAGCATCTGAGATCTTCATCTTTATTATCATATTCACGTTTAGTGGTCAAAAATAGATTTTAATATTCACCACTTGCAAGTAATTGAAGTTACTGAGCTACTGTCCTACACTTTGTATAAATCTCCATATAATCTTCTGAGTACACTTCTAAACATTGATTACTAAAGCCCTGAGATCCTCTTCCCCGACTCTCAATGCTCTATTTGGTATAAAAAACAGTTATTTCATAGATAGATAGATAGATAGATAGATAGATAGATAGATAGATAGATAGATAGATAGATAGATAGATAGATAGATAGATTAGATAAGAAGGACTATAGACATTGAATGGTGTTGTGGGGCGGTTTTGTAGGCAGAGGTTTGGAATTTCTTCATTGCCCAGTGATTGGAGCAGACATCTCACAACATACCCTTGGATGCTTTCTTCAGCCAAAGAACATCAATCACCCTTTTTCTTCTCTGGTGGCATCACATAGAGAATCGTTATTTATCTCAGACTCCCCACAGTGAGAAAAAGATCAGCTCTGTTTTCTCATGTGCCAATCTGTCCATCATGCAGAAAATTTCCTCTGGATGGATTTCTGCAGAGTCCATGAAAATCTTCACTTTTTCAACCTTTCTACTTCAGGATCAGTTTTTATGGTACATTAAGCTCCTTCCAGTATACACCAAGTTCATACCAGACTCCCTAGGGGTATGACTACACTACCCTCCTAGTTTGAACTAGCGGGGTAATGTAGGCATACCGCACTTGCAAATGAAGCCCGGGATTTGAATTTCCCAGGCTTCATTTGCATAAGCGGGGCGCCGCCATTTTTAAAACCCCGCTCGTTCGAACCCCGTGCAGCGCGGCTACACGGGGCACGAACTAGGTAGTTCGAACTAGGCTTCCTAGTTCGAACTACCGTTACTCCTCGTGGAATGAGGAGCACGGGGTTCGAACGAGCGGGGTTTTAAAAATGGTGGCGCCCCGCTTATGCAAATGAAGCCTGGGAAATTCAAATCCCGGGCTTCATTTGCAAGTGCGGTATGCCTACATTACCCTCCTAGTTCGAACTAGGAGGGTAGTGTAGACATACCCTAAGAGACCAAGCTCCACAGAAAAGGGCCTCTGTCTAAAACCCTGACACTGATCCTGAAGACTTAAAGTTTAGAAACCAATGGCAAGAGTTTACTAACTGATGTGAATTGCTGTAATGTGATGGAGGATGAAACATATACATTCAAAGATTTAAAGATTACAATCAACTGCCTCCTCAGACCCTATGCTACCCACACTCCTAGCTACCTCCAAAGACATTACAGGCTATGAGGAACACTATCCCCGATAACAACACTGAACACCTGATTACAGAGTTCTGAGACTTTGTCCTCAGCCACAACTACTTCCAATTCAGAAACAATTTCTATCTCCAAATCAGTGGCACAGCCATGGGCACCACAATATGCCAACATCTTTAAGGCTGACCATGACGGGGTAGTGCTGCCCCACTCTGAAGCCCAAGGAGTTCCCTTGGCCCAGCTGGCTGAAGGGACCCCACCCCCGTTGTTCTGCTGGGCATGCTCGAGAGTTAGGGTGCAGATAAAAGTCCAGGCAGGCTAGCAGTTAGGGGAAAAAGCCAGAGGGGCTGGAGCTCAGGGAGGAGCTCCTGAGCTGCCCCAGACACTGCAGGAGCCATACGTGGGCTGCTACCGCCCCAGGAGCCGCACTCACCACCGCAGCCACCCAGGAGCAGCACCCATAGTCCCAGACGTCTCAGGAATAGCCCCAGCCGCAGCTGCAGCGACAGAGGATCCTGCACAGTGGGGGAAGAGGTAGGAAGGAGTGCAGGGTGGAGGACTGACCTCTGGAAGGTCAGCGTGTTTTGGCAGGCATCCCCGATGACCAGGCAGTGAAAACATTCACTGCCATCAGGGCCCAGGGCTGGGACCTGGTGGAGTGGGAGGGCCCGGGTCCCCCTACCTCTCCATCCCACCGCAAATCAGCCTCCAGGACTTTGAGAGGGGCTCACCCCAGAAGTAGGCCAGAAGGCTGTCTCCACCCTTGGAGAGGGCTAAGAGCTCTTGGACTAGGCCCGAGCACCGTATCTCCCCTGAGCAAGGGGTATTCACTTTTGGACTAGGCCAGAGGGCCATATTTCCCCAGAGCAAGGGGCATCGAATGTTGGGACTAGGTTGGGGGGGGGGGCTTTTTTTCCACGATGGGGGGCACATCTGTTCTAGGACCCGGACTCACCCCCTAAAACTGACCTTCAACAGCATTTCCTCAGCTCTCGCCCCCAATACTTCTACTTTACTTATTCTACATCAATTTCATCTTCATCATATGGATCCACGGAAAAGACACTCATGAAGAATTCCACAAGGATTTCAACAACTTCTACCCTACTATCAACCTCAGCTTGGACCAGCCTACAAGAGAAATCCACTTCCTGGACAACACAGTACAGTTAAATAATGGACAAATTTACACCACCCTTTATCGGAAACCCACCGACCACTACACTTACCTTCATGCTTCCAGCTTCCATCCCAGACACATTTTTCAGTCGATTGTATGCAGCCAAGCCCTACGATACAACCAGATTTGCTCCAACCCCACAGAGAGGGACAATCACCTACAGGATCTTTACTGAACATTCCTAAAACTGAAATACCCACCTGGGGAAGTGAAAAATCAAATTGACAGAGCCAAAAAAATATCCAGACATGAACTACTTCAAGACAGACCCAAAAGAGAAAATAACAGAACTCCTCTTGTTGTTACCTAGAGTCCACAACTCAGACCCCTCCAATGCATTATACACAATCTACAACCCATCTTGGAAAATGATTCCTCACTCTCAGAGGCCTTAGGAGAAAAACCTATTCTTGCTTACAGATAACCACCTAACCTGAAATGCATTCTTTCTGATAACCATGCTACACAACCACATCATAAGCCTCCAGGAACCCAGCCCTGCAACCAAAGAAGATGCCAACTCTGCCCACATAACTACACTAACAAATTCATCTCTGGAGCAAACAACATAAGCCACAAAATCAAAGGGTCATTTGACTGCACATCTAGTAATTTGATCTATGTCATCAAATGCCAGCAGTGCCCCACTACTATTTATATTGGACAAACTGGACTGTCTCAGCAGGAAAGAATCAATGGATACAAATCAGATATACATAAAGGGAACACACAGAAGCCTGTTGGTGAACATTTCTGCTTGCCTAATCACAGTTTGACAGAGCTGAAGGTGGCTGTCTTGTCGCAGGACAGCTCCACAAGCCAGATACATAGGGAAGGACTGGAATCACAGTTCATCCACAAATTCAATTCACATGCTAATGGACTCAATTGTGATATGGGCTGGCTAGGACACTTCCTACTTAATAACCTCTGACAGTGCTAACAGCTCTCTGAGTGGTATCCTTCCTGTTTTAGCAATCTATCTATCTATTGACTTTGATTTTTATCTGCTTAAGTTTAAATACCAATTCTCCAGATACTTAATGATGCTCTGTCTCATACACCCCTTCCTTTTTTCTTTTTCTCCCTCCTCTCCTTCTCCTCTCCTATTTATTTCGAGTTTTCATATCCCTTACTCATAACTCCGGTCATTTGAAGAAGTGGGCTGTGCCCACAAAAGCTCATGATACCATCTACATGTTTTGTTAGTCTATAAAGTGCTACCAGACCATTTATTGTTTTTTTCTGTAACAGATTAACTCACCTACCCCCTGAAGCTCCTAACCAACTCTTTAAATTATATCAGGAAATGCAGTTTGTCACCTTATTGGTTTGCCAGCTTTACAGGGGTCAATCATGCAGATTTATTATCCTGGCCAATATTGCAATGTGGGTATTGGAGGGTAAGAACTATGAACACTTCAGGACTAAGTGGGGGGATAGAGGAGAGTGAAGATGATATAATAGAATAATATTTCCAATCATCTTCATTAAATTAACTGGAAGCTCTCACTGGGGTCCTTCCTTGATATCCTCTGTCTGATATTCCACAAGAAAGTACAGTAATAACATCTACAATACAACTGAGGCTACATATTGTAGCTGATTACAACATATCATTTGAAGAAGTCTTTACTGTGTCATTTACAATGACATAATTGACCATTCTGAATACATATAAAGTACCAAAAAACTGCTTGTTAAGGTGCTCTTAAACTGGCTTATAAGAAAGAGCAGAATGACCATGTGGAGCTGTTACAATCTCTGAGG
Organism: Pelodiscus sinensis; assembly: GCF_049634645.1. Classification (NCBI taxonomy): domain Eukaryota; kingdom Metazoa; phylum Chordata; order Testudines; family Trionychidae; genus Pelodiscus; species Pelodiscus sinensis. The sequence continues at coordinate 12,621,297 of NC_134720.1, read as the reverse complement.
GATAGAATTCTCGTGTTAAAAATCACCTCACATTCTGGGAACCAATGAACTTCCACAAACCTTTGTGATTTGCCCGTCGCTATTAAAATAATTATTGAACTGCAACTCTACGTTCAGCATGTACAGGAATCATACAGTCAACCAATGATTCACTTCTAGAGGTTCAAAAGGGGTGAGAGGAAGGGTGAGAGGAGTATTTTCCTCTAAAACCTCTCCTTTTCCTCTCTGCAGGGGCTGCTCACAATGTCAGTGATGCATTCACTTAACTGTATGAGACTATGATTATTAGTGGAGCCAGCCACTCAAAAGGGAGGACAGGGAAGGCCCAGCAAAAGAGGGGGTCTTGCCTCCCCTCTATGAACTGGCTAATAGAACTGGCCAACTGTGAAAGGAAGCTCATGATTTCTTGTGGTGTGTAGCAATGGCTGTGCTCAGCCCTGAATGTTGGGGAGCTTCAGAATGGATTACTAGTCTGCATCTACCCCCACCATTTATAAAGGAATCAAACCAGAAAGCTGGTTATCAGGTAAGAAGCCATAATGTTTTCTTGGAAACAGCTTATTTAAAAACTTGGATGCAGAATTAAGCAACATGCTCAGATACTACTCTGGTGCTTACACACAATGATGCTGATGTCTATATTAGTACATAACTATTTCAGAGAGATCATTTCTAGAATACAATAAAATGATTCACTGTCAGCTATAATGATAATATCAGGTTTACTACAGAAAACCAGGAACTTTAAAAGTTAAGGATAATGAGACCCAAAAATGAGCTAGAAATAGAAGTTCAGACTACCCCTTCTGTTGATTTAGTTGGGATTGGTCCTGCTTTTAGCAGAAAGTTGCACTTGATGGCTTCCTGAGATCTCTTCCAACCCTATAATTCTATGATGATTCTATGCAGATGACACCAACATACATTGGTGTCACATACATTTGGCATACATTTCCCAGAACTGAAGAAGAGCTGTGTGTAAGCTCAAAAGCTTGTGTCTCATCCCCAGAAGTTGGTCCAATAAAAAATATTACTTCTAGAGGTCCACTTTGTCTCATGACAGCATAAATCAGCACATTATGCTCATAAGCCCCTAAGTCTGATAGTACTGCAGAGGAGAAGAACTGTGTTCTTGCTGGTTGTTTTCATTTGCAGAGGTATGTTGTTTTCATCATATGGTGAGGTAACAGCCACTAGAACACACACAGGAATGATTGTACCTGCATGCTTAGAAAGAAGAGTATATCTTACAGTTTGTTGCAATAGACCAATGTATAAGAATTCCATATATTATTAAGTATTATTAAAGCACAGATCAAGAGAAAATGATGCACTTGTCACTCTTGTCCTCTCATGGTAAACATGAGTAATTTTACCAATAATTGTGATCATCGGCATGGGTCTCATAGCACATGGAGATTTTGTAATGTTTGTAGCTCAATCGCTCAACAACTCAGATATCTTTGCAGATCAATGAGCATATGTGAAGAGAATGTGCACTTCAACAACCAATAACTTTCACAGCCATACAAAATGTACAAAATGTACAGTAAAGCAAGAACAAAGTAACAAAAGCTTTCCCTAATTCTGAAGGCAAAATTCATGCAATGGGTGAGTGCCGATCTGTTATAACTCTATATTGTACCTTCAATGAACCATAAATTACAATCTGTAATTTTCTACTTTCCAAAGGCACAAAATAAAATATGTGAAATAAAATATGTGAAAATAAAAATGTCCCACGTGCCTATGAAATATTGCTAACTAGTAACACAAAAAACTTGTTGGAAACGGAATGTCCAATAGTAGCATAGAAACAGTATGGCTATGTCTACATTGGCCCCTTTTCCGGAAGGGGCATGGTAATTTTTGAAATCGCAATAGGGAAATGCGCGGGGGATTTAAATATCCCCCGCGGCATTTAAATAAAAATGTCCGCCGCTTTTTTCCGGCTTTTAGAAAAGCCGGAAAAGAGCGTCTACACTGGCCCGATCCTCCGGAAAAAGCGCCCTTTTCTGGAGGATCTTATTCCTACTTTGAATAAACCTCATTCGAATTTGAATCGAACTAGCGGAGCGCTTAGTTCGAACTAGGAAAACCTCATTTTACGAGGATTAAGCCTAGTTCGAACTTACTAGTTCGAATTAAGGGGTGTGTAGCCCCTTAATTCGAACTAGTGGGAGGCTAGCCAACACCAGGGAACACTCTGGCCAACACCAGGGAAACTCTATGCCCCCCTCCCGGCCCCGGACCCCTTAAAGGGGCACGGGCTGGCTACGGTGCCCGTGCCAGGTGCAAGCCTGCCAGCACCCAGCCAGCAGACCCTGCACCTGGCACGGCACAGAGCCACCCATCCGATGTCCCCCAGCCCACCCCCTCTTCCCGGGACCAGGCTGGCGGCTCCCGGGAGCTTGCCCTGGACCGCAAGAGGCGGGCACCTTCCTGGGCTAGTGCAGACATCGTGGACCTCGTCCACGATCTCCGCACGAGGCACAGGAAAGTGGCTGTTTAGGGCAGGAGAGCTGCCAGCCTGGCCACCCAGGAGCAGGTGTGCATGAAAATCAAGGGGGTCCACTGAGACCCCCGACCCTGAGCCCTGAGCTTACAATGGCCGTCCTGGGTCAGACCAAAGGTCCATCTAGCCCAGTAGCCTGTCTGCCGACACGGCCAACCCAAGGGACCCTGGAGGGGATGGACCGAAGACAGTGACCAAGCCATTTGTCTCGTGCCATCCCTCTCCAGCCTTCCACAAACTTTGGGCAGGGACACCACTCCTACCCCCGGCTAAGACTACTCCATGGACCCAACCTCCATGACTTGATCTCACTTCCCTTTAAACTCTGTTCTAGTTGTAGCCTTCACAGCCTCCTGCAGCAAGGAGTTCCACAGGTTGACTCTTAGCTTTGTGAAGAACAACTTTCTCTTACTAGTTTGAAGCCTGCTACCCATTCCTTTCCTTTGGTGTCCTCTAGTCCTTCTTTATGGGAACTCATGAAGAACTTTTCTGAATGCACCCTCTCCACCCAACCCCTGCTTTTAGAGACCTCTATCCTGTCCCCACTCCATCTCCTCTTTTCTAAGCTGAACAGTCCCAGTCTCTGTAGCCTCTCTTCATCTGGGACCTGTTCCCAACCCCTAATCATGTTAGTTGCCCTCTCCTCTCCCAGCATTTCTCTTCCCCTCTCCCACCTCCTTTTCCCAGTGTCCCTCAGTTTTGTTCAATAAAGACAGAGTCAATGTTGGAAGAAATGTTATCTTTATTTTGTACATCAATAAGAAGGGGGGCTAGGGAAGGGTAAGTGGAAGGAGGAGAGGGAGGAATGGGGTACGAGCCCCCGATGGGGAGGACTGGGCTGGCTCTGCGGGCTTCTGGAGGTGGAAGCTCTCCTGCAGCCCCCTGATTGCCCCCTCTCCCCAGATGGCAGCCTGCGGCAAGTGCAGCCGGTCTGATGGCCAAGTGCTGTGATGTGCCCAGTGTGGGTACTCCGGGCAATCCAAGCCAGGACTGCTTTGCAAGCGGGGCACCCCTTAGAACTGTCTGTCTGGGGTGGGGGTCGGGACCCTTTAAGCGCAGCCCTCGGCTAGCCTGAGACAGCCTCTCCACGCTCTAAGTCCTCCTCTGATGCCCTGCCGGCACTGCTTCCGGCCATCCTTAAGCCCTGTTCAGGGTCCACTCAATGTGGACTTGCTAGTTCGAATTAGCAAAACGCTAATTCGAACTAGTTTTTAGTTCTAGAAGCGTTAGTTCGAATTAGCTTAGTTCGAATTAACTAATTCGAACTAAGTTAGTTCGAATTAATGTTGTAGTGTAGACGTACCCTCAGAGATTAGTTATTAATAGTTTACACTCATGCTGGAAGGGAATACCAAGGGTTCCATAGAGGTCAGCTTTGGGACTGATTCTGTTCAATATCTTCATCAATGATTTAGATACCAAACTGGGAGGGGTAGAAAGTGCTTTGGAGGGGAGGGTCAAAATACAAAATGATCCTGACAAACTGGAGAAATGGTGTAAAGTAAATAGGATTAAATTTAATAAGCACAAATGCAAAGTACTCTACTTAGGGAGGAACAATCAGTTTTAGACATAAAGGAAGGGAAGTGACTGTCTAGGAACAGGGCAGGCCTTACCATGAGGTGAACTGAGCCGGCCGCCTCAGGTGCCAGACTGTGGGAGGGGGAGGAGGGTGCCACTAGGACCCAGATTGTAGAAAATTGTGTCTGCTGCTGGTGCATAGGTCTTCTCTCTGCTCTAGATGCACAGAGATGGTGGAGTGCTGTGCTGGAGGAAGGAGAGCACAAGAGACATAACAAGCAGTCAGGAGAAAAAGAGGTATGGGGGCATCATTTGAGCTCCCTGCCTCAGGTGCCAAAATGTTGTGGGCCGGCCCTGTCTAGGAAGGAGTGCCGCAGTAAGGGATTTAGGGATCATAGTGGACCACATGCTCAATGTGAGTCAACAGTGTGACACTGTTGCAAAAAAAGCAAACTTGATTCTGGGATGCATTAATAGGAGTGTTGCGAGCAAGACACTAGAAGTCATTCTTCCACTCCACTCTGCACTGATTAGGCCTCAATTGGAGTATTATGTCCAGTTCTGGGCACATTTCAAGAAAGATGTGAAAAAGCTGAAGAGGGTTCAAAGAAGAGCAATACAAATGATTAAAAGTCTAGAAGACACGACCTATGAGGGAAGACTGAAAATGTTGGGTTTGTTTAGTTTGGAAAAGAGAAGACTGAGAAGGGACATGATAGCAGTTTTCAAGCACCTAAAAGGGAATTACAAGGAGATGGGAGAAAAGTTGTTCTCCTTGATCTCTGATGATAGGAAGAGAAGCAATGGGCTTAAACTGAAGCAAGGAGGTTTAGGTTGGACATTAAGAAAAACTTTGAGGTCTCCTCCAGTTCCAGTATTCTATGTTCTCCCAGCTACTTCACAGTTAAGCTCAATCAGGGTATGTCTACACTACCACCCTAGTTCAAACTAGGGTGGTTAATGTAGGCAACCGGAGTTGCAAATGAAGCCCGAGATTTGAATTTCCCGGGCTTCATTTGCATATTGCCGGGCGTCGCCATTTTTAAATGTCCGCTAGTTCGGACTCCATGCCCACTAGCTTCCTATTCCGAACTACCGTTACTCCTCGTGCCGCGTGTTCGTGCCGCGTGTAGCCGCGGGCACGGAGTCCGAACTAGCAGACATTTAAAAATGGCGGCGCCCGGCAATATGCAAATGAAGCGCAGGAAATTCAAATCCCGGGCTTCATTTGCAACTCCGGTTGCCCACATTAACCACCCTAGTTTGAACTAGGGTGGTAGTGTAGACATACCCTCAGATAGTTATATTTTATTCTGAAAGTCTGTAGTAGTAGCAAGGACTTAGAGAATAAAGACACCATCTTCTCTGACAGTTTCATTCAGTTTACCAGCTGGAAACTCTACAGAGGGAGACAATTAATTAGCTTCATGCCTCCATGCACTAATTCAAGTAGGGAACTGGTTAAAAGTGGGTGCTGTACTCTGGGTTCTGTGGCAGTGAATGACAAAGGATAGTTAGCGTCCATCCTGTCAGCCATAGAGTGCTGTTGATAAATCTGCTCTGCGTGGAGGAATAGAATAACCCGAGAATGGCTCTGCCCATTCCCCAGGGAATGGGGAAGGACTACTCTCCAAGGGCACATCTTCACAGCAGGGCTAAAGCTGAAATAAGCTACACACCTTGAGCTACATCAATTGCAGAGCTTAAGTCAAAATAGCTTATTTAGGCTTTTAGCGCTGTCTACACAGTAGGAAGTCCAAGAAGAAGCACTCTTCCTCTAACCTCTCTTACTACTTGTACAACGAGGGTTACAGGTATAACATTATGTTGAAATAACAGTTTGTAGTGTAGATGCAGATGATGTTATTTTGGAATAATGTTATTTATTCCGAAATAATGCTGTTGTGTAGACATAGCCCAAGTGTTTTTAGCTGCAGTGTTACTCCTCTTCTTTAACATGTCTGTTCAGTTCAGTGAGGCATCTGGGATCACAGCATTTTTAAAATGCTGACAATACAACTGAGCTTCACTTTCTCTCATACCCAGATGGAGGCAATCATTTGCTTTCCCAATGCCTGGCAGAGAAAGATAGCTAGATGAAGGCTATCTGCCATGAGTTCAATTCATATAAAATGGAGGAGAGGACAACTGACTGAGGTAGGTATCTGGAGAAGCTAGTGAAGTCTATTATTGCTCTCTGTATTGAGCATTTCAGCTTGCTGTCACAGTGGGTTGCAATCTCAATTATGTCAGATGCCTGCCAACTTCTGGATTTTGCAGATAGCCAGAAACATGTTTTTTTCTATATTGAGACGTGAAAAAAAATCTTACTTTCTATGCTCTGGTGCAGCTCCTGCCACAGTCATTCATGCCTTTGCCTCAAGCTAGATCTGTGCATTGAAAGAATCTCTGCAACGAAAACTGTTGGTACAGTACCAGTGTGTTTCTGGAATATGGCCAAAGCCACAGAGGCAAATTATGTTTAATACTTCAACAGGACAACACAATGTGGTGGAGAACCTTTGTACAAGAATCAACAGGTTGTACAGTAAATGAAAACAGAGGGTCTAAAGAGAGCTGAAGGCATCAAGTTATATGAGTGGTTAAAATGTGGTTCATCATCAATACAAGCTCGTTGGACATATTTTGAGGAAGGTTTACTTGCTCTTCCTTGTGAATTAGAATTAAGTGACATCCTCTGGAGGAACGAGCATTGATGTGTCCTTTCAGCAGCAATCTGTGCAGTTGCTTCAAGCCTGCCAACGTGATGCTTTCTCTATAAAAGGCCAATTTTGAACAAAAGTGCCAGTTTCAATGCACAGTTTCAGTCCTCAGCCAAAATATTTGATTCAGCTAATCTCAAGGACCTTCTCTTTGTGGCTGCCTTGCTAACTCAACAACAGATATGCTGAAAGTGTCACAAAAGACAAACACAATGATAAGGTTCTGCTTGAGCTGATGGCTTAAGACAACTTCCAGCTGGATTGTGATTCTTTTGAGGTATTGTAACTACTGTCTATGCTGTCAGTGTCAGGCATCTTCCAGGTTGATGGGGGAATTACAACAGACAGCACAAGGAAATAAAAAAGAGACTGGAATTGAAACTTATTTATAGGTCAAGAGACAAGACAAAACAACTTGCCTCATAAAAAATATAATTGTGAGTTAAAGCACTGATGCACCAGCAGAGCCCAAACAAACTTTGTAATATTGTTAGGGGGCTTTTAAACAATAGGGAAGTTAAGAAAACAGAAATAAGACAACTCAGCAGCTAGCTGATAGTGGAACACCTGTTGGGGAAACAGAACAGCAGCAGCTTTGAGAAGCATCCAATTCTGTCTACAAAGAGATCAGAACTAAGGAATGGCAACTGGTGGCCCTGACAGGGATGATTCTAGCAAATCCGCTGTAAAGCTTTCAGATTATGGATTGGGGTTTTGAGGTTTAATGTGAGGGTGAGAGAACTGACTGTTGACTATTGTGTCAACAGCAGGTGTATCTGTGAAGGCATTTAGGGGGCTAATAAACAGAGTCTCATACTAAACAGGAAAAAGAGGAACGTATAACGTGCCCAGGCCCAATGAGGGAACCTGGTTCCCGAGCAGTTCAATTTATCACCCTGATCTCTCAGTCATCACAAAGCAGACTGTGCCATGCCACGCAGCACAGGAGCTAATTTAATGAACAACACGCTACCATTTCAACCCATCCTTGGTGTGAGGTCAGCTTCTAGTCTTATAGCATTATTGAACAAGGTCCACAGAACACCTACAAGCTACCTACTGTAAGCTAAACAAATTCCAACATGTCTATCTGCCATATATGAGATACACTGAATAAAGGTCTGTTGCAACCATTGCCCTTTCAGGAAGACAACGTTCTTCCAAATAAGATACTCTGCAACCTGCTCATGTTGCAGCTTACCTTTTTAAATTACTGGGGACAGGGGAAATGATGCAACTAATAAAACTGGCACAATTTCTAATGTTTGTATTCGGTTTCTCAATGTAAATCTAAATTCACATTAAATACTATGCACTGTACCACTGTTTTTTAAGCCTACACCTGGAGTAATATCCCAGAGCCTCGTGCCCAGTAGAGAAAATACAATTAAATAAGAGGCAAGAGGCCACAATGAACCATTAAACATGAATTCAGCTTTGAGAGAAAATACCCACACTTAAATAAACTGCATGTGCTGATTTGATTTTGGCTGCATATGTGATGATAACAAAGATTTATGAAGAGAGGCTTAATGTACTGCATTTTTCTGCATCTTGTCCAGTGCTAATGTGATGGAAGTTGAGCAACACAAAAGAAAAATGTTGAGACTTCCCTATGACAGTAGCAAATGCACCTGTGCACTTATATTCATGGCAGGACTCTCTGCTACAGCTGAAATCTTCTTGGTACAAAAGGGAAAAATAAGAGTTAATGGCACTGATTGTTCTTCAGCTCCACCCTGACACCACTTCTAACTTGCATCAGCTGTCACAACCATGCAAGACATTATCCATCAGGATGGGGAAAGAAGGAATGCGTTGTATGCTGGGGCTGCAGAGTAGGGGACAAGAAGATGGCTCCACAAGCCATTGGCATCTCAAAAATACTAGGCAATCCTGAGAAATGCAGGCAGCTTCTACTCCCTTCTCCCAGGGTTTTTAAGTCTGCCTTATACTTCTGTGCTTCTAACACACTGTCACCAACTTGTGTAATTAGAAATCAGTTCTCATACTCGGTATATATTTTGGTGATTGTTATGTCAATTGGACTTCATGGAAGGTGAAATTATTCCACAAAATGATTCTATAACAGTTCAAGTGTTCATGTGGACTCAAGGGAAAGGAAGATATAACACAACACAAAACAAAAGAACCAGAATTACTTCTGTCAGGGCTTTCTATTGTATTTATGCGTACATAATTTGCTCGGTGACAGGCTTGTCCTAAAAAATTTGCAGTCCTTAAAATGTACAGTGCAGTCAACGCAAGTTAATTACCTCATTTCTCACCCTGGATTCCAAGATACCAGAATAGGTTGCTGTATTGGAAATAATGACTTTCAGCTATGATAAACTACAGTATAACCTTGTGACAGTAATTAACTTGTGTCACCACTTTACTGACAAGAGGTGTGGAATGATTAATAAAGAAACAATCAATTCCTAAGAAGAGCATGAAATTGGGACCTTATCTTTTCAAAGAAACTTGACTGAAGTTTGGTCTTTCCTACAATGGCTGATTAGATTACTAAGTTTTATAACTTGGTTTTCTAACTGGCTTTTCCACAGAATGATTGCTGGCAATGAGGGGATCAAAGTGAGAACCTATAAACCTTTGCTTAATGGAAGCAATTTCTCACTCTGCAAAAGGGTTCATTGACAACATCCACAGATAAACTGAATCACAATATAATGGGCTCACTCACAAGAAACTTCCTATCAGGGCAGAATGCTAGAAAATGTAACTACAGGACAATCTACCCTCATTTGTTTGGACTGCTTTGGAACAAGAAGCAGCAATTGCAGAACCTGAAAGGAGGGAGAGAAGAAGAATGACCTTGTTGTTAAAGACCAGGGATGGGAATCATGCAGTCTGGTTCTGTTTCCTGCTGTGATGCAGATTTGCTTTGTGACCTTGGACAAATAACTTATTCTCTCAGTGCCACAACTCTACCATATATAAAGTTGGGCAAATTATAATTGTCTGCTATGGAAGGGTATCATGAGGCTTAATTCACTGATGTTTGTAAAGTGTTTGGAGAGCCTTGCATGGAGGAGACTGTATTAGTACAAAGTATTTATTATTTTCATAGGAGCACTACCACTGCAAGCTCATGAGTAGAAAATGATTGGTGGGATGACTGATCAACCATAAACCCCACATTCTTTGCTAACGCATCAATAGAAGTAGGACTAAATTTCCAATTTAGAAAACCCCAAATATGACACATCCTCAAGAACTTGCACCACTCAAAAAATTGCATCCCCAGTCTTCAGAAATAAAGCCACATTAATATCACTAACTTGAAAAAAAATGAATCTTTCTCCAGACACTACACCCTCTATTGCTTCTGTGATTTATTTTGAATTTTAGAGGACATCATTTTTACTTACATTCAGTTAAGTTTAGCTTGCATATTTTATCCTAATAATTATTACAATTTGTGACACTCTATGCCCTGGGGGAACACCTTGTAACCCCCTTATTCCTCATCTGTATCTAATTGTGACATATAAAGCATGCCCTTGTGAGATATCGGGGGAAAGGTCATCAAAAAGTCATTTCTCTATGCACATATGTATATCATTAATGATGATGAGATTATGAGAATTGTATTTATGGTTGTCACTACAGCATGCTGTAAATTGCAAATCAGCCAGATATTAGCTGTCCAGAGACAGCAAGCAGCCATCCATGGCCATTTTCCAGTATGGGAGCTTCAACTCAATGAATCGTCTGCATGAGCCCCACCACAAGGGATTGCTGAACATTATGTGGGACAACAATGACCACCAGAGGTGCCTGGACTTGCATTCTCCAAGCACGTAAGAACATAGGAACGGCCATACTGGGTCAGACCAAAGGTCTATCCAGCCCAGTATCCTGTTTTCCAACAGTGGCTGATGCCAAATGCCCCATAGGGAGTGAACAGAACAGGTAATCCTCATGTGATCCCTCCCCTGTCAGCCATCTCCAGCCTCTGACAAACAGAGGCTAGGGACACCATTCCTAGCCATCCTGGCTAAAAGACCTCAAATAGCCCCCATGCGCCTGAGGGTATAAAATAGTACACAGTGACCACTTGCTGGGCCTTTCTCCTTCCCCCACCCATGCTGCAAACCACCAGACTGTGAGAAGACTGAAGATTCCAACTGAGATGATGTCAGAGGTGAAATCTGTGTACTATGGACTTGCAATATCCAGGGCGGTGAGAAAAACTGCTTGACCTGTCTGTTGCCCAGTCTAATAAGGGTGAGGGTTAGACTGACTGTTTATATTTTCTTTTCTTTTGGTAACTATTCTGACTTGAAATTCGATCTTTGTAGTCAATACATTTCTTTTACTTTTTATCTTTACCAGTGAGTTTGTATGATGCAAATATGCTCTGTTTTTACCAAAACTGGTACATGCCCACTTTTCACTGATGAATTGGTGAACCAATTAATAAATCTGCACTGGTCTTATTGACCAGTGCAAGGTCTGGGGTACCGTGTTGGGGGATTTAGCTGGTGCCTCTTTCTGTTTGATTTATGGGTACCTCTGAGATCATTCATTCAATCTAGCAGGGTGGGGGTGGGGGCTCCCCATGTGACTATGCTGAGTGACAGCAGCACTGGGAGGGGTTTGTTTCTGGTCATTAGCAAGGCACTGTGAGAGAGAGCCCAGGCTGGAGATAGTTAGGGGGTGCAATGTTCCCACCATCCCAAGCTGCACCCCAAGGTTCCTGATACACAATAAAACATTTTTTAAATATGATGTAAAATGTCATTTAAAGGGGATGTAAAATGTCATTTTTTAATTTCTGTTACTTCAAAGATATTTTTAATCCAGTCTGGTTTAAATGTGACTAAATTAAAAAACAATAACAACAGCACTGTGCCCCATAAATTCCATGGTGTAATTCTCATAGGGCTCTAGTGTGGCTTTATGGTCCCACATTTCCTTCCTGGATGAAGCAGTGGTCCTCACTGGAGTCTCTCTTGTGCCTTCAAAGTCTCACCCTCAGTGAGAAAAGTGAAAAGGACTTCCTTTAACACTAACGATGTAACAACACCTCCACCCTTCCATCAAAGACACAACTTTGACAAATGTTCATCAGACCACAGCTTCCTCCAGGATGGACTTTTGAAGAGTTGCAAATGAGTCATACTCCCTTCTCTAAATGTTCACAAAGAAAGATATGACAAGCACACAACTATATCATTTAAGGAACAAGTATACTATTATTGAAACATAGTCACCCTCAAATTCACAACTCATCATTCTAGTTTTATTATTATTATAATATTAATTAGTACCTTGCTTAATAAATATCCTTATTGAAATCAGGAAGCTTACTTAGGAAGGAAGGTGCTACTCAACACAAAAAAGGGTGTCAGAAGTGGCCCCTTTTCAATTGTGAAACAATGAAAATAGCTGCTAAAATTACTTATTTGTAGATATTTCTGACTGTATTTTGGAAAAGGAGAAAATAAAAGTATAAAGGGAATATTTATATGCTCTACTCTCTATCTGTTCTTAAAATGTCTTCACTGCCATAGTATCTGACAACACATCATACAGCAGCATGAGTGACAGAAAGAACAAAACAATATTTTTTGTTTGTTTATTTCTTTGGTTAGGTTTTCACTTTGGATATGGCGAACATTATTTACAATTTCACTAAGGCTATGTCTAGACTGCAGGCTTCTTTCGGAAGAAGCTTTTCCAGAAGAGATCTTCCAAAAAAACTTCTTCTGAAAGAGAGTGTCTATGCCTCCAAAGCGCATCGAAAAAGCGATCTGCTTTTCGAAAGACAGCGTCCACACTGAATGGACACTATCTTGCATTTAAGCTGGATTACTATGGATGGAATGGCCACCAGAGCACCTGTGCTTTTTCCTCTTTCCTCTTCTTTTGAAAGAACTCTCTCTTCCCCGTCCACACATACATTTTTCCAAAAGAGCTCTTTTGGAAAAAAGGCTTCTTCCTTGTAGGAAGAGGTTTACCAATGTTGGAAAAAAACCCCTGTTCTTTCCATTTTTTTTCGAAAGAACGCGATTGCAGTGTAGACATAAGTGAAGTTTTTTCAGGAAAATGGCACTTTTTCTGAAAAAATTCTGTAGTGTAAACATAGCCTAATAGTCTACAGCATCATCATTTGAAAAATGTAGTGACTTCATCATTTTGCAAGGTTCAGAAAAGGGCAACAAAAATGATTAGGGGTTTGGAACAGGTCCCTTATGAAGAGAGATTAAAAAGACTTGGACTTTTCAGTTTAGAAAAGAGGAGACTAAGAGGGGATATGACAGAAGTCTATAAAATCATGACTGGTATGCAAACAGTGAATAAGGAAAAGTTATTTATTAGGGCTGACAATTGATGTGTGTTAATGTCTGCAATTAATTTAGGGCAGGATTAAAGTGTTAATTTTTTAACACATTAATCACAGGCTTTAATGCTGCATTGCCCCTTTGAAGCACTGCTCCGGAGCTTCAAAGAGGCAGCACATTAGGAGCCTGGGATCAGCTGGAGTCCCCAGCTGACCCCAAGCTCCATGCAGCACTGCCCTCTTTGATGCGCCGGAGTGGCACTTCAAAGGGGCAGTGCAATGCAGAGCCACAGATCAGCTGGGGACTCCATTTTGACACTTCAGAGGGGCAGGGGCAGTGGAATGCAGAGCCAGGGAACAGCTGGAGTGCCCAGCTGATTCCTGGTTCCGCATTGCGCTGCCCCTTTGAAGTGCTAGCTCAGTGCTTCAAAGGGGTACAGGCAGTACTACATGGAGCCCGGGGTCAGCTGGGGACTCCAGCTGATCCCAGGCTCCTAATGTGCTATGCCCCTTTGACGCGCCACCATGGCACTTCAAAGGGGAAGCACAATGTGGAGCTGGGAATCAGCTGTAGTGCCTAGCTGATCCTGGGCTCTGCCTTGCATTGCCCCTTTGAAGTGCCCCTGCTGCATTTCAAAGGGGCAGCTATACTGAGCCTGGGGACATCTGAGGACTCCAGCTGATCCCAAGCTTCCACAGCACTGCCTCTTTGAAACACCACCACAGCATTTCAAAGGGGCAGTGCACGCAATTAATCACACGATTAAATGTGATTAATTTTTTTAATTGCTTGACAGCTCTATTATTTACTTATTCCTACAATATTAGAACTAGGGGTCAACAAATGCAACTAATAGGCAGCAGATTTAAAACAAATAAAAGAGAGTTTTTCTTCACTCAGTGCACAGTCAATGTTTGGAACTCTTTGCCAGAGGATTCTTTGAAGGCTAGAACTTTAACAGGGTTCAAAAAAAAGCTAGATAGATTCGTAGAGGTTAGGTCCATCAATGGCTATTAGCCAGGATTGGTCAGAATGGTGTCCCTACCTCTCTTTTTCTGGAGGTGGGTGACAAGGAAGGGATCACATGAGCATTATCTGTTTTGACCCCTTCTTCTGGGGCATCAAGTGTTAGCCACTGCTGGCAGACAGGACACTGGGATAGATGAGGCTTTGGTCTGACCCTCTTATGGCCGTTCTTATGCAAATGCTCAGAAGGATTCAGGTAAAATTTTCAGTAGAAACTGGATCAAATCCTTAGAAACCCAACTACATTCATCAGGACCTCAAACAGATCACTTCAGGTTTCCATCACTTTAGCAACAATAAAAATGAAATTTGGATGATGTACATTGCAAAAGATTTGTGAATCTGATGAAGAAAGTGAAAAGCAAACAAGAAAGTGGACGACTGAGGAAAAAGAACCCTACGTAAGTGCTAACTCTTTAAAACATTATTAAAATTACAATTCTACTATCATTTCCCTACTGGAAGGCAAAATCAAATGAAATTCTCTCTCCTTCATCTGATTCATGCTCTGACTCGACTCCTCCCCTTCCCTCCCAACTGTTTCATGGCATTTCAGCTCTGGGAGGGAGAAGGAAGAATGGAGATGGAGCGTGAATACACTGCTCCTCTGAAAGTGCTGGGAGGATTACGGGAGGCATAGGAAGTGCGGAGCTCTGGTGCCACAGTATGCAAGAGGCACGTGGCTTAGGGAGACAGCCAGGGGGGCTGTGGGCCACAGGTGGTTCCACAGTGGGCTACATGTGGTGCCCACCACTGCTCTAGTAAATCAGGAATAATTTATCTGATGTCAGTGGAGTTTTGTTACTGTGAACCTGGTATAAAATGAGACTCACAATTAGGCCCATGATGGATGGCTATCCGTATCTTCCATCCCCAAGCATGTCTAAAGGAATATAAATTCTGTAAATTTAATCTAGAACAACCTAGTTGGTGCAGATAGGCCAGCTGACATGTCAAAATCTCAAGCTTAACTTTATCATATGGTAAGTCAAAGAGAGCATACACTTAGAAGATCTACAACTGCTTTTGATACAATACTCAGGAGAAATCCAGAATGGAACACTGGCATTTCATCTAAAGAAAGATTCTGTGACTGTTCTTAAAGACAAATAACTCCCCTAACGCCTTAGGACGGAGGTGATACATAATGCTATAAAAACAGGAGGAAAGAATTACTATGAAACTGAAATGTTATCAGTAGGAAATATTTATAACAAAGAGCAAAATTCTCACTGTCTGAATCTCCTACCTCAATGGCTCTCAACCTTTTCAGACTGCTGTACCACTTTCAGGTGTCTGATTTGTCTTGTGTGTCACAAGTTTTACCTTATTTCAAAACGACTTGCTAACAAAATCAGACATAAAAAATAGAAAAGTGTCACACCCAGAGTATTACTGGAAAAAATGCCATATTTCTCATTTTTATTGTATAATTTTAAATAAATCAATTACAATATAAATACTTCACTTACATTTCAGTGTGACTGTGTCTAGACTACATGGCTCCATCGGCGGAGCCATGTAGATGAGGGTTGTAGGCAAAGGGAAATGAAGTGGCGATTTAAATAATCGCCGCTTCATTTAAATTTACATGGCTGCCGCGCTGAGCCGACAAACAGCTGATCAGCTGTTTGTCGGCTCAGCGCGCTAGTCTGGACGCTCCCCTGCCGACATCAAAGCCCTTTTTCGGCAGCTCCGTTATTTCTCGTGGGATGAGGTTTACCGGGGCTGTCGACATGTAAATTTAAATGAAGCGGCGATTATTTAAATCGCTGCTTCATTTCCCTTTGCCCAACAAACAAATCTACATGGTTCCGTCAACGGAGCCATGTAGTGTAGACGTACCCTGTATGTATACAAAGCACTATTTACAAGTCATTATGTGTATGAAAATTTAGTTTGTCCTCACTTCGCTAGTGCTTTTTTCTGTGACCTGTTGTAATACTAGACAAATATCTGCTTCCTGGGAGACCTCTATGGATTCCTAGGGGTACACCTATCACTGTCCCATAAGATGCACCTTGAGGAAGGACAAGATTAGCAACTAAGTTCGGGGTTCAATTTTAAGCAAGCTCAACATGGATCGTATTTCCAAAATAGATTATTAAAAGAAACTGCCTGGTTTTGCTGTTATTTGGGAAATCTATCACATAGAAAAGGTCAAATAATCCATTTAAGAAACAGATGTTCCAATTTATGCTAACATGTTAAATTCAAAACTTTTGCCCTTGATTTTCATTATGCTCATCAGCTGTAATTTTTCTTTTCCTTATCCTCAAGTTTTAAATTGCTGTCCTTTCATAAAAGTATGGCTACATTTCAGTTATGGTGCTTAGCAAACAGCAGCCTGTATTGTAAGAGAAAGGACTAAATTTATTTTCTTCATATTATTCTGTGTTGGACCTTTTATAAATAATTTGACTTTGATGAATACACACTATGCATACAGAACTTTAAGACAACAGCCATTACAAAAGGCAAAGCAAACAAGGATGAGTAATTGATACTTTTTGAGGCAAGAGATTAAGATTTGACTTCTGACACTGCTAAGTACTATAACAACAGAAAGGGGGGGGGGGAGGAAGGGAAGGGGAAAACTGAGTGCAATTTAGTCCACAGAATATTCTGCTATACTGCCAAATGAAGAAGTACTGTCTTGTGGTCTGAACCCTGGACTAGGGAGTCAGGAATTTTTGCCTTGCAAAAGATTCTCTTGTGTGAACCTCTCTGCCTTTTTCCATCTGATCTTAAGCACATCACCCATGACTATAAGACTATGTTTTGCAAATGCTTTGAAAATGAAAAGCACCATTTAGAGGTCAAGCATTTTTGTTACTTGTATATATGGATTATTCTTAGCCCATTCACAGAATTGGTGAACACTAGCAAATGTGGTAGAAGCAGCAGTTGACTTTATAATATTAACAGGTGCTTCACTGAACGAAAGGATGAACACTGTCAATGGGAAATGGAGTGGTTCTTTATTCCACTTACAATTCACTGAGCCAACAAGCTCCACAAGTCACTGGATAAAATCCAGTCCAAGACAGAAATGACTGAAAATTGCTGTCTGTGTGGTGGTTTAATGTACATGGAATAATGTTGTGGTCTCAACAGAGCTGTTGAAGGGTTGGACAAATGTCTCCATCACAAATCCACAACTACAGTACAATTTAATTCTCACCCTTAAAAGCAATCTCAGGGCATGTCTATACAAGTAGACAATAATTTATTTTGAAATAATAATTCCCAAAATAGCTATTTAGAAATAAGCATCATTCCTCATGAAAAGCCTGAGTTACTATTTTGAAATAACCAGCCCATTGTTTTGAAATAATGGACTTGATAGTGTGGATGTTCTGCTTGTTATTTTGAAATAATTCCCTAGTGTAGACCAGGGCTCCGATAAGGTGTCAAGGGCAGGACATTGACCAATCATTGTCACAGATGACCAGATGGGAACTAGGTTGCAGCACATGGCTGTAGGTATGCAAAGATTCCTTCATGCTTGCTGCTCATGCAATATCTCTTCTGAGGGTAAAACAGGATTTCCTTTTCAAGAGCTGTTCAAATGTGTATACTGTTGAGCACAAAGGATGGAATTTTAGTGAAAGAACAAAATAGTTGTAGAAACTAAATGAAAAAAGATAACTGAAAAAGGATGGAAGTATTTAATTGGATGCAGAAGAACATATTAAATAGTGTTGGCAAGAAGGATCTACGATTTCTTGCTGATGACAGCAAACATCCAAAAAAAATTTCTTCATCAAGGATACTGGAAGTATTTGGAAATGCAACATCATTCTTTATTGCTGATACTTATTTCAAAAACCCTACATTTACTGGATCTTTGCTGATTCCACACACCCTAGTAAAGAATGGAAGGAAATTGAGTTAATTTAAAATAAAATTAGCTGTGTTTGTTAACAGTTACATTTTGCTTCAGAAATATTGTATAATGACTACAGAAGAAATAGAAATCAGTTTGAACTAAAATAAACCTCATTTAAGCTGAGCAATTATCCTACCAGATCATCAGCTGAATAGAGGCTCTCATTTCTGAAAACCTTGATAGATTTGTCACCACATTTTCCTATCTAGAAAAAATAAGAATAAGAATAAATGTGTAAAAAATCAATTATGTGTTAGTTAATGTTAATACAAATAAACAAATACATGAGCTGCATGAGTGTGAGGGGAAAGAAAGAACTGCATTCTCAAATACCAGGAGGTATAAAACTGAGTACAGTACTATAATCCTGACCCCAGTTCTAAAGGACCTCTGTCCAGGATCAGGTATACAGGATTGGGCTTTGTAATCATTAATTGATTATCACAATATTTATCTGATCAATATGCAACACATAAATTCTTGACTATAATTATGATCTTGTGCATGGAACTATAAGTATAAACATAGATAGGATATTGCCCCAATGGGATGCAGGGGTGGGCAAACTAAGGTCCTTGGGCTGCATCAGTCCATTAGCCATTTTAATTTGGTCCTCAAACTCCTGCTGAGGAGCAGGGACGGGGCTTACCTAGTTCTTCACAGGAGACTCCCAGAGGCAGTGACATTCACCCTTCTAGCTCCGATGCACAGGGGCAGCCAGGGAGCTCCACACACTTCCCGCACCCCACATACCACCCCAGAGCTCTCACTGACTGGGTACCACAGCCAACTGGAGCTGTGATAGTGGTACATGTGGCTGGGGTACTGCGCAGAGCCACCTGCCGTGCTGCTGTTGCTGGGAGCTGCTTGATGAAAGCTCCGCATGGAGCCTGCTCGCCACAGTCCTGCCTTCCTGCCCCGCAACCCAGCTCCCTGCCACTGCCCTACTTCCATTCCCACCCTCCAAACTCCTTGATCTCTCTTACACCTCCTGCACCCCAAACCATGGCCGGCTTTATGAAGTGCGGGGCCCAATTCAAACAATTTTGACGAGGCCCCACAGCAATTTTGGTTGAGCCAAAAAAAAAAATCTGCACACAAAAAATCCCCAGCTACCTTCCCCGCAAATCTAACACCCTCCCGCCCCCTGCCCCAGCGCAGGGAAACCCTGTGCTCAACTCACATCTCCTGTGGCTCAGGCAGCCACCGCACTCCTCCTCCGGGGCCGATGCCCCCTCCCACAGCGTGCCCAGCACACTTCCGGGCAAAGGTTGGCAGCTTTGTATAATTTTTGGTGGTTCCCCATTAGCCACACCCCCTGCCCCCCATTAACCAGGCCTCTGGAGGTAACATGCTCGGGGAAAGAGGGACACATGACCAGAAGTAAAAGGTATCATCTTCCCATCATCCTCCTACCAACAAGGATTAGTTTGGCCCCCACCAAACTCCCCTCATGCAACTATCCTACAATTGCATTAACCCAATGTGTGTGACATTATCTCGGGGGCAGAGAGGCTGGGGGAACTGTTCCCTCTAAGACTATGTCTATGCTCGCGGCTTCTTGCGCAAGAACCCACAGAGTATCCACACTGCCCACTTGCTCTTGTGCAAGAGCATTTACAAGACAGTGTGGTAAGAGAATGCGTCTTGCTCACGAACTGCGCTTTTTCTAACAGGTGTAAGCTTTCTTGTGCAAGAGGGCAGTGTGGATGCTTGGCAGGGATTTCTTGTGCAAGAAACCCCGATGGCTAAAAAGGCCATCAGAGCTTTCTTGCGCAACAGAGTGTCCACACTGCCATGGATGCTCTTGCGCAAAAGCACAGCTCGCACATGGCACTGTGGACGTGTTCTTGTGCAAGAAGCTGCCAGTGTAGACATAGCCTAAGAGTTTCCTCCCATGAGCAGAATGAATTGTGTTCTCCCCTTGCTCCATCAGCTCCCCTGGTGCCTGCTGCCCCCCAATTCCTCACCCTCCTCTGCTGTCCTGAATCCTGCCCTTCTCACTGCCCTCAGCCCTCTCGGCCCCTTGTGCCCACTCCTCCAGTAGCCCCCCTCTGATCATGTGAGCTACCCTTCTCCTCATCCCTTCTTCTAACACCTCCCTCTACACACCTGACCTGCCTCTCTCCTCTGGTGCTGATCCCTCCCCTGCAGGTGTCTGCCCTTCTGCTTCACCCCCAGAATCCCCTGGCACCTGCACCTTCCCTTAGCCCTGCACCTTCCTGGTGCCTCCCCCTTCCCGCACTGCCCCGGCCCCCTTTGCCCTCTTTTTCCCTGATGCCCTCCCCCTCACCACCTTCTGCCTCCATTCCCCTCATGGCCTTCTATGCCCTCACACATGACTAGCTCCATCCCCACCTTCCTCATGCCCACCCCTTCTTTCAAGCCTTCTCCCAGAACCTACCCCTTCACCCTCTAGCCTCCAATGCCCTTACCCTCTCCACTCACAGCATCACCATGTCCCCCCTCTCACTGACACCTCCCCTCCTGCCCTTTTCCTCATTGTCTGCACTTGGCTCCCTGGCATTTGTCTCTCCTCCATGCTGTCCCTTGGTGCTTTCCCCTTTCTTCCCCCTCCCTCTCCCGCTCTGCACAAGCCCCTTCCTCTCCAACCCCTTCCCCTATTTCCCCCTCCTCCTCCGCACAAGTCCCTTCCCTTCTGCTTTCCACTTTGCGGGGCTGGAGTCTGCGCTCCGGCCCCAGAAGTCCCTGGACTCTGAACCCAGAGCTAGGCCAAGTGGCGTAACATGGCGCTGAGCAGTTTAAAACTTTTAAAACTTTAAAAGTCCAGGGCTGTGACATCATGTCAAGCCCGGGTGAATCCCTGCTCACTTGGGAACGCCATGCATGGTAGCAGCAGCCAGCAGCACACGCCAGCAAGGGGGAGCCAGACTTAAAAATGCACGCGGCAGGGACAGGCTGGGGCCAGGCAGGGCCACGGGAGAGACCCAGCTCCACATATTGGTGGAGAAGGGCTCCCGGCTCTGAATATTAGATCATGGGCACCACGAGCCCATATAACTCGTCGCCCATGCTTCTGGATTCAGGGCGCAGGGCCCCTTTAGGCGAGGGGCCAGATTTGGGATAATCGGACAAATCAGCCTAAGGCCGGCCCTGCCCCAAACCCCTTATCTCCCGCCCCACCCCAGAGCCCATACGCTCAGCCAGAGCCCTCTCCCTCCCTCTCATGCCAACCCCAATATTCGTCATACTCTCTGGATCTTAGAAAAAAACTGAATCACTGTGAGACATCTGAGTGGCTCCAGATTTTACTAAAAACACATAGTAAATAACAACAGACCAAACTGGTAAGGTGGATATAAAAAGATGCGGGAACATTGACTCATAATTTCACATTACTACAGTCAGTCATTTTGGCTACATCTACACTGGCCCCTTCTCTGGAAGAGGCATGCTAATTTCAAACTTTGGAATAGGGAAATCCGCGGGGGATTTAAATATCCCCCGCGGGATTTAAATAAACATGTCCGCCGCTTTTTTTCCGGCTTGGGGAAAAGCCGGAAAAAAGCGTCTAGACTGGCGCGATCCTCCGGAATAAAGCCCTTTTCCGAAGGATCTCTTATTCCTACCTGAAAGTTTAGTTTTTTTAGTTTTTCCAAGCCGGAAAAAAAGCGGCGGACATGTTTATTTAAATCCTGCGGGGAATATTTAAATCCCCCGCAGATTTCCCTATTCCAAAGTTTGAAATTAGCATGCCTCTTCCGGAGAAGGGGCCAGTGTAGACGTAGCCCATGTGTGTTAGTATTGCTAGCTAAAAACTAAATACCAAATAGCTAGAAATAATTTTAGGGCTTTATAAGGTAAAACCAAAGAGCTACATGATTGCAGTTTTACTAACTGAAATAAAAAAATAAAAAGTTAATACACCATAAAAAAGTTTAAAAAGCTGATCTTAGTTTTAAATGCTCTTGATATACACATTTTATTGTTGAAAATACTAAAAATGTTTTAATAAAAAAAATAACATGTAAGTGTCTATAATTAAAAAACAGGAACCCATTAAGAGTTACTATAATAACCCATAAAAACTATCATAAAATATGTGTTTTATAAAAAAATCAACTATAAAGATTAAGCCAAAAAATACACATCGAGGAGTCCAAAAAAAGCTTTTATTCAGGAAAAGAGGTAATCTATTGCTATAGCATACATGCATACATTCACACACACATTAAACACACATACATTTAAAGGATAATAAAAAATGTAGTTTTAGGTAAAAAGCATTCTAAGTTGTATTATTTATTAACTGTGTCCCTGCTGATTTACTTCTTACATCAGCTAAAAAAAGAGAACAAAACCCCACCAGTTACTTTACCATTGCTTTAGGTTCAACCTTGAGTAACTGAGAGAGAAAACATTAAACAACAGTAAGGGAATACATCCCTTGGGAACAAATTTTTCCCCATGTCGAGCAAAGTGTACATATTCTTGTACAGTATTTCATATTAGGAGGCTGGGTTTTTTTTCTTTTTTTTTTATAGTTAGGTTCCTGTGTATCAGTAGATTGCATCAGATGGAAATCTAGATGAAGGAGGGAACTTTGGAGGAGAGCAGATGGAGAAAGTCCCCAGTGCATGAAACATGTGAAATAAGAGATAGAAGTACTAGCGGCATAAGGACAGAAAGGAATACTGGAATGAACACATGGCTTAAGAAGGGGAGCAGGAGGCAAGTAAGGCCAATATATAAATAGGAGAAGATGTGTAGGATTTTGAGGATACAAACATTATTTGTATGGCTTGAGGCTGGAGACCAAAACCAAAGAGGTTAGCCTACTCAAGACAAAAGATAATGAAGATCAGTCTCATCTCAGCTCATACATAATGCAAACCAGGTACATGGATGACAGGTATATAAGACCTGCTTCTGCTCTCAGTTTCACTAGTTTTACCATCGTAGAACTTCATTGATTTCAGTGGGGTTAGTTCTGTTTTATACCAGTGTGAGTGGAAGCACAATCAGCCACCATCACCCCTCAGTTCTGTAAAAATATATTTATTTCCAGTGCACTTTACATGAGGCAGATGGAAGAAAAACACTCTTTAAATGGGGATTTAAATAATTTCAGTTTATGCACCCTTGATTGTGTTACCTTGCCAACAAGCACCAACCGTTAGCTGCATGTCTATATGTGATGGATGAATAGGCCAATCATTTGTCACAAGGTAAGGCTCATATGTCGTGCCGTCCATATATAAAGTAACCACAGGAAACTCAACATTGACGACGTAGTAGTGCCATTCTTTATCACAAATCTGAATGATAAAAGAAAGAAGATCTTTAGAACCCTTTGTCCTGCAGCTATTTTTGTGCAGAATAAATTATTTTGTTATCCATGTTATTTCCAATACCTGGAATTCTACTGACAGTACTGCACTGTAGGCTAGAAAAGAGCAATGTTAACATTTTCATGGGTACATTTTTTGACACCATACTATGAGATTTAGCCTGGAACTCTGTGGTTATATCACAACACACACTCGCCAAAGAGGAGGCCTCTTACTGAAATGAACAAAAGTCGAAACAATGCTGACGAGTATCAAATGGTATACACGTGTAACACATTTGAAACAAATTCTTCTTAAAACACATACTTTAAAGGGATGGAACAAACTGAAAATTCAATGGGTTGTGCATCTTTATATTAGTTAAGTCATACATCAGAATACAGTAGCTTATTAATGTTAGTATAGCCTTTCAAATATAAAGTTTTATAGAAGTGCTAAAGAGTGGTTGTGGTCTCTCATGATTATTCTAGACATCCCTTTTTCTTTATACTAGGAAAGAATTCATTGCTCAGAGTGTTGATGAATTATTAGCACCAGACTAACCCAAACTTTATTATATATTATTATAAATTGTATTTCCTCAGTGCCTAGGGACTATTGCTATTTCAAACGAGAACCTATTCTGTATGCCAATCTATCTCTTCCCTGAACAGCAGTGCCTTGAGCTTTTGCATATCAAGGGCACCATTTAGGGTGTGTAGGGGAGGCAGCAGCCATGTGCTCTGGGACAGGACTAGCTTTTCATCCCATACCTTGGATGCTAAGGGAGTGAGGGGAAAGTGTTTGCACTCCATGCATTCCTCTCACACCTGGCTGGTGAAGGCAGCCCCTTCACTGCTGCACCCCTTACGCACCCGAAATCCTGTTCTTGTTGCATACTTCCACTCCTTTTGAGAAGTGACTGCCAGTCATGCCAAATTTCGTGTGATCATTTGTGAGAGGACCAGGGATAAAAATGAGACCACCACACTCATTTGCACTTTTATCACAAATACACGTGTGAAATGGGTCTCCAGCTAAGAAAGTCTATGCTGGAAACCCCACTGCATTCCTAACACCCTGATCCCTTCATGATATCTTTCAGATTGTCAAGTTCAAAGGCATAACTCACAATAATTGAGGAGAGTAACAATGTGTTTTTACAAATGAAACTGGTTCAGCCATAATTTACCATTCTAAAGCCTGTACAGATCAGTGTTTTCGTATTTTAAGAAAGTGAAACACCTGAATGCAGATGTTGTCCCCATTTCCCTGAGGCAAGCAGGAACCAAGTGATGTTTAAATGGTAACAACTTTGTCTCTGGTTGGGTTAAATGTAGCAATATCTGCCCTTTGAGAGAAAAGCTAATATTTTGTTCCAGAAGACATTTCAACAAGAGCTTAATCACTTCCATTTCAAATGGATCCATTTATTATTGCAGACATCACCGCCAAAGTACAAGAACTAAACAAAGCAGCATGCCACCAAGCCTTCTTTTCCTGAGCGTTATAGAGCATAAATGTTTTCTGAAGGTTAAATGAACTAAAACTAAAATTGAAAGTAAATAAATTGGAAAACTGAAAACTTTATTGAACAAACAGCAACAACAAATAGGATTATTCAGTCTGCCCCTTCAAGGAAAAGCAGCATTTCAAGGTTCCTGAACTGATTGGGAGGCATCATGCCTACATGTGTCTGTCGCATTACATAAAAGAAAATGATTGATGTGTCTGGATATGAGACACTGTCAACACATAACACCAACCTCAGAGCTTTTGAGGGCTCCCCACTGGTCCCTTTTGCTGTTATTTGGGACTGTTGAAATACCTTTCTATATCCAAACAAAGGACAAGGACCTTTTAAAATGATAAAGACAAACACACTGAGGGAACTCTTGAATATGTATATTATAACAACCTGTGAACATGCTGCTCAACTGATTGAACAATCAGACAATTATACAGGAACACAAGATTAAATCACTGTTCTGAATCAGTAGAAGATTCTACTTAGTCTACTACCCTGTGTCTGACAATGATCAGTATTGGGCACTTCAGGACAACATCACATGTCTATAGTGAAATGTATGGACCATTCAGTGTTTTATTTGTTTACTATTAGGCTACGTCTACACTACGCATCATTGCGCAAGAAGATATCAAATGAGGCTCAGCGATGAATATCGCTGCAGCTCATTTGAATACCTAATGAGCTGTCATTTTGCAGAAGGGGTTTTTGTGCAAGAAGGAGCTGTCTACACTGCTCCTTCTTGTGCAAAAAAAACCCTCCTGTGCAGGAGACGATTTGCCACTTATTTTCAGGAAGAATGGCTCCTGCGCAAGAGAGGTTTTTTTGTGCAAGAAGGAACAGTGTAGATAGCTCCTTCTTGAGCATAAGCCCCTTCCGCAAAAATGACGGCTCATTAGGTATGCAAATGAGGCATATCGATATTCATGGCGATAGTTTTCTTACCCAACAATGCACAGTGTAGACGTAGCCTTAAGGTATTAAAAATCACAGTTTAAAGAAGCCACGGCCTTAAATAATTGTCTGCTTTTTCACTAACAATAATAGAAGCAGCTCTGATCCTAAATTTGAACTGGAAGTCAAAGTATACATGTTAACAGTCTGTATATTTTGCGTTCCTGGTTCCGCTCTCATACCAGTACAAAGTCAGAGTAACTTCACTGAGAACAATGAAGTTATACCAGTATAAAACAACCACAAAATCAAAATGGTGCCCAGCATGCCTCACACTCATGCTCTCAACTTAAAATTGTGTCACAGCGGAAGAGGCCTCCTAGAACTACAGACTTGATATTGTGCTAGACAAAGGTGAACAAAGTAGAAAGGTCAAATGGGCGCACAAGTTAATAGGCTTGAAGAGAATTTGGTCAAAAGAATTTTATAGCAAAAATATAAATTATAAATTATAGAAAAATGTGAATGTTTCTTACATTTCCAAAAAAACTAAAGACACCACATTTTTCTTTGTTTTTTCATATTAGCGCTTTTTAGACTCTGGACTCTATCAGTAACTAATAATTATTGCTAATGTTATTTTTAATGTGTTCTGTTATGAATAGTGACACTCTGTGCAGAACTCAGGTAACACCTACTCTCTCTCTCAGGGTATGTCTACACTACCACCCTAGTTCGAACTAGGGGATTAATGTAGGCAACCGGAGTTGCAAATGAAGCCCGGGATTTAAATATCCCGGGCTTCATTTGTATCTTGCCGGGCGCCGCCATTTTTAAATCCCCGATAGTTCGGACTCCGTGCCCACGGCTACACGTGGCACGGAGTAGGTAGTTCAAATTAGAAAGCCTAATTCAAACTACCTACTCTGTGCCGCGTGTAGCCACGGAGTCCGAACTACCGGGGATTTAAAAATGGCGGTGCCCGGCAAGATGCAAATGAAGCCCGGGATATTTAAATCCCGGGCTTCATTTGCAACTTCGATTGACTACATTAACCACCCTAATTCGAACTAGGGTGGTAGTGTAGACATACCCTCATTGAGGACTACATACATGCTACTCCTTGGGCAAGCATCACAGTCACTGTATACACTAATTGGTCACCATTTTTACAAAACTATGATACATTTTGTAAAAGTATGCCTTATGAGATATCATTTGAAAAATCATAATCTGCTGAATGTTATTATCTTATTAAAATATGTGTATCAATATTATACGAGGAGTTACTACATTCTGCTATGTATCATTGTTATATTAGTCAAGACAAACAGGCACAAACTGGTTTTTCAGAGAAAGATACACTATTACCCCAGCAAGTGTAAAACAGCTACCATTGCTCTAAGCAGCCATTCTTCAGGAACAAGGTGTACAGACTATATTTACAATTCAGCACACAGACAGTTCAACCCTCACAGTTGCAAGAGATTGCTTGTTGCCTGTTCTCAGATGCAGGTAAATTCTCAAAAGAGATGAGGATGGTATAAGTGGGAGAGAAAGAGACAGTACCCTCCATTTCATCTCTCCTCTCATCTCTCTGGTTATGATATCAATCTCTGGAACTCCTTGCCAGAGGATGTGGTGAAGTGTAGGACTTTAACAGTGTTCAAAAAAGAGCCAGATAGATTCTTGGAGGTTAGGTCCATCAATGGATATTAGCCAGCATGGGTAGGAATGGTGTCCCTAGCCTCTGTTTGTCTGGAAATGGGTGACAGGGGAGGGATCACATGAGAATTACCTGTTGTGTTCCCTTCCTCTGGGGCATCTAGTACTGGCCACTGTTAGCAGACAGGATAGTGGGCTAGATGGACCATAGGTCTGACCCAGTACAGCCATTCTTATGTTCTTATCTCTCAAGTTTTTACATTTCCTTAGCTTGTTAAGTTAGGAATTAGTTTGCACATAACTCTTTTTAAAAACCAATTCTGACTTTTATGTATTATCACTTACCATAGTCAATAAACCTATCTTACTGTTTTATCTTATCCAGTCTGTTTGGATTACAATGTGTGGGAAACTATTTGTGATAACAAGGCTGGAGCACATGATAAAATGGTGAACAACAGCTTGCATTGGTCAGTAGTGTGCTGGAGAATACAACACATATTTCTGGGGAACAAGCCTGGGACTAAGAATTTGCAGGTATGTAGTTCAAGAATGACAAGTTGGAGTGTTCCTGGGCTTAGCTAGGAGTGAATCTGCATACTGAAGGCTGTGTGAACAGACCCACATTAGGTGTTTTGACAGCAAAGCAGTGCAAAAGGCACCCTACGCTATAGAGTTAAGGGAGCATTGCTGTTCTATGGGACAGACTGTGGAGAATGGAGAATGTCATAGCCACCCACCTACACTTCACTACATTAGATGGCAGATTTTATATAGTCTGTACAAATCCCAACATCATCTAATACACTCATTTCATTACACTGAGAAATTAAAGGGACTAGGACCAGATTTTCATGGATATTTAGACATCTAAAATGTAGGTTAGCGGAATTTTCAAAAGCATCTGGGCCTAACTCCCTGTATTATTTCAATGGGAATTAGGTGCTTAGGTAATTATGAAAATCCCATCAGGCATCTATTAGTTCATGTACACTGCAGGTCTTAACTCAAAATAAGCTATGCAAATTGAGCTACATCTATTGCGCATCTTATTTCGAAATAACTTATTTTGAAATAGGAAGCGTCTACAAAGCACTTATGTCAAAATAGAGCACTCTTCCTCTGACTTCCTTATTCCTCATACAATGAGGGTTAAGGAGTTGGAGTAAAAAGTCCTCCAGCTTGACAGTATTTTGACATTATTTCAAAATAGCTGCCTACTGTGTAGAACCGGACTAAGTTATTTCAGAATAACGCTAGTTATTTCATAATAGAGTTGCGGTGTAGACATACCCTAGTTGATGCTTTAGCCACCTAATAACTTTTAAAAACTTGCTCTGACTCCTTTACAGAAGTGAATATGCTAGAAGAGACTAATGGAATTATCCAAGACAACAGGGCATAATTCCAATCACTTAGGGTACGTCTAGACTACATGCCTCTGATGACAGAGGCATGTAGATTAGACTACCCGGCATAGGAAAATGAAGCGGCAATTTAAATAATCGCCGCTTCATTTAAATTCACATGGCTGCCGCGCTGAGCCGTTCAGCTGTTTGTCGGCTCAGCGTGGTAGTCTGGACGTTCCGCGGTCGTCATCAAAGGCATTTGTCGACCTCCCAGGTATGCCTCATCTCAGGAGGCATACCTGGGAGGTCGACAAATGCCTTTGATGTCGACCGCGGAACGTCCAGACTACCGCGCTGAGCCGACAAACAGCTGATCGGCTCAGCGCGGCAGCCATGTGAATTTAAATGAAGCGGCGATTATTTAAATCGCCGCTTCATTTTCCTATGCCGGGTAGTCTAATCTATATGCCTCTGTTGCCAGAGGCATGTAGTCTAGATGTACCCTTAGACAGCAGGTGCAGTGGGTATTTCATGCCTGGCCATGTCTCAAGAAATAAAATAATTGCAGCATGTAATTCATTGTGTAACCATTTCAGACACTTTTTTTGAACCTGTTGATCACAGGAAGCCAATACAATTTCTCACATGCATTCATTGTGGCCACAGAACATCATAAAACCAGTGTAGTGAAGTTGTTAAAGTTAAGTGGAAAAAAATATACTAGTTTTACAACTGAAGAGTTTTTAATTAGATATGGTCAGTTTTTTAAAAATCCCTATCCTAAGGATATTCGACAGAAGAGAAAGCTTATTCTTTAAAGAACAGTGGGTAGCCAAGCAATCACATTATCATGTCAGTATCCATCTTCAGTGCATTAATCAAATCACAAGTAAATAATCATCTTAGAGTCTCTTTGGTATTCATAGCTATCAAGATGCATTTTATGCAATAACTGAAAATAATCTACCATATATTTGAGTGAGTTTGTCTGTGTGAGTGTCTATTTGTTCAAGAACTGCAGAGTGCCAATGATAGAAAATGGCTCTCTAAAAGCTTTTCTGACCAGCTCCAGTAAAATACTATATTCTTCTGCAACTCCTGCCTTTCTGCACCTCAGCTTCATAGACCTTTACAATTGTTTTTCAGAATATTTTTTCTCAGGTGCCTGGTCCTCTATTTCTCTCTTCCTTTTGTTCTCACTTTTTATTTTAATATTCATCTAAAATATTTAATATTGTAAAGTGCTGTGAGGTATAACCAGTAAAAATGCTAACAAAAATAATAATATAGATATATTGTGGTGCATTTTGATAAAACTATTATGTAAATTGTTCACTAATACACAAAATAATGGACTGAGTAGGCCAAATTAGTCTCTCACTTACACTAGTTCAAATTAGGATTTATTCCTAAGAGTTCTATGATCTGCACACTTGTGAACTAGTACAAGTAAAAGGAGACTGAAAGCCACTGACTTTCCATATAGACTATCCTCCCTCCCATGGCCTTCTCCATTCCATTGTAGAAACATTGTAAATACATCACCCTGGAATATATTTTTATTTTGATAGCATTTTTCACTGGTTATACCTCAGAATGCTTTACAGTATTAAATACTTTAGATGAAAATTAAAATAGGGTATGTCTACACTACAAAGTTAATTCGAACTAACAGACGTTAGTTCGAATTAACTTTGATAGGCGCTACACATACAAACCGCTAGTTCGAACTTAATTCGAACTAGCGGAGCGCTTAATTCAAACTAGGTAAACCTCATTCCATGAGGACTAACGCCTAGTTCGAATTAACTAGTTCGAATTAAGGGCCGTGTAGCCACTTAATTCAAACTAGTGGGAGGCCAGCCCTCCCCAGCTTTCCCTGGTGGCCACTCTGGGCCAAACCAGGGAAACTCTTCTGCCCCCCCTCCCGGCCCCGGAGCCCTTAAAGGGGCACGGGCTGGCTACGGTGCCCGTGCCAGGTGCAAGCCTACCAGCACCCAGCCAGCAGACCCTACACCTGGCACGGCTCGAGCCAGCCACCAGCTGCCATCCAGCCCTCCGCCTCTTCCTGGGACCAGGCTGGCAGCTCCCGGGAGCCTGCCCAGGTCCGCAAGAGGCGGGCGCCCACTTGGTCTAGTGCAGACATCGTGGACCTCATCCACGACCTCCACACTAGGCACAGGAAAGTGGCCGACTAGGGCAGGATAGCTGCCAGCCTGGCCACACAGGAGCAGGTTTGCATGAAATTCAAGGTGGTCCAGTGAGACCTCCGACCCTGAGCCCTGAGCTTAGAATGGCCGTACTGGGTCAGACCAAAGGTCCATCTAGCCCAGTAGCCTGTCTGCCGACAGCGGCCAACACTAGGTACCCTGGAGGGGATGGACCGAAGACAATGACCAAGCCATTTTTCTCGTGCCATTCATCTCCAGCCTTCCACAAACAGAGGCCAGGGACACCATTTCTACCCCCTGGCTAATAGCACTCCATGGACCCAACCTCCATGACTTTATCTCACTTCTCTTTAAACTCTGTTATAGTTCTAGCCGTGAAGGAGTTTCACAGGTTCACTATTTGCTTTGTGAAGAAGAACTTTCTGTTATTAGTTTGAAGCCTGTTACCCATTCATTTTATTTGGTGTCATTTTATTATGGGAACTAATGAAGAACTTTTCTTTATGCACCCTCTCCACACCACTCATGCTTTTATAGACCTCTATCATATCCCCCCTCAGTCTCCTCTTTTCTAAGCTGAGAAGTCCCAGTCTCTTTAGCCTCTCTTCATATGGGACCTGTTCCAAACCCCTGATAATTTTAGTTGCCCTCCCCTCTCCCATCCTCTCTCTTCTCCTCTCCCACCTCCTTTTCCCAGCCTCCCCGAGTTTTGTTCAATAAAGAGAGTTTCTATTTTTGAACACACATGTCCTTTATTTTGTACATCAGGAAGGGGGGCTAGGGAGGAGTAAGTGGAAGGAGGTGAGGGAGGAATGGGGTACGAGCCCACGATGGGGAGGACTGGGGAGGCTCTGGGGGCTCCTCGGGGTGGAAGCTTTCCTGCAGCCCTCCGATTGACCCCCCTCCCCGGATGGCAGCCTGCGGCAAGTGCAGCCGGGCTGATGTCCGAGTGCTGTGATGTGCCGAGTGTGGGCACTCAGGGCACTCCAAGCCAGGACTGCTTTGCTGTCCCTCATCGAGTTAGACAAGCGAGCAGGGAACCCCTGAGAAGTGTCTGTCCGGGGTGGGGGTCGGGTCCCTTTAAGCAAAGCCCTCGGCTAGCCTGAGACAGCAGCTCCGCGCTCTAAATCCTAATCTGATGCCCTGCTGGCACTGCTTCCAGCCAGCCTTAACCTTGGTTCAGGGTCCACTCAATGTGGACATGCTAGTTCGAATTAGCAAACTGCTAATTCGAACTAGTTTTTAGGTCTAGATGCACTAGTTCGAATTAGCTTAGTTCAAATTAACATATTCGAATTAAGTTAGTTCAAATTATTGCTGTAGTGTAGACATACCCATAAAAAGCAAGAATGAAAGGAAGAGAGAAATAGAGGTTAAGGCAACTGAGAAAAAAGATTCTCAACCAACTGTGCTCTGGGCATGCCCCTGCTCCAACAAGTCAGCACCATCGAGACCAACTACGCTTTCTCTAGACCAGCATGAGTACCCTTGGGGTACTCCAGGGAAGTCTGGGGGGTACATCAACACAACTGTAATTAAGAGAAAAGTGATTTTGGTTTTAAGTTTTACAGCGCTTTTTTATTTTTGTACTTCTTACACCCAAAAATGTCATTGCCCGCCCCGCTATGATTAAGTTCTTTAAACAAATGTGTTGCAATGGTAGAAAAAAAAATGGTGTGTCTGAAAACTGTAGGTACTGGGGGTACTTATACTTTTTTTAAGGGGGTACTTATAATTTTTTAAAGGGGTACTGCTCTAGACCAACCGATGGCACAAAAGGGCTTGAATGAAGGACTAAATCTGGCTCTAAATCTACTGCCTGAGTCATGTGTGGATTTTACACATTAGAATATAATCTGCCAATGGCTTTGCTCTGAATTATCACTTATAACTAATGCTAAAATTATGTCCTGGATGTCATGGAAGTTATGGAACCTGAGCCTTCCAGAGACTTCTGTGACATTTTCCGCTTTAGCACTGCAGCAGTGGGGCTGGAGCTGTCAGCCAGCCCCAGAGGTCTCAGCTTCAATGGCTGACAGGTGCCTGCAACTCCCAGCTCTCAGCCCCAGAGTCCTGAGCCATGGCATGTAACACCTAGCCACTAGGGAAAACCTAGTGTTGCCAAGTGTCCGGTTTTGAACCGGACAATCCAGTATTTGAGCTTTCTGTTTGGGAAACAAATTGAGAAACTATAACTGAGAAAATATAAATGTCTGGTATTTTCTAAATAAGATTTAATGTAGATTGTGATGTAATGTCAATTGTTTCCGGTATTTTTGTTGAAACCATCTGGCAACGCTAGGGAAACCCCAGCGCACTCAGCCACCACAGATGGTGGGGGGATCCAGGGTCGCTGAGCCACCATGGGTGCCTGGAGGACCCCAGAGCTGCAGCAGCAGTGAGTGTTGGATCTCCCCCATACCCATTTTATCACAGTTATTTTTAGTAAAAGCTGGGGGCAGATCATGGTCTTTCTTATTGCCTATGACCTAGCAGTGACTGTCACTAAAAATAACTGTGACAAAGTCTTAACCTACTTCATCCAAACCTACTTCATCCAAAAATACTGTTCAATTATCATCCACCCATGTGGCACAAATACTGAGCTGAGTTATACTTTTAACTCCCCACAAAGGGATTTATGCACTGCAATGCTCAGCCACTGGAATACAGAGTCATTTTCACTCTGTCAGGCCCAATGCAGACACATACCAACTGCACTAGCTTCAACAGGATGCAAAAGAGCCACACCAGAATATCCCTTAGTTCAGTGGCTAAGGCATTCATCTGAGAGGTGGGAAATCCCTGTTCAAATCTCTTCTACACATCAGGCGGGGAACTGGACTGGGATCTCCCTCAGTCGGCACCTTAACCACTGGAATAAATGTAATAAAGGAGGTCACTTGCTGTGTCAAGGTGTACTGGAGCTCAAGGATGTGAGTGCCAGCTTCAGGGCAGGCTGTTAAGAAACTGGGCACAAACTACAAATTGACTAGTAGTTATACATTAAGCTTTCACCAAGCAAGTGCCAAGCATAAACTCCTCGTCTGTGTCTACATTGGCACCCCTTTCCGGAAAAGGGATGCTAATGTAGACTTCGGAATAGCAAAATCCGCAGGGGATTTAAATATCCCCCGCGGCATTTGCATTTATATGGCTGCCACTTTTTTCTGGCTTGGGGATAATCCAGAGAAAAGCGCCTGTCTAGACATGATTCTCCGGAAAATAAGCCCTTTTCCAGAGGCTCTCTTATTCCTACTTTTGCTGATGGCTAGAAAACTTTATTCTCACGAATCCAAGTAGCACAGAGCTATAGTTCCTCCTTATTATGGCTTTTTATTCCTATTCTCTTCCTGCTTCAAATTGCAATTTTAGCTGATGGGAGAAATCCACTTGCATGTGAAATCATGGGGATGAGGGCAGGAGGAGAGTGTTCAACAAGTCATTTGTCCTCTGATGCTCTACCGCAGTTCATCTGGGCTACGTCTAGACTGGTCCCTATTCCGAAATAGCCATGCTAATTTCAAACTTTGGAATAGGGAAATCCGCGGGGGATTTAAATATCCCCCGCGGGATTTAAATAAACATGTCCGCCGCTTTTTTTCCGGCTTGGGGAAAAGCCGGAAAAAAGCATCTAGACTGGCACGATCCTCCGGAATAAAGCCCTTTTCCGGAGGATCTCTTATTCCTAAGGGCTTTATTCCGGAGGATCACGCCAGTCTAGACGCTTTTTTCCGGCTTTTCCCCAAGCCGGAAAAAAAGCGGCGGACATGTTTATTTAAATCCCGCGGGGGATATTTAAATCCCCCGCGGATTTCCCTATTCCAAAGTTGGAAATTAGCATGGCTATTTCAGAATAGGGACCAGTCAAGACGTAGCCCTGGTGTCTATGGGCCTTCTCTGTTGGGCAGGACCACATGCCCCAACATCGGAAATTTAGAGGCATAAGGAATATTTACAGTAAAAGTTAGATGCATAGGGATTTTAAGCACCTACAGGACTAGGCAGTTGAACAGGAGATTTGTGGATTGCAGTAGTACCTAAATCTATAGCTCTGTTACAGCAGTTGGTGTGTGAAGTTGGGTTCTGTTGCCAACTCCATTGACATCAACACAGATGGGCCTGTCTAGTTCAGGAAAGTATGTGTACTTTTGATAAAATAGTCCCACTTAACTCTATGGAATGTGAGTCATGTCTTCCAAGTGATGTATACCTGGAATGTGACTCCAGCTATATTAGTCTTACAGTAGCATATTTGTTTACAAAATCATGCAGTACCTCACTAGCACTTTCTTCCACGATTGTCACATTCTTCCTGAAAACTTTTCATGCTGCTGACTTTCTACTGCTCAGCAATATTGCAAACTTTTGTGTTTTAGACCACTGTTTACTATCAAGAATATAATGGAGAAGGTTAATAAAGAATATAACGGAGATAATTAATAAAGGAGCAACCACAAAACAGATAGGCATTGTGATGCCTAAAGTTCATGAACACTGATATATATCTCCACTTCTGAGTAATTCAGGCACTCTTGGGCCAGTGATTAATGTTACCCCAAAAATATTCTCACTGGAGACCACCCAGGTTTACACTATTATGGGTTTATTTCCACTAGGTAAAACTAAAGAGGAGAAAGCAGCCACCAAAGGTTTACGCTGAAGAAGATAGAATTCTTTCTCTCTCACACACACACACACATACACACGCACACACACACCCCTCCATTCATTCACTCATTCACACCCATTCATTCCTGCCCTCAGACAATCACACACTTACACAGACATATGGGTTGCAGAAGTAGCCAAGGCATGAGGATCCTGGAGGGTGTCTGCTCATCATGGCTGGGGAAGCTGGTCAGGAGGAAAGACACTGGAGGGAAGCTTCTCACGATAAGTGGAAGGAAAAAGAGAGCGTCTCACATGTGTTCCTTCTCTTTATATAGTGTCTGAATGGCTCCTGTGACTCATTCACCTTGTCATCAGGGAGCATGCCCAGACTTCCCTTTATCCATCAGAGAGCATGCCCAGATTGTGCTGACTCATTGCCATGTGGTTCATTGTCCCAAGCCTTCTTCAAACACACTCACACTCACACTCTCTCTCCATTCACTCAGGGGAGGAAGCATTTTAGGGAAAGTTACAAGCAAGGTGGCTGCATGTTACAAAGATTACAAAGTTGCAGTTTACAGTAAGTTTGAGAGTTACACAGATTACAAAGATTGACAAGGATCACAATAAGTTGCAGTTTAAAACCTTAGACCTTATAGTTTGGTGTAGCTTTAGAAAATCCATGTATATAAATCTAGTGAACTCAGGCGGAGGCTTTTTTAAGCCACAATTGTGAATTACATCAACAAAGACAGTAACACATTAGAAAAGCAGTATTTCTGGGAGTTATGTTACCTTATAACCCTGAAAATGTTGCTCTCCCTCCATTAGTAACATTGGTCTTTTCAATATTTTTACACAACTCTAAAAGAGCTTGTAAACTGTATCAAAAGGGAGGAGTCTTTTCTACTAATGAGTCACGGGGATATCAAATCTTTTCTTTGTGAATAGGATAAATATTGAATTTAATAACATTAACATGGCTTCTTAACTGGGTATGTTTACTGTATTTATTATTTAGCAGGTCATATACTGAATAACATGTTTACCTAGAATCCCCCTAGATTTCAATACACAGAACATGTACACTGCTTATACATATATTTTCACTGCTATACAGTTCTCCAATTTATAAACATGTCTCTATGGAGCTTATAGTGGTCATCAGTGTGAAAAGTTGGTAAACATACATGGATGATTCAGGCTCTGCATTTTTATTTGACTTTTACTTGAGAGGCTAACAAATGCAGCTATGAGAATTTCCCTTTGATCCTTTGCTTATGGGCATTAGAATTATCCACTCAGCCACAGCACCCAGATCAAACATTTTGTTCTGCTATGCTTTGTAGATCTAATTCACAGTTTGTCACCCACCACCATTTTATAGACTATAGATTTTGGTGGGGCGAGGAGAGAAGAGATACTAATCTGGGTTTAAAAAGAAATGCCACTTTTTTCAATTTACAAAATAATCCTTTTTGAAAGAGTTTTGTTAAAATGTACATATGTTGACACCATCCTTATATGCAAATGACAGAAGATGGATAGTTAAATGAATCCAATATATTTTAATGAAAAAAAGATCTTATTGGTAGAACACTCAGCACAAAGCATAGACCCTGTGTCAACAGTGTATTGCATAGAAACTATGATCCATAAGGTAATAGATTCTGAAGGTTCTAAAAGACATATCTTCTAGGGGTAGTTTAAGCGCAGGGCAAGTATTTGAAAAGAAATCCAAAGGTGGAAATACTTGTTATTAATTCAGAAATTCCTTTGACTCTGGGTTTCAATTGTATTTTCCAACCTGAAAATATTTTTTCTACATATGCCACCTAAGACACATGTGAGAAGAACTGTAAGTTATTCTAGTTGGGAAATAATGTACTGTGCATAAGATTGATGAGTTTTGCATGAAGGTGACCCAAAAGGTGAGTATACGAAGGTGAACATCCATTCTGCTGTGGATTAAATATATTGTTCCTTATGAAGACAAAACATTATAGAAGAAATCAAATGAGCTTTTAGATTTTATTTTAGAAAACAATTTATTTTCTCAATTGTTGTCTTTTCTTGTCCAGTGTTTTCTATCAGAAAACTATTACTGATAAAGTATGTTGATGCAAAAAGCTGATGACTATCCAAGTGTCCCTAGTTGTTAATCACAAGGGGTTAATTATAAAAATATTTACAGGTCTTTGGTTTATTGCTATGCTTGTGCTACTCTTTTTTCATATAAATCTCTGCACTGTTAAATCTCCTTAGCAGAGAGGTTCAAGGGCAATGATGACTGATTAATGTGAGCAAATTAGCTATTTGAAGAATTTCACCTCTATTTCCTTCCCCATATGGTCAGTAAGCAACTTATGATTTCCTCTAATTTCTGTTCAGAAATATTTTCTGAATCTTTTTAGCAAACACTTTTATTTCTGTAGATTTCTGTGAGTACTTCACTGCATGTATTCCACATTCAAACTGACAAGCTTGAGTTTGTACTGGAGATGGGTCATACGGTATATTTCTGTTCTCTAATAGGCTGAGCATAGCCACTAGATTCAGGTTCTAAGCATGAATAGACAGGTTTGTAAATGCCAAATTCATTTTTCTGAGTATTACTCAATACACACAATGGTCTGACAAGCATATTTATTTTCAGGAGGAGTTATTGAAAGGAAACACAAGGAGGGTGCAAACAGTCTAATCAAATCCATCTAGCAACATTAATAATCACAAAATTGTTATTTTTCTTTGTTTCAGTAACTGTTCTGTGTCTATTTCCTCTTTGCCTTCACATTTAACACCCAGTTATTGCTGCATATGCCAGCTCTATTTAATTTTAATTTAATTTAATTTAATTACAGCCGTAAAAAGAATTTTAACTGACTTTTCAGACAAAGTGTCAGCACACCATTCACGATTATGTAGAACCGTTTAGTTTGCAAAAATCAAATCTAAAGATTCTTCATAAAATTTATAATAAAACTGTAAAATATTGATTTTTGTGGCTTTTAAAAAAATTCCCTTTGGTTTTCCCCACACTACATTTATCTTTTAGCACCTACCCCCAACATACTACTTTGCCTCTAGAACTGTTAAATGAATATATCTACCCCTCAAATGACAATAGATGAAGTATGAAGGCAATTGTTAAGGGAGGATGGAAGAAAAATATACTGTATATGGGAAAAGAAAGAATCAATATACCCAAACCAGTTAAATTAATGGACTGTGGACTGAAAAGTAGCATCATATTCTGCAAGTTCAATGGTTTTCCATAATAAAGGATACTACATGTACTTATCCTCCACATCAAACCTTCAGTTTGAATCCTTGCTTTTATAGCACTGCTTGGGTTCATACAAGCTCTTTGAGTAAGTTTCTGAATCCTGACAGCTGGTGGCAGGCAGTGAAAGGAAAAGCCAGATTGCTTTGCTCTGGACCAGTGCTTCGGGGCTTATGAGACTGTAATACCAATTCTGTTCCAAATGTTAGCAGCAGAGGGGGTTATTAGATGGTGTACTTTGTACCCCTCACTTCGGAGAATGAATTTCCTATAAAAAACATAATTCACTTTTGCTTTGCCTGTAACTAGTATCTTGGGACCATGTCACAACTTAGATTTCACTAATACTGCAGGAGCACTATATGCTGATGCCGTACAAGTGTCACATAGAGGTAGTTAAAGTGGGAAATGAACTTCTTCCCATGTTCACGGACTTTAAAAAAATATTTCCAAATCCAGCTCTTCAAAATCGCAGGTAGCATGATTATTGTTGCCCTTTTTTCTAACAAACTATGTTATACTGTGATACCAGTGTCGCTTCTCTGCAGTATCCTCTTCAGTCCTGGAACAGAGGCAATCAAAGGGCATGAAGGGCAATCATTCTTTTTAGGACTCTCAGTCAATGATTGCCCTGCACATTTAAGTGCGTGTGTGCGGAGGGGGGGATGGCTCGCCAAATGAAGGTAGCAGTGCTTTATGGCTGGGGGGATTGGAAAAGATGAAAACTGCTGCAAGGGAGGGGCAGTGGGTTGCTGCAAAGGTCACTAGTCAGGGTGGGGGTCCTTCATTTTACTTAGACCAAGGCTGAAGCATGATCCAGGGATTCATTATACAGCTTAACTCTGCTCCAGGTATAAGCAAGTTAGTTACAGAGCGGGGGATGGGGGAAGCCCCTATCACCACAGTCTCAGAATATGGGCAGGAGGGTGCACATAGAAGCATAGTTGGAGGTCGGGGGAGAAAGCCCTTCACCCACTTAGTCTCTGCCAGCATGGCTCCTAAGAGGCATGGAGCAGAAAAAGCAGCCAGGAGAAAAGGGGGGTTAATTCTCACTTTCCTTGGTTTAGGTAGGACAAGGCAGGCATAGCACAGGGAATTCCCAAAGGGAAAGGGACCAGATTCTGTCTTCAGATATGCAAACAAGGAGGAGGGAGAGAGAAAGTGAGGCCCCACTTCATCGAAGCTGTGAGGTTCAGAGAAGTTTAAGGAACACAGCTTCTACTGGGAAAGAGATAGTTGGGAGGAAGGGGATTTATTTTTGCTTCTCCCTCCTAGTTACAGTTGCAAGGACAAAGACTTGGGGAGGAATCAAACCCTGAACAGGGTAGATAGACCATAGTCATTTCAGTTGGAGAGGAGCCAAGGGTTGGATTCTTGCTACGCGGGTGAGGGGTGGGGAGCCTGGCATAGTACCTTTAATTATCAAAGATAGCCTACCAGATATGGACAACGGCAGGTGAACGATGAAGCATTTGTGCAGGCAAGTGAGCAGGCTGCATTTCCCAGTAGTACAGCCAGCCAATAGCTGGTACAATTAATCGGGCTACTGTGTCAGAGGTTGTTTCTGCAGATTTGCCGCTGTGAAAGGAGTACGGACATGAATGTAAGCCATTCCACTCAGGCGACTGAAGGTATTCCACTCCTGTTATTGCAGGAGAGGAAGGAGAAAAGGATTCATTCCATCAACAATTGATGAAGGTTCACAATTGCAGGGGTGTGTGGATCTACTTTGGGGAGAGGCTGCAGAAGGTGGTTCAGATTCACTCTTTCTACTGATCTCTAAGGACAGTGACACAGTACTTTGTATAACTGAATTAATACTACAGAATGTCTCTGCATTGGGGATGGGCAATGAAAAAAGGCAGCCCGCTGGGTTAGTCCTTGGCGGGCTGCCACCACTTGGTTTAGCTGCACCTCCCCAAGTATCAGAGGATCGCAGCTCTGGTTGGCAACAAATTGCTGTTCGTGGCCAATGCAAGCAGTGGGAAACTTTGTGAACCAGGACGCCACTTACGTTGGCCATGAATACTGATTTGTGGCCAATGAGAGCTGCGATCCTCCAATGCCACAAGTAAGCATGGAGTTGGGGGTCCACCAGGGTACGTCTACACTACAGCGCTAGTTCGAACTAACTTAGTTCGAATTAGTTAATTCGAACTAAGCTAGTTCGAACTAACGCATCTAGAACTAAAAACTAGTTCGAACTAGCGTTTTGCTAGTTCGAACTAGTAAGTCCACATTGAGTGGACTCTGAACAGGGCTTAATGATGGCTGGAAGCAGTGCCGGCAGGGCATAAAAGGAGGACTTAGAGCATGGAGATACTGTCTCAGGCTAGCCGAGGGCTGCGCTTAAAGGGTCCCGACCCCCACCCCGGACACACAGTTCTAAGGGGTGCCCCGCTTGCAAAGAAGTTCTGGCTTGGAGTGCCCTGAGTGCCCACACTGGGCACATCACACCACTCGGCCATCAGCCCGGCTGCACTTGCCGCAGGCTGCCATCTGGGGAGAGGGAGTAATTGGGGGGCTGCAGGAGAGCTTCCACCCCCAGAAGCCCGCAGAGCCAGCCCAGTCCTCCCCATCGGGGGCTCGTACCCCATTCCTCCCTCACCTCCTTCCACTTGCCCTTCCCTAGCCCCCCTTCTTATTGATGTACAAAATAAAGATAACGTTTCTTCCAACATTGACTCTGTCTTTATTGAAAAAAACTGGGGGAGACTGGGAAAAGGAGGTGGGAGAGGGGAAGAGAAAGGCTGGGAGAGGGGAGGGCAATTAACATGATCAGGGGTTGGGAACAGGTCCCAGATGAAGAGAGGCTACAGAGACTGGGACTGTTCAGCTTAGAAAAGAGGAGACGGAGGGGGGACAGGATAGAGGTCTCTAAAAGCAGGGGTTGGGTGGAGAGGGTGCATTCAGAAAAGTTCTTCATGAGTTCCCATAAAGAAGGACTAGAGGACACCAAAGGAAAGGAATGGGTAGCAGGCTTCAAAGTAGTAACAGAAAGTTGTTGTTGTTGACAAAGCAAATAGTTAACCTGTGGAACTCCTTGCTGCAGGAGGCTGTGAAGGCTACAACTAGAACAGAGTTTAAAGGGAAGTGAGATCAAGTGATGGAGGTTGGGTCCATGGAGTCCTATTAGCCAGAGGGTAGGAGTGGTATCCCTGCCCAAAGTTTGTGGAAGGCTGGAGAGGGATGGCACGAGACAAATGGCTTGGTCATTGTCTTCGGTCCATCCCCTCCAGGGTCCCTAGGGTTGGCCGCTGTTGGCAGACAGGCTACTGGGCTAGATGGACCTTTGGTCTGACCCAGGACGGCCATTGTAAGCTCAGGGCTCAGTGTCGGGGGTCTCAGTGGACCCCCTTGATTTTCATGCACACCTGGTCCTGGGTGGCCAGGCTGGCAGCTCTCCTGCCCTAGACGGCCACTTTCCTGTGCCTAGTGCGGAGATCGTGGACGAGGTCCACGATGTCCGCACTAGCCCAGGAAGGTGCCCGCCTCTTGCAGTCCAGGGGAAGCTCCCGGGAGCCGCCAGCCTGGTCCCGGCAAGAGGGGGTGGGCTGGGGGGCATCGGGTGGGTGGCTCTGTGCCGTGCCAGGTGCAGGGTCTGCTAGCTGGGTGCTGGCAGGCTTGCACCTGGCACGGGCACCGTAGCCAGCCCGTGCCCCTTTAAGGGGTCCGGGGCCGGGAGGGGGGCATAGAGTTTCCCTGGTGTTGGCCAGAGTGGCCACCAGGGAAACCTGGGGAGGGCTAGCCTCCCACTAGTTCGAACTAAAGGGCTACACAGCCCTTAGTTCGAACTAGCTAGTTCGAACTAGGCGTTAGTCCTCGTAAAATGAGGTTTACCTAGTTCGAACTAAGCGCTCCGCTAGTTCGATTCAAAT
Source organism: Pelodiscus sinensis (assembly GCF_049634645.1). Taxonomy (NCBI): domain Eukaryota; kingdom Metazoa; phylum Chordata; order Testudines; family Trionychidae; genus Pelodiscus; species Pelodiscus sinensis. The sequence continues at coordinate 12,578,636 of NC_134720.1, read as the reverse complement.
TCGAACTAGCGGAGCGCTAGTGTAGCGCATAGGAAAGTTAGTTCGAACTAACGTCCGTTAGTTCGAACTAACTTTCTAGTGTAGACATACCCCCAGTGACTAACCCTGCAGACCAGATCCAGCCCACCAGTAATTGCCCACCTCTGCTTTCCATGTTAAGTTCCTCTCTTTATACAATATTACAATTACCTGCCTCAGTACAGAAATAAGCTAATTGATTCGGAAGTTATGTAAATCAAACAGCCTCCAGAACAGCTTCTATGAGCTCTAAAGAGGAAACTGAAGATGTGTGCGGGAGAGTTCTGTGTCACCCTCTTGATCTCCCAAATTGAAAAGGGAGCACAGCTTTACACTGACATTTCTGAACAGGAATTTGAATCATTATTAAAATTATTCCATATACATTATACAAATGTACATTTTATCGTATATACTGCTCAGGTAAAGTTTGTATGCAGAATTGTATTTACACTTTATCTCAGGGAATAATTGTCCTCCTGAGGTTATCATTTGTCCACTACTCAATACAAGATGAGAGTATGCTCTTTCCTTACTGTTCTGCTGCATCTAGACTGGCAAGTTTTTGCGCAAAAGCAATTGCTTTTGCGTAAAAACTTGCCAGCTGTCTACACTGGCTGCTTGATTTTGCGCAAAATCACTGATGTTCTATTGTCCGAAATCAGTGCTTCTTGCGCAAATGCTTTGACGCTCCTGTTCGGGCAAAAGCCCTTTTCCGGAAATGTTTTTGTGCAAGAGGGCCAGTGTAGACAGCTAAAAACTGTTTTGCGCAAAAAAGCCCCAATGGAGAAAATGGCGATCAGGGTTTTCTTGCACAAAACCGCGTCTAGATTGGCACGGATGCTTTTCCGCAAAAAGTGCTTTTGTGGAAAAGCATCTGTGCCAATCTAGATGCTCTTTTCCGCAAATGCTTTTAACGGAAAAACTTTTCCGTTAAAAGCATTTGCGGAAAATCATGCCAGTCTAGACGTAGCCTTGATGTTTTACTACTTAGGCATTTAGTTTAATTTAAAACTAATCTGAATCGTTGGTCTCTCATTTTTAAACTAGGCAATAGCCCGTCATAGGACAGGATTTCCATGTCTCTCCTCCACGTCTTATTCCCTTTCTATCTTGTTCTTCTCTCCTGAGCCTCCAGTCTCTTGTTGTCTCTCTCTCTCTCTCTTTTGCTCTCCTACTGCCTCCCCCACTCTTTCTCTCAGCTCTCGTCCACCTCCTGACTCTCTCCCCATTTCTCTTTCTCTTCTCCCTCTCCTGCCTCTCACTCTTTCTTTGCTTTCCTCCGCCTCCTCTCTGTTTCCTCCGCTCTCCTCTGTCTCCATCAGGGATGCACGCTCATCCAGGCCCTGCCCCCTTGCCATGTACATCACCGCCCCGCCCCCTTCCCCTCCCGCTGTGGCGCTCGGCTGACTTCTGTGCCGCTCAGCCGGGCCGCTGCAGGGGAGCAAGCGGTGCACGCAGCTGTTTGGGCCCCGCACTCCCCATGCAGCACGGGCCGCCCAGAGGGAACAGCCTGCATTTCAGGCAACAGCGTCACCCAGAGGAAACAGCCAGCATTTCGGGCAACAGTGCCGCTCAGAGGGAACAGCCAGCATTTCAGCGTTACAGACTCACAGACACTGGGCTACTATATTTTTAAATTACATTCCATAGTGTTATCTGGAACACCCATCTAAAGGGTTGTGGGCTGTTTAGAAGAGAACTTTAAGGCTTTTCAGTATCATTTAGGAAGAAATGAGTATTGATATTGAGATGTCTTTAGCTGATGTTCAATGTATTGTGTATTAAGATTTACCTCATCAACCTACAAACTACTTCTTTCAAAAACTGAATTCTCCTATCCTTCCACCATTACATCTTTCTTATCCACAGCATGGATTTCTGTTGCATATTTTGAAAATGCTCTGATGTTTTAACATCAATGGAAATTCTGCTGGTTAAATAAGTGATGATTATATGATAATATAGCACTGAGGGTATGTCTACATTACCCTCCTAGTTTGAACTAGGAGGGTAATGTAGGCATACCGCACTTGCAAATGAAGCCCGGGATTTAAATTTCCCGGGCTTCATTTGCATAAGTGGGGAGCCGCCATTTTTAAAACCCCGCTGGTTCGAACCCCGTGCAGCGCGGCTACACGGGGCTCGAACTAGGTAGTTCGGACTAGGCTTCCTATTCTGAACTACCGGTACACCTCGTAGAACGCTAGTTCGAACTAGCGGGGTAGTGTAGACATACCCTGAGATACTTACAGGATCTTTCATTGGTCCATACTTGGTCATTTTAATTGTACTTAATCTAAATATACATTTGTTGACTTCATAAGATATTTCTCCTTATATCTACCTGATGTTTCTATAGGCAATTAATGGTTATTTAAAAAAAATCATTTAGTGATCTAACAAAGGGGTAATTTTCTCTCTGCTGTTCCCTCCCTGCCACATATATCCAGGGCATAAACAACTTTCCAACAAAAATTTGATTACAATTAGCATATTTTTACTAATCATTTGAGTTTCATGAAATGGCATTTACTGATGGAAGGAAGAAAGTATATTTTTTTTACCCGTTCTAATAACTATCCAAGTAAGTTGGCTCTAACTTTGATATCAGATATGTACAAGAAAGACATTCTATGCTCTTTGATTTTTCTGCAATAAAGACATATTTGAATCCTTTAGAACCTCCTCGCTAATATATTTTGAAGGCTGGGTGACATAGTAAATGCTTTCTAGCAAATTAATGGAGAACCTTTGTTGCTGCCCTACACACCAGCGGGCCTAACAGGCATTAACTAACTAACCTCTGGCAATTGTGGCAAATATTTTATTACTGTGATTAGGCTTTAATCTTATTTGTGCCCTATTCTCAATTTACAATCACCAAAACTAGATTCAATCGGAGTTTTCTAAGATTTATTGTCTTGCTTTATCTAAACAACCTGCCTTACATGCTATAGTAGGGGAGGTTAATTGTAGTATTGACCTATTTGCTGGATAGATTCTCTTAATCTCCATTCTCCTGATGACATTCAACCAGACTGATTTGATAACTATCTTCCAACACGGGTCTCTGTGCCCCCCTTGCTTAATCACTGTACTCCTCAGTGGGAATATATGTTTTACTCTTACTCTGCCATTTAATAAAAAAACATTTTACTCCAACCCTGAATCATCTGGACAGAGCTGGTAGGTTTTTATAATTTTTGGTGGTGTCCAGAGGGGGTCCAAGTCCCACCTCCTGCCACACCTGCCTTGTAAGAGCATGGGGTGAGGATTCTGGCTCTGAGGTGGGGCTGGGGATGAGGGGTTTGGGGTGTGGGAGAGGCTCAGGGTTCGGGCAGAGGGTTGGGATGCAAGCTTTTGGATGCTGATGAGGGATTTGGTGTGGGGAAGGGGCTCAGGGCTGGGGTAGAAGGTTGGAGTGCAGGCTCTGAGGCAGTGGTGGGCAACCTGTGGCATGAGGGCCACATGCGGCCCATTGGGGTTCTATGTGTGGCCTGCAAAACATTTTGTTATCATTGATCACATGCAGGGTTGCCAGATTCTGCTGGTTTCCATCATGTAGCTTTTTTCTTACAAGGGCACATGAAGTGAGGTACATACTGACTGCACACAAGATTGACTGTAAGTGCTTTGCGCTCCCTCTGCATCCAGTCAATACGCTATTATGGTTCAATCAGCATATCCTGCAAATTCTAAGTACACAGGAGCAGTGAGCAAGATTACCCTAACCTGGGAGACAGTGTTGCAGCCCACTGAGATAAAGGAGGGCCCCTCATACAGCCCACTAACAAGCCTACATTTTCCATCAGTACTCTAGGATGTGAATTAGGGGTTTAGGGTGTGGGAGGGGCTAGGGTCTCCAACCTCCTCCCCACACACATATTCACTCTCCTCTCCTTTCCTTCCCTTCTCCTCCCTCATCCAAACCTCAGGCAGGAAGGACTCCACTTGGAGTTGCTTGGGGATAGAGAAGAATGCCATATGCCTACTCCCCTCCTTCCTCTGCAGACACAGCAGTCAGCTTGCTGCTGAGGCTGCTTCCTACAGCCAGGATGCAGCGGCAGCGGTCACCAAGGGGGAGCACTCTGAGCAGAGTTGCTTGCTGCAGGCTGAAGAAAGGGCAGAACGCAAGTCAGGACTCTCAGGTCAGGCAGCCAGCAGAGACACTCAGGGGAATTGCACAGGGGCCAGCAGGAAGAGACCTGGCCTGACATTACACTAGCTGGGATCTCAGAGCCCTCACATTGGTGGAGCCTGGACACCACAGGCCCACACAACTCACTGCCTTTGCATCTGGAATCCACAGATTAGAACTTAAGAACTTAAGGAATGTAAAGATAAATCAACACAGGGAAAAAGAAAATCAAGAACTCATACCTCCAAAATGAGTCCCCTTATTATGCCATGGGTCTCATTATTTCAGTTCCAGTTAGTCTTTCTTCCATCTGGGACTGTTCCATATTGACATATATCTGGTAATTCATAGAATCATAGAATACTAGGACTAGAAGGGACCTCGAGAGGTCATCGAGTCCAGTCCCCTGCCCTCATGGCAGGACCAAAAAATGTCTAGACCATCCCTGATAGACATTTACTCTTAAATATCTCCAGAGATGGGGATTCGACAACCTCCCTGGGCAATTTATTCCAGTGTTTGACTACCCTGACAGTTAGGAACTTTTTCCTAATGTCCAACCTAAACTTCCCTTACTGCAGTTTAAGCCCATTGCTTCTTGTTCTCTCCTCAGAGACCAAGATGAACAAGTTTTCTCCCTCCTCATTATGACACCCTTTTAGATACCTGAAAACTGCGATCATGTTCCCCCTCAATCGTCTCTTTTCTAAACTAAACAAACCCAATTCTTTCAGCCTTTCTTCATAGGTCATGTTCTCTAGACCTTTAATCATTCTTGTTGCCCTTCTCTGGACCCTCTCCAATTTCTCCACATCTTTCTTGAAATGCGGTGTCCAGAACTGTACACAATACTTCAACTGAGGCATAAGCAGTGCAGAGTAGAGCGGAAGAATGACTTCTCGTGTCTTGGTCACAACATACCTGTTAATGCATCCCAGAATCATGTTTGCTTTTTTTGCAACAGCATCACACTGCTGACTCATATTCAGCTTGTGGTCCACTATAACCCCTAGATCCCTTTTTGCCATACTCCTTCCTAAACAGTCTCTTCCCATTCTGTATGTGTGAAACTGACTGTTCCTTCCTAAGTGGAGCACTTTACATTTGTCTTTATTAAACTTCATCCTGTTTACCTCTGACCATTTTTCCAATTTGTGCAAATCATTTTGAATTATGACCCTATCCTCCAGAGCAGTCGCAACGCCTCCCAGCTTGGTATCATCTGCAAACTTAATAAGTGTACTTTCTATGCCAATATCTAAATGCTTTTGATGCCTTTTAATGTCTTTCAATATTGTTTTAATTGCTTAGTACTAAATATACATATATACATATAGTGCTTTAAAATTGCTCCTGAGTTGAGAGTAACACAATTGTTAAAGGTATGTTTAAGATACTGTGAAAGACTCTTTCTTATTCTGGGGAGGATTCCCAGACTACCCTGTTCTTAAGGGAATAGACTATCACACCCTCCAAACACAATACACAATTGGCTGTTTTGAATAGTATCTACATATAAGAGAAAACTATGCCTAATTGTTTAAATATATTTTTCTGATACTTTTTTATTGCATCATATAGTACCTGGATGTAAAGCCAGATTTGTACAGCAGTTTTGAACTAGCAGTACATTCCTGACTTTGCTATTTCTTCTCACAGCCTATTCAGGCAAAAATATTTTTTTGGTAAAATGAATTAAAATTACTTTCAAAATGCTGCCTTTGTTAGACAATTTCCTTACCATGGTAGGTGATCCAGATAGAGGAAGAGTAACAATAATGATAGAAGAATCTCAAAGTGTTCAGGGTTTGGATCAAATAAGAATCTGAACCTTTAAATGGTCCCTTCTTTCCAACAAATGCCATTTCCAAAAAGAGATACGACAGCAGTTTAAGTCCTTGGATATTTGATAATGTCCTTCTTTAGCCATTTGTTAACATTCTTTTTTAGGTACCACTCAGGAAAAACATTGAACCATTACACCAAGCATAAGTGACTAAAATCTCATGTTACAAAGCTTCAGGCTGGAGAATGTGATATGCCGATACATATAGACTAAACATTAAAAAACTGAAGAGTTTAGTACTGAAACTGAAATATTAAATTGAAATATAATGGACAAACAGTCGTGTTTACTGGTAGTTAAAAGTAGTTATTGGATTTCCTTTTGTTGATGAATAACACAGACTAGAGTAATTATTATAAGGTTAAATAATTCTAATAAATTGCTAATTAATGTAGAAAAATGACTCTGGAATTACAAAGTAATACGTTGGTCAACTGGTTCCTGCTGATAATTTGTTTGGCCTTTTCACTCTCTCAAGTGAAAAATAATAAACCTAATCTATAATGTCTATTTGGTATTTTTGAACTTCATGTGGATAGAGAACTGAAGTACTCTGGTGCTTTTGATACAAATTATCTCTAAAGCAAGAGACTCCTAACTGCATGCTATGCTTTTGAATCAATGGTACATCACCAACGATTTCATACTGAGGGTATGTCTACACTAGCCCCCTAATTCGAACTAGGGAGGCTAATGAGGGCGACCAAAATTGCAAATGAAGCACAGGATTTAAATATCCCTTGCTTCATTAGCATGTTCCCAGGTGGTTGCCATTTTGGAAATTGACTAGCTCAGAATAACTGCTCGTGTCTACACGCGTCAGTGAAATGGGAGTTCGAAATAAAGCCCTAACTCGAAATAGCTGTTATTCCTCCTGAAATGAAGTTTAACAGCTAATTTGAATTAAGGGCTTTACTTTAACTCCCATTTCACTGCTGCATGTAGACGCGGGCAGTTATTCTGGGCTAGTCAATTTCCAAAATGGTGACTGCCCGGGAACATGCTTATGTAGCACGGGATATTTAAGTCCGTGCTTCATTTGCAATTTCGGTCACCCTCATTAGCCTCCCTAGTTCCAACTAGGGGGCTAGTGTAGACATACCCTGAGACATTGGTTCACAAGCAATATTCTTTGCTCAAAAGACTGAAATTGTCAGGTCTACCAAGAACCCAAGACAGGGTGGAAGGTGTGAAGATAAAGTCTATATGCAGCAACAGGTTTTTAAACAAATGAAAAAGGTTGAGATTTTGGCTGAAATCTGGGTTGGTTTTATCCATAGCATAACACTATATTTATCTTTAGGAGCACTAGCAGATGTTGACTTAGATTGTGGTTGTATGCAAAAATAACTCAGAAAGCCCATGAGAGGTTACTGCTCTATGTCAACAGCTCTTATCAGGCCTGACATACACCTCACACACTATTATCAATCTGTATGTAAAAGATGTCATCTAGGACTATGGTGTCGAACCAGTTCTGCTATGGCAAACTAGCCACACTCAACCAGCCAAATAGCCACATTGTTCAAGCCAACTAGCCACATTCCACTGGCCAAATATCCACATGTAACTAGTGGCTAGCGTACTGGACTCCAAAGATAGGATGTAACATTTTAATTCACTGATCATGAATATTCTTGTGTGGTATATGTATTGAATGTGTACAAGGAGTTATGGATATTCATTATCTTCCAAAAATCTGTCTGGCAAACAATGCATAAGCCCAATCTATTTTAGACAAAGAAATGTGCATTTCTTTGTCTGACCAATCTTAGGCTGTGTCTAGATTGGCATGATTTTCCGGAAATGCTTTTAACGGAAAAGTTTTCCGTTAAAAGCATTTTCAGAACAGAGAATCTAGATTGGCACGGACGCTTTTCCGCAAAAGCACTTTTTGCAGAAAAGCGTCTCTGCCAATCTAGACGCGCTTTTCCGCAAAAAAGCCCCGATCGCCATTTTCATGATTGGCGCTTTTTTGCCGAAAACAAATCTGAGCTGTCTACACTGGCCCTTTTGCACAAAAGCTTTGCACGAAAGGGTCTTTTGCCTGAATGGGAGCAGAATAGTATTTCCGCAAGAAGCACTGATTTCTTACAGTAGGAAGTCAGTGCTTTTGCGGAAATTCAAGTGGCCAGTGTAGACAGCTGGCAAGTTTTTCCGGAAAAGCGGCTGATTTTCTGGAAAAACTGGCCAGTCTAGACACAACCTTAGGGTATATCTAGACTACAGGCTTTTGTCAACAGAGGCTTTGTCAACAGATACTATCGACAAAGCTTCTGTCGACAAAGAGCATCTAGACTACATCCAGTTCTGTCGACAAAGCAAGCCACTTTGTCAACATGAGAGTATAGACACAAAGGACACAAAGTGTAGATGCAATAACGACTTCTATCGACAGAACTCTGTCTACAAAGGCGTTATTCTGTCTACAAAGGCGTAGAATGAGGTTTACCGCCATTGACAAAACTGCCGAGTTCTGTTGACATTATGTCGACAGAACTCGGCGGTAGTGTAGACGCAGGTATAGTTTTGTCAACAAAAGTCCATTTTTGTTGAAAAAAACCTGTAGTCTAGACACACCCTTATTGTCAAAGACAATGAATGTGCATTTACCTAAAAAGTAAACAAAGCCATCAACCTAGTGAATAGCATCTTGAGAGAGACAGACCCTCAAAAGATAGGTAACTGAATCAACCAATTGTAGAAAATGTTACTTTATTATAAAAGTGTATCAAATAAGGTCTTTTATGGAAATACTGGTGATGATATTGTGAAATGTATTCATTAACACTATATGAAAAATTATGAATAATTGGTGATATTATGCTTTAAAGTCTGGGACCAAACAGGGAGAAACATATTTTTCCCCTCAGGTAGGAGGGAAGGTAGCATTGGGGAGTAACAATGGCCCCCCATTTACATACAAATCATCAGGGGAATAAGATGTCCACATGAAAGGGAGAATAGCTTGACATCATCTTGCTTCTTAAAACAGGCTCAATGTTTTAAGAAATATGATATAAAAAACCGTAAAAACCAATGAAAAGTCCTACAGTACCTTAAAGACTAACAAAAAAAGTAGGTGGCATCATGAGCTTTTGTGGGCACAACCCACTTCTTCACATGAATGGAGTTTAGGGGGTCCAAGTTCAAAATAAATAGAGAAAGAGAGGGGATCGAGAGGGAAAGGAAAAGAGAAAAAATAGGCAAAGAATAGTCAATTAGGGTTTCCATGCTAAATGAAGCTGATAGAGAGGGTTCTAAGTACCCTTGAGTTCCTAATGTTTGGCCTTTTATATCATTAGGATGTGGAATGTAGTGGGTAATCTAGTTAAGGTTTTTGTTTAAACCTCTATTGTAGATATCAAACTTGTAAATGAAATTAAGCTCTGCAGCTTCCCTTTCAAGCTGTTTTTTTTAATTAGCTTGTAATAATATGGAAACTTTGAGATCCACTAATGAGTGTCTAGGCAAGGATATAAGACATTTTGGCATCTTTCAGCTGGAAAGACTAGGGGAAAAAACAGCTCTTCAAAGTTTGGTGGCAGGTCCTGAATAAGTGAAAGAAGAAAAATTGTTAAGAAATCTACCCTGTAGTTTGTTCAGTTAAGTCTTAGCCACCAGAAAGTATATTCTACCTTTGTTTGTTTGCTTCCATGTGCTGTGTTTGAACTGGAGTGATTGTTTTCTCCAATTAATGGAATAAACTGCTTTTGTCTCTTTAAAAGATCAACAAACCTCGTTATTTCTCTGAGTATTTTGGGAAAAGGTTTGACATTTCAGGCCAGGGGCAGATATAGGGCAGGGCGAATGGGGCGGCCGCCCTGGGCCCCGCGCTTCAGAAAGCCCCGCGCATGTGCGGTGGCGCCGCTGCGCATGCGCATGGCGTCTCTGCGCATGCGCCATGGCAAAGGGGGGGCCCCGCGGAATTACGCTGCCCGGGGCCCTGCAAAACTGTCATCTGCCCTGTTTCAGGCTAAATAGTTTTGAGGAAATTCAAGCCTGAGAGGCTATGTCTAAACAGTGGTGTCATTTTGGGATACCAGAAGTATCCCAAAACAGCAATTCTGCATCTTTAAACACACCCATTATTTCATTGTGTTGAGGTCCAGCTGCAAGGAGCAATCCAGGCTGGCGGAGCCCAGGATGCGGTTGCTGTATTACAGGCATGCTGCTGGGGTCAGAGTGCTGAGTCAGGGTTGCACAGCACACAGACACTAAGGAGCTGCATGTTTATCTTCTGGATGTTGCTGTCTGAATATGATATTAATTTAACGGATCCAGAGCTAGAGGGTAGATAGTGACAGAAACTCTCACATTAATATAGCATCCTGAAACTAGCTGGCAGTATTGTCAAGCAATCTCAAAAAGTCTGATAGTGCTGATGACCTCTGAGATTTATGGGATAACTTTTCATCGGGAGCAAGAAATGCCCACTGAATATTAAAAAAATCTGCTATCCCATGGAGCATTTCTACATTGGACTGTCTTTTCATGATATTATATAATATTCCTTTTAGTATTTCATAAATACACTAAACCCATGCAGAAATTCAAATTCAACTTTTCCATGTGCAGCTTTCCCAGTCTGTCAGGCAGAAAGCAATTCAAGTTTGTGTTCCAATATAACTACGAATGCTGAGAAATCAATGTTATGCCCCTCAACACATTTCATATCTACCAAACATCCTAACGCCTATGGCAAACACTGGAGTTTATGACTTGTTAGATTTTTAGATAAATAAAACAATAAAAAATGAGAGATGAAATTAGCCAATTGAGCATTGAATAAAAACCTACACTTTCTATAATACTGTCCCATTTGTCCTTGATAAGCCAGAATTTTTAAGTCTTGGATTATTCACAATGATGTCCTTGAATAGCAGGAGATGCAGTCTTTTACACTGTTTATTTTTTTCTGTTAAGGATAAAAATAAACATGTTTATAGCACAATGTGTATACCGCATGCTTCCTCCTTCTCCTGGAGGAGTACAGAAATGAATCATAAATCACAAATTATTTCCCTTTCCACTTTAAAAAGGAGTAGACTGTAAAATGCAGAAATTAAATTATCTGTTTACATTCATTACATAATAATGAAGCTTTTCGCTATTCAGGTTTAGAATTAAGACATGCCTGTGAATTTTGAATATGCCACTATCTGTAAAACAAACAGAAGGAGCCATTTTCACTTTCATATCAGCATATTTGAATAGAATGAAAAAATAAATTATTATCCTGTTTAAACATAGTCCTAACAATAACATGGTCTCAACAGATCATAGAAATCTTTTATATATTTGAGAGTGTCTGTCTGTCTGTTTGTTCAAGAACTCCTAAATGGAAAGAGGTAGGCCCAACAAAAGTGGTATATAGATTCCTCTTATCATAACTTATGGCAACGTAAGGATTTGTGCCAGAAAAATGGGATATGCCTGGCAAGAAAGAACCATACAAAAAAGAGAGGTAAGGGGCTAGCTGGGGAGTTTGCTCCTCCCCTCCCCCCCCCCCCCCCCCCCCCCCCGGATCTGGGACTACCTCCCACTCCCAAGCCTCCCACCTCCAGGTGACCACTGGGGAAGGTTGAAGCCCTCCCCACAGATGCATACATGGTCATTGCTGGCTGATCCTCCTCATCAGAGAGGGAGGGGAAAGGACACAGTTTGCTTCATTCTTCAGTCTGGCTGGGGAGCACAGGGGGAAAATAAGCTGTATACTTTGCTCTTGCGCACTGACAAAGACAGAAAAGGCGGCACACACAGGGTACGTCTAGCCAACAAGCCTCTTTCAAAAGAGGCTTTTTTAAAAGAGCTCTTTAGCTAAAGCCTCTTTCAAAAGAGATCATCTAGACAGCCACAAGACTTTAGAAAAAGCAATCTACTTTTTTGAAAGAGATCACCCAGGCAATCTGGATGCTCACTTTCGAAAAAGCCCTGTTTGCGTTCAAGAATGCCTTTTTTCAAAAGTGCTCTTTCAAAAAAAGGCGTTCTTCCTCGTAAAATGAGGTTTACGACTGTCGAAAAAACCACTCCATTCTTTTGATTTAATTTTGAAAGAACGTGACAGCAGTCTAGACCCAGGTGAAATTTTTTCAAAAAAGTTTTCAAAAAAACTCTGTAGTCTAGACATAGCCACACAGTCCCCTATCCAGAGCACCTCTTCCCCCCGCAACCCTGACTCCTTCACCTTCCCCAACCACAGCCCCCTGCCCTAAGCTCCTCCTTAAGTAGCCGAGCAATGCTGGGTAAATGTGCTAGTAAAATATGAAACAAAATACAGGACTATGTAGCGCTTTAAAGACTAACCAGATGGTTTATTAGATGATGAGCTTTCATGGGCCAGACCCACTTCCTCAGATCAAATAGTGGAAGAAAATAGTCACAACCATATATACCAAAGGATACAATTAAAAAAATGAACATATATGAAAAGGACAAATCATATTTCAGAACAGAAGGGGGGTCCGGGGGGGGGGGGGGGGAGGAAGGTAAATGTCTGTGAGTTAATGATAATAGAGGTGGGGAAGGGTAGATGTCTGTGAGTTAATGGTATTAGAGGTGATAATTGGGGAAGCTATCTTTGTAATGGGTAAGATAGTTGGGGTCTTTGTTCAGCCCCCCGCAGAGAGTGTCGAATTTTAGCATGAATGCCAGTTCAGAGGATTCCCTTTCAAGTGCAGATTTGAAAGTCTTCTGAAGTAGGATGCATGTGATTAGGTCATTGAGACAGTGTCCTTTCTGGCTGAAATGGCAAGAAACTGTTTTTTCTTTGTTATCCTGTCTAATGTCTGTTTTGTGGGTATTGATTCTTTGGTGAAGTGTCTGAAGTTTGTCTACCTCTAATACCATTAACTCACAGACATCTACCCTTCTCCACCTCTAATATCATTAACTCAAAGACATTTACCTTCCTCCCCTCCCCCCCTGCATCCTCCTTCTGTTCTGAAATGTGATTTGTCCTTTTCATATGTGTTCATTTTTTTTAATTGTATCCTTTCGTATATATGGTTGTGACTATTTTCTTCCACTATTTGATCTGAGGAAGTGGGTCTGGCCCATCATCTAATAAACCATCTTGTTAGTCTTTAAAGTGCTACATAGTCCTGTATTTTGTTTCAGCTATACCAGACTCACACGGCTACATTTCTTTCACTAGTAAAATATATAGGTCAAGTTTTCAAATTAGATTCTTTTCTGTTAAATGCCAACTGAATGGCATTTTTAGATTAGAAAAGGTATCGAGCTTCAAATTCCACATGGGAATTTAACATATACTGTACCATCTCAAAGTCTTCACCAGACAACAAAATCCTAGTAACGCATGGTCCTTTTCTGCCCTTAGCATTGTCTTGATTTTACTGAGGTCTGCTCCATTAAATCTCCCTACCTTATAAATTATGTCTTTAAAACTGATTTAATACTCAGTAACAGACACAATTTTCTGAAATATATTTAACGTAATGAGATTTTCAAGGATAAATACTTTGGAGTCTATTTATTAAATAGAAAGGCTGTGGGTTGTGTAATATTGAAAGCCCCAAGAAGTGTTGTGAACTTCCTATGAAGTTCTTATGAACATATCAAACAGCGGGTCAAACAAAAAGAGAATTTGGGACATTTGCCTGAGGAATCTCCAGTAGCAGATGAATGCAAATTCCCACCTCCAGTTGTGCAAGACCTGTCCATGAAAGCTTTGCCCTGAGAAGGGGACCATTGTCTGCTGATTAACGTCTTTCTGGACAATGAAGATCAAAGACACAAATTTTATTAATGGGGGTGCTTATTTTGAGCTAGAACGGTTATGAATTTATAACCACAGAAAATCCCCTTGGTGGAGAAAAGCTAATTAGCATGTGTATATGTTACTTCATTGTTTTCAATATTGGCCTGTTGGAATATCACAATGTAGGTGGGGAACTGTGCAATCTGGAAAGACCTAAGTAAGGAGGGAGAGATACAGGTCCACCCAAGATAAGTGATAACTGGGATTCTAAATGAGGGAGCTCTTGGAGGGCTATGGAAGGGAATACAGATGCACTGAACTGTGTCACACTTTAACAGAAATTATAATGACTTGAGATGCTGTGAAATGTAATCTTAACCCATCAGTTAAAGGCAATTCTGGCTAAAATGTTCCGGAAACAATCAATATCAGTATATTTCAGGAAAGGTGAAAAAGCCAAGTTATGACTACAATAAATTTATGATGTTTAAGAAAAAAACAATTGATGCTGCAAAATACAGAACTGGTAAATCTGAAAAAGGAACCCCCTTCCCCCAATTTCTTAAGGTTAATGAATACCAAGTTTTTGATTAAATTCAAATAATTTGTTATTGATTTGTTTGTGGAGCTAAGGAAAGTAAGAGTATAATTCAAAATGGATATACAGTTTGGAATACATCAATTATTTTCAGTCTCTCTCTCTCTCAATCTCTCTCTCCTTAATTTATATAGCCATGGTTTAAAAACACTATTGAGGACACAATTTAGTATGTTTTTAACTTTAAGCTTAAAATAAACACATGCTTGTGTTCTGAATCGCAGGTATTTAAATTCTTTCCTGTAATCAGGCATTCTATATTTTATATTCTGACCCTGAGCCTGGTTTACCACATTTCTTTGAAACCTATGCAATTATTTACACTACTGCAAGTGGGAATCCTAAAACAAGATGTTTTTCCTTTGAATCTCTACACTGGATTTTTTCTATGGGGGTGAGAGGATGATCTTGGTCCATTGAACTTGGATGATTAATTTCAAATAACAAATGAGGGCCAAGTCCACATGCTTTTCAAATAACCCATTATTTTTCCTCATATGATTTTACTATTCTGGGAATATTTTCTAATATGGAATACATTCAAGGAACATGGCTACTGGCCTGGGAAGGATTTATCACGTGCCAAAAAGTTATGACCACTACTAATTATTACTGTCACTAATGCTAGTACTTGCTCTGAAATACCAATTTGTATTTCTCTTCTGTGGTGCTGACAAACAGTAGTATTCGTCAGAGTGGCCATTTCATTTCTCAAACAGTATTTATGGGCTAAAATAATCACAGATAATTTAGTTTCATTGATCTGGGAAGTTAAATTATAAGCTTGACAGTTATACAGTAAAAAAAAAGTAGTGACACTATTTATTCACACATTATCAAGAGATACACTAAAATTGGTATCCTATCAAACAGTCTCTCTTAACTGCAGACCATTTCAACAGTATGCAAATGAATTATTTAGTATATGGCAAAATTATTTCTCAATGCAAAACTAATAGAGATAATTCAGTCACTCCCTCTTTGAAATGTAGCATTGAAGTCTTTAACGTGGATTCACCTTTTAAAATCTATTTATTTAGGAGCTGGAAGAAAGAATAATTTCAGCTGCCATGCATACATGCTTGCACAATCTGCTAAGCACAACAGAATATCTCCATGGTCCTGCCTTGATGTTACTCTGTTGCTCTCTGAATGAGAGATCAGCTAATGTTGTGAAATGAAGGTGTGTTCTGGTTATTAATTAATCTTGATAACATTATATGTTTTATCCAATTGAACCAGTGCATTTGAGAGGGGAAAATGATTCTTAGTAAATGCTGCAGGTTTTGATTTTCTGTCTCTTTTCTAGAAGGCTGTTTAGCCTTTTGGCATTTAAAAATGCATATTCCATATGATGGACTACATAATGATTTATGTGTTAAACAACTATCTTGTCAAATGCCTTAAGGTCTAAATTCTAGAGAACACGATAGTAGATGGCATTATTCTATTGCTTTATGTGTTATCTGACTGACACACGAGATCTTAAATAAAAATAAATAAATAATATAGAATAAAGAAAACAACTTCATAATTAGAACCTCTAAATAGTCCCAATTCCAACTGTCTCATTCTAATCTACAAGTATTTGGCATAGATCACACAAAGAGCCATTTCACCAATATTACTGAAACATGACATTTTCCCCTGTATATTTTATTTCATTGTGTCTTAAAAATACATTTTATGGTCAGAAATATGTTGGCAAGTAATGCTGAGACACCATAATAATTTATTCATGCAAACTGTATGGAAAATGTACTAGGCAGTGGCACTTATACTCTCTTATTATTCATGCATATACTAAACTTGATGTACAAGCAAAATGGAATAGCAGTTTGGGCTTTGAGTAAAACGTCTCTGAAGATAACTGGAATGAGCCTTTATCTACACATTCATTCTCATTTAATCGTGAGCATATATAGAATTCCACTTTACTTCATCCATAGGCTATATAAGTCATCTTTGAAACTATCTGGCATTTAAAATACATTTCATGACACATGGGATCTGTCTTCTCCTCAACTGATGTCTCTAGGGATTCTTCCTGTAGCCGCTATTATTAAGGGATTTATGATAGAACTATTTTTCACTCTTTAGAGGCTTCAGTAATATGTATAGTCTACAAATTGGTTGGTTGTGGTAAACTAAATAAATACCTACATATTTAAGTAGCTTTCTAAAACATGCATTATTGACTCAATAGGTGGGAGAGACTCTTTCAGGTCTATTATGTAGTACTTATTTAGAATATATACTGTGAGTATAAAAATTGTAGACTACCCTTCTGGAAAGCACCCCCTTGCTATAATGCTATGAGTAGGCTGAAATCTTGTTACAGATTAAGTTTCAGATTGAGAACTTCATTGAGATTATAGATGCACACTCGCCCTTCAGTTAACATGACTGTAGAGATCAGGCCCCACCTAACACAATAAAATATGTGAACTGACCCAGAAGCTTTTGCTGAGTATTGTTTTTTTCACAGGTTTGGGAGAGGGGAAGAGAAGCCAAATAGACCAAAACAAATCAAAACTGAAAAATCCTGAGAAAGTCTGAGACAACCTGAAGAAGCTGCTGAAAGTTTCTGCATTCTGAGACGCATTTATTTGTAACTAAAAAAATACAAAACAACAACAAAATCCTGCATGAACTAAATACCTGCCTATCATCAGTTTGTACTTCTGCAAAAAACTCCATAGGGCCTTTACATTTGACTAACCACTCGGCTCGAAAACAGCGATTAATACGAGAGTGGGATCCATTTTTTAAGGACCAACACTGTGATCCTGGTAATCTTGAGGAACCAAGATGAAACATACAACAGAGATGCTTGCAGAAATCAGAGTTGGCCAGCTGGAATTAATAGAAGGCCTCAAACAAGTGCAGGAGACTTTGCAAAAGGAATTAAGAAAAGGTCTAAATCCAGAGCTGGAGTTTCACCGGAATGGGCTCAGAGAGGATTTGCATGCTTAGATTAAATCCCTATCGAAACAGCAACAACAGAAGTGTCCAGACAGATTGTGAAGCCCAGCCATAATATACCAGGACTAGAATTTGTACAATGCATGGATGGCATGACCACCAATCTGACTGCCAGTGACCATTTTTCCACAAACAAATGGAGATGAGGCAAGTTTAGCCAATTTGGAATGTGCTAAACAGAGATGAGCTGCAGCAAGGACTCAAGGAACCAAGAAGGAAATCAAAAGGTCATAGGCCACAGTGGAAAACAGCCACCTAGATAAGGAATTGAGCCAGCTAGAGGATTTGGATGAGACCAGATATTTATTATAGTTTTATATCTTGTTTGTAACACATCGATGCCCAGAGGGGAAAGGTCAGGTTGGTATAGCTCAGATAACAAAAAACACTCAGGAAAGGTTATTATCTTGATTCAACATTCTAGCAGCTTGGTTCATCCTGCTCAGATGATGCAGAATTTACTCATAGAAAAGAGCTGATTCAGGTCCTTGACATGTGATCTGGAACCAGCCACCAATCTGAGTTAGCCAGGGCATAGCTAAGAGTGTGAAGAAAAGGGAAAGAAATATCACTTGAACTGGCAAAGAACCTGTGGAGACTTGTATTCTTGGAAAATACAGATGCCTCTGAGGCTTCCAAGACAGGTTGTCAATGGACCAGTTTATATGTTTAACTTGATGTAAACTTGCTGATCTGTGCAAGTACAAGTTCTTTGACAAAGTCACTTTTGAGGTGCTGTGAATCAGAAAAGGACCATGGAAGCAGATAGCCATGAGCCACAGTTTGGAGGATAGAACTTCAGACAGACTGCCCTCAGCCCCCTAATCTGTGAACGTAATTGTGGAATCTCAGGTAGGAACAACTGTTGCAGAAGTATATCTCCCATTTGAACAGAGTGGGAAGGATCTTTCCACAGTTAGTTAAGCCTACAGAAACAATAGGCTGATTTAAAGGAAACCCAGGGAAAGAAAAGCTCCAAAGAGATTTGTGTGGGAATAAAAATCTTTTGAGTTAGTGATGTGAAAATGCTGACAGAGAGGGCTTACATATGTAAATAGTTAGCTTTGTACCATTTTAATTAATTAAACTATTGCTTTTCTTTTTGTTTGGGATGGGCTAGTAGGTGTCATCAATTCAGGCCTCCTTGGAACAATGAGCAAAGTTGAAATGTGGGCAGTTATGAGTTGAGTGAAACATTCTGGCTATGTCTATACTCACAGCTTCTTGCGCAAGTAAGGCCATTCTTGCGCAAGAATCTGCAGAGCGTCTACACTGCCAGCCCGCTCTTGCGCAAGGAAATTTACAGTACAGCATGGTAAGAGAGGGCTTCTTGTGCAAGAGCTATGCTCTTTTTTAACAGAGGAAAGAGGGCAGTGTGGACGCTCAGCAGGGATTTCGTGTGCATGAAAGCCCTATGGCTAAAATGGCCATCGGAGCTTTCTTGCGCAAGAGAGCATCCACACTGCCATGGGAGCTCTTGCGCAAAAGCACAGCACGCACATGGCAGTGTGGACGTTTTCTTGCACAAGACTTCTTGCACAAGAACCCTTGTGCAAGAAGCTGCGAGTGTAGACATAGCCTCTATGCTGAGACTGTTGGGTGTTATTTTACCTTCAGTTAATGTCACTCCAGGTTATATAAATGAATGGAGATTGCCTATCTCCTAGAACTGAAAGGGACCTTGAAAGATCATTGAGTCCAGTCTGCTGCTTTCACAGCAGGACCAAGTACCATCCCTGACAGTTTTCTGCCCCAAATGGCCTCCGCAAGGATTGCGCTCACAGCCCTGGGTTTAGCAAGCTAATGCTCAATCCGCTGAGCTATCCCTCCCACCCATAGGGGGAGAGGTTCAACCTCTCAAATCCAGGGCACTCTGCTCTGGCAACATCCACGGATGTTGCTGTACCAAAGAACCCTGGCACGTGGTTAGTGACCGCTGGGGAGCCTAGTCTGGGGTTCCTCAGCCAGGCTGGCAGCAGTGTGGCCAACCGTAGCTGGACAGCCCGAGCACTGGGGATCCCCAACCAAGCTGGAAGCAGCGGGGCCAGCAGCAACCAGGGATTTCCAGGGCTGGAGAGGCCTGGCTGCTCCAATCTAGAGATCCCCAGCCACAGTGGCACCAGCTGGACTAGCAACAGCTGGGGAGCTCCACCACTAGAGATTCTCGTATGTGTTGCCAGAAGCAATCATTGGTCCCCGGGGCCTGGGCTCCTGGATGGGCTGGCAGCAGAAAGGGGCAGCAGGCTGGGAGGCCAGCAGAAGGGGACCTCTCATGGTTCAGGAAAATCTTGTCTCGAGTGTTCCGGACCAGGGAGGTTCCACCTGTATGAGACTGTGCTACCACCTAAGACTACAGGAGTATGTGAACACACCTAGGATTCTTTCTGGGTATTTTTTTTTATAATGGGGGGGGGGTAGGAGAATGGAAAAAAGTCAGAGTCAGTGTGCAGGATCATCTGAAAGCATAGCGACTAACCCGGGAAAAGCCAGGGTGGAGATTTTGGACTGGGATGTGCCCCCACATTTGACTAGCTTCTCAGGTTGAAAAAGGGCACTCATATCATGTGTAGGTGCTTTTAAAGGTGCCTCCAAAACAGTCACTAGAAGCACTAGAAGACTCGTTGCCCAAAAAACATTATTTAACTATACAAACCTAAATAAACAATTTTTTTAAATGGATGCTTCCCCCAAGTCCTCTGTGGTAAAGTAAACCCATGCCAAGTTAAGGCTATTTTAGTCTAGGTTTCAGCACAGGGCATATGGAGTGTGTATTGCTCTTTTAAACAATCTCTGAAAATAGATACCAATAAAGGAAAAAGCCACAAAAATAAGGGGGAGAGAGGGATTAGGCAAACAAATATCTATTTAGTTCCTCACTTACATTTCCCTAAATGATTTAATGTAATGGATGGAGGGAAGGTGAATCCCGTCCTCATCCACATCCTTATTTTCCGCCTACAAACCTATCGTTCCTCAGGATTTGCAGATAACAAATACTATTCATGTGGAGACATGGGGCTGCACATCAGCCCAGTGGACATTAGAGCCCTCCTAGTTACACCCTAGCAATGTGGGTCTAATGACTTCTTTCAGGATGCTCATTTAAGTGAATATTCTCCAAGTTGAGTGAAGGCTACATGCTGAATTAGCTTTTCTGAAGGCTCTCTCTGAGGTGTGTTTGTGTGTATGTGTGCACACATGTATATGGATCAATGGACAGAGCTTTCTACAAGGATCTAGGAAGAAGGTGCGGTTGACATGGAGACATATGGACCTGCAATCCAACTTCCTTTTCGTCTACCTATAAGGGGTGGATTTTGTCTACGGGATGGTGAGGCAACTTTAACTCCTGATGCCAGACCATAAGTAACCATAGTGATCAGTACTTTATTCTCGGGAGATGTTTCATTTGTTTGTTAAATAAGTTCCCATTATCTTTTTATTGGTAACACATCTTTTAAGTTGTTAACTGTTTTCAGGCAAGATAAAGAAAAGATAGCCAAAGTCTTGTCTATATAGTGTGAACTTAAACAAAGAGTACTATTTAAGGAATCTGTGTAGGTTATCAGACATGTATTAAACAAAATGATTTCTCAAATAACATTATATATTTTGCAGACATATTCTAAGAAATTTTCTATTTAACTTCCCACGTTATAGAGCCTCCTTATACATAAATATATTTTAGAGACAATATTACATTAATTGACTCACTCCTCCTTACATAAACAAAGTGTTCCAATTAAAGATCTGCTGGGTAATAGAATACTAAATTAGTTGGCATATTCCAGATCTTTGTATTTAAGTATACGCCTCCCATGGATAATATAAATAACAAATTCTGCCCTTTTGGCAAATAGAATTAATTCCACTGAATTTTTGTTAGATGTTTTAAGTCCCAGGAATATGTGTTTGGAAATAATGCTATACATTTGAAACCTTGCTATTATTTCTTCAGGTATTAGTTATGCAAATCCTCACAAGCACGGTTAGCAGAGATATTTCACATACTTGGCTAATGCATGTGTTTATTTGCCCACTTTCTGGTGAATATTCTGGGGGACAAAATTAGAATTTTGTCCTGAGATTAAGCAGCTCCTAAAACACAATGTATGTGGAGCTTCCCATTTTGAGGGGTTTAAGAACAAAATCTTTAAATAAAGGACTGGATATAGCAGTGGGAAAGTTATGCATTATAATCTCCCCTTTTGCATTAACTGGTGCAGAGGGAACAGATAATTGCCAAAAAAAACCCTCTGAATGCAATGCTGGCTATCAATACAGGATTAAGTTAAAACCAGAATGCTTGATCTCTGGTAGTTTAAGGCCTTAATCCTTAAATTGCTGGGATCTCTGACCCAAAACCTGCAAAAGCACTTATGCAAATACTTTCCTCCTTGAGCACACCAGTAATGAAAAGAAGTAAGCCACACTGTCAGACCTGGTCTACTCTAGACCAGGCAGGTTGGTTTAAGGTACACATCTCCAGATACGCAAACTGTGTAGCTGGAGTCGCCTTACCTTAAGCCAAGCTAGTGTCCACATACTGTCCACACAGCGGGAGAATAAAAAGTACCAGATGCTGGTGGGGGCTGCCCTCAGCATTCGAGTTACAGATTAAACCTACTAAATCAAATGCTAAAATATCGACCTCCAGAGAGTCAATCTTCTCTCTAATGTAGACATGCCCTGAGGGAAGTAAATTGCTATAACTGTGGTGTGAGTTCTGCCCCTGATTGGTGGAACCTGAAAGAAAGAGAGGAAATCTATGGCTTGTTTGTAAAGGAGAAGACCTGGGACATATCTCCTGTTCTTCCAACAACCCTCAAGCTGCAATCCAGGCATCACTAATTATGGCTGTGCAGTAGGGTTTGATTTTCCCCTCCCCCACTTAAGAGTGGTGCTGTGTTTGTCTAAGACTTACCTTAAATTTGTTGAAAACCTATTGGGATGAAAACATGCTCCCTTTCATCCCTTTGATAAACATCTAGTCTTTTTGTCTCAGTTCTCGCCTGGTGGCCTGAAAATATTTAGATTCCCACTTTGGCAATAGGTACACACACACACACACACACACACACACACACACACACACACACACAAAAAGAACTCCAGTAATATTCCACCAAGATAATGACCTTTCACTATCAATGATATTTGCCACTTCTTTGAAGGCTTTACATCATTTGGTGCGTCTGTCTTCAAAGGCACCATCTCTTAAGGTAACACTCACGTTACCTGAGAGGGTTTCTTTGAATACCTCACTGAAGGCATTTGGTTTTCAGACAGACAGGCTGTGTCTACATTGGCACCTCTTTCCGGAAAAGGGATACTAATGTAGACTTCGGAATTGCAAATTCTGCGGGGGATTTAAATATCCCTCGCGGCATTTGCATTTACATGGCTGCCGCTTTTTTCCGGCTTGAGGATAAGTCCCTACTTTCAAGTAGGAATAAGAAATCCTCCAGAAAAGGGCTTATTTTCCGGAGAATCACATCTAGACTGGCGCTTTTCTCCGGCTTATCCCCAAGCCAGATATTTAAATCCCCCGTGGAATTTGCAATTCCGAAGTCTACATTAGCATCCCTTTTCCGGAAAGGGGTGCCAATGTAGACACAGCCACAATGTATACACACCCTTTTCAATTTTCACATTATTGGAAAATGATGTACTTGAAAGATTTTTGTTCCACTGAAGGTACAGAATGCATATCAAAGGCTTCCCCGTTCCTTCAAAACTTTCTTGTTAAATGAAGAGAATGTCCCCAGAAAAATACAATAGATATTCACGTTGGATGAGAGGGAGATACACGACAAACATGTACATTATATATACACTTACTCTCCCAAACATTCTGCAGATGAGGTCCCAGAGTCCCATAATTGCAAAGAGACAGTGAATGTTAAGTTTTGATGAGACTTTGATCTTTAATAATGGGAAATGGCAGAAGATTCATATTTTGCCACCTTCTTTGTTTCTGTAAACTGAAAAATATTTATATTTTCATCCTTCTGTACTTATGATAAAAGATAATTGTAAGTTATACAACCCAAATATTATGCATTGTGTCTTGACTTAAATGGTAACTGCCGGCTGTTTAATTACACCGCTGGCATTACATAGAGAAAAATAGATTATATGTTAGGTACCATACAGAGACAAGTTAATTAAGTACCTGTTTTGCCTGAGATATAGTCAGAGAATAGTATCAGAGGGGTAACCGTGTCAGACTGAATCTGCATAAACAACAAGAAGTCCTGTGGCACCTTATAGACTAACAGATTTATTGGAGCATAAGCTTTCATGGGCAAAGAGCCACATCTGATGAAATAGGTCTTTGCCCACGAAAGCTTATGCTCCAATAAATCTGTTAGTCTATAAGGTGCCACAGGACTTCATCGAATAGTGTCATTTAGTCAGAAAATGGCATTATATCCATGCTACAACCAGACTAGCTTTGCTTTTTAGATTCTGTTCTCAATGGAACTACTCTGAATTTGTATTGTGGTCATTAAGGGCTCATCTAGACTATGTGGAAGATTTGAAAGACGATACGCAAATTCAGTGGGAATTTCCATATCTTCTTCTGATCTCACTTTCGAAAGTGAAGCACGATACAGCAAGATCTTTTTATAAGTGTTGGAAGTTTTGGTTGTATTTAGTCTAACCAAATGTGCAAACCTAAAGTTTGCCTATCAGTAAACCTATCTAGAATAGTGATAGAGATGTAACCATGTTAGTCTGGTGTAGCTGAAACAAAATACAGGATATGTAGCACTTTAAAGACTAACAAGATGGTTTATTAGATGATGAGCTTTCGTGGGCCAGACCCACTTCCTCAGATCAAATAATGGAAGAAAATAGTGACAACCATATATACCAAAGGATACAATTTTAAAAAAATGAACACACATGAAAAGGACAAATCACATTACAGAACAGAAGAGGGATGTAGGATGTAGATATGTAAATTCCCGCAGAATTTACATATCTTCTTTCAAATCTACTGCGTAGTCTAGATGAGCCCTAAGAATTTGTCATGAGTGTCTAGATAAGTTTACTTATAGGCAAACTTTAGGTTTGCACATTTGGTTAGACTAAATACAACCAAAACTTCCAACACTTATAAAAAGATCGTTCTAGTTGTAGTTTTATCACTGAAATGTTATTCAACAGATACTGTCTTTTTCAAACAAACATTTTTCTGAAAAAATAATTCAATTTTCTGTCAAACATCTTTGGGTCTTCTGAAAAAATTCCCAATAAAACAAAACAAAGGGGTCTCAGGCTTTTAACCATTTTAAAAATATGCATAAATAAATATAATGAGACTGAAAGACAACATTCATCCACATTTTCATAAGAAAAATAACACTTCCCAAACAACTCTACCAAAGAGTAGACACATTTATTTCAAATCTTCTGGTCTGGAAATCTTTCAAGGTGAAAATTCTCTCAAGATTTCTAGAACCCATGGTTTAGTCAGACGGTACATTGGTATGAAAGCAATCTTTCTCTTGCTCTTTCTTCTTTTTTGTAGTAGTAGAAGTACAGAGATAAAGTACAAACACTAAAACTACCCTTCCAAACCTTAATTTCTCCAGCATAAATAAAAGGCTTGTTTGTTTGGTTGGTTTTTTTAATTCTAAATTTATTATACTCACAGCTGCCTAATTATGGTCAAGCTCTCTTTTTTCCATTGAGTGATTCAACCACTTTGTTCTGCATGAGTACAGGCAGTCCCTGAGTTACGCGGATCCGACTTATGTCGGATCCGTACTTACGAACGGGGCTTTCTCGCCCTGGAGCTCGCAGGCAGCGGGACCACCCAAAGCGCAGCGGTGCCACCACCTCAACCTCCGGGGCGAGAAAAGCTGCTCCGGGTGCCCCTGGTCTGCTGGGGATCGTCTCCAGCAGACCAGGGACATCTGGAGCAAAGCCGGGGAGGCGGAGGGGTCCCGCGCCTCTGAGGCTTTGCTCTGGCAAAACCGGGGAGGCGTGGCACCCCGCCGCCGCTGCCGCTTTGCTCCCGGTGCCTCTGGTCTGCTGGGGACTGTCTCCAGCAGACCAGGGACACCTGGAGCAAAGCCGGGGAGGCGGAGGGGTACCGTGCCTCTGAGACTTTGCCAGAGCAAAGCCTCAGAGGCGCGGCACCCCGCCGCCACTGCGGCTTTGTTCCCGGTGTCCCTGGTCTGCTGGGGGGGGGGGGGGCACAGCTATTCCCCCCCCCCCCACAGCAGACCAGGCTTTTGTTGTGGACCCTGAGGTAGAGCAGCTGGGGTGCTGCTGGGTTGGTCCTGCAGGGACCTACCTGGCAGCCCAGCTGTTCTGTCCCAGGCTCTAGATTCAGCCGCTGTTGAAACTAATCAGTGGCTGATTCCAGGAAGCTGGGGGCAGAGCAATTCTGCCTCCAGCTTCCTGTAGTCAGCCCCTGGTCAGTTTCAGCAGCAGCGGCTGAATCTGGAGCCAGTTCCGACTTACATACACATTTAACTTAAGAACAAACCTATAGTCCCTATCTTGTACGTAACCCGGGGACTGCCTGTACTAAATGTACTGTATCACCCCAAATTGAAGTGCCAATTTGTGAGTAAAGACTTACATTTTGAGGATTTTTAGCTATTTACTTTTAAAGATGTTAATTAAATTTGGCCTTAAGACAGCTTAAAGAAATCCCTTTCAGCGACACACGTTTATAGTCCCTCTAGCAAACAAAGGGTTCATTAATGACACTTTAAATTTCCCAAATAAATAACATCTCATTGAAAACTCTAGAAATGGACACATTTGAAGACATTGTAATGAGACTTAGTAATTGTTGTTGTCTATAATTGTTATACTCACAGTCAAGGACAGTTCTACAACTCAGGTTAGCCTTGAGCAGTGTTGCTGTTACATTAGAAGTAATCAATCAAGTATCACCAGGCCCCTAAAGTTACATTTGCTTGTTGCACGTCTCTTGGTTGAAATGAGTGTGTAATGTGTGAAGAACTTGCTTTGTGCTTGTTGCTCGGTTTCAAACCGAAAGCAAGCTGGAATGGGAATGTGCCCTTTGGCCTAAGGAATCACTCCCCGCTTTTCCCAAATACAACTTTGTCTCAACAGAATCCCATCAGAAGCTGATGCCCATCTCTAACAACAGTTTTCAGCCATGCTCCCTGGGAGGGTATGCAGTGATAGTAACCTTATTGCTAAAATGAGACCGGATGAGTTTGCTCTTTAACACCCTCCAACTCAGCTCCTGCTCTGCAGTAGCTCAGGACAATGCTTTCCTCCACATTATAGCAATGTTTCCCTGATCGATTTAGTTGATAACCTGACATTGGCAGTTTCCAGCTCTGCTCACTGGCAACCTCACCTTGCAACATCCAGCTTCTCCTCTCTTTTCTATCCCCACTTTCTGATGGTAAACATCACCCCTCATGTCTATTTCTTTAGCAGTCCCCAGTCCCTACCACTCCTTTCTTCTATACCCTCAGCCCTGTCCTTCAAGCCCCCCACCCCCTGCAACCTCCAACAGCTCCTCTCCCTCGCTAGCTGCCACATACAAGGAATATAAAATGCTCCCTTTACCTACCATATGTTCAGCCCCTTTCCCTGAGAGGCCTGTACTCTTTCCCTGCCTGTTCCTTGCCCACTCTATCCCACCTCCCTCAACACAGTCAGGCCCTCGAGTCAGTTGTGCACTTTTACAAAGGTCCTGTTTTTCATGACAAGAATTGAGGCAGTACCAGAGATGAGGACTCCTGACCCAACACCATCTCCTTTTCTGTAGGACAAGATCCTAATGAAAGAGCACTGCTGGTTCAACAGCTTTGATAATATTTAATAGTGATAGAAATGTAGCCGTGTTAGTCTGGGGTAGCTGAAGCAAAATGCAGGACAATGTAGCACTTTAAAGACTAACAAGATGGTTTATTAGATGATGAGCTTTCGTGGGCCAGACCCACTTCCTCAGATCCTTTGATCTGAGGAAGTGGGTCTGGCCCACGAAAGCTCATCATCTAATAAACCATCTTGTTAGTCTTTAAAGTGCTACATTGTCCAATAATATTTAAGCTATTGCTATAATCTTTCGTTCTTTGAATGGAATAGTGTTTATGTCCTATTAAAAAACAGCCAGCTGAGCTGGATAACACACATATCAAAATCCACAAGTGCACATGTGGATGAAAAGAATAAGAGGTTATGAAACTGCATGTGTACTACACAACTGAGCATTCATCCTATTAGGTAATAAAAAGTAAGTATGTTCATATGTTTATAGATCACATTGGTAGTAAAATTAACCCTGACAAGTAACCTCTCCCCCCCACACACACCATTAAGCATGTGTGTATTTTATGTATCAAAGGGGCCACATGACATGCCATGCCATATGAACCCATTTCTAGTCATCAAGAACAGACATCCCATAAAGCATGATGTGTACTACTCCAAAGGATAATTATGGGTCCTCGGGATCCAATTCTAATCTTAGATACAGGATTTGTAAGCATACAACATATATTCTACCTCATAAATCAGTTGCTGTGCCTGCATGAGATAAAGCTTTTAGTTAGATGACCTTCTTCCTCTAAACAACTGACATTAGAATTATATTTAAGTATTTACAACATCATTGAAAGAGAGTCCGCACTCTACAACTGTAGAATACTTAAAATACTTGTGTTTAAAGAGTGTCTTGGAATCTCTGTAATTGTTATCAGTGCTCTGCAGGTTTATTATTAATGTCTACAGTGGAAGACCCAAGCTGAAGACAAACATTCCAAGGAGTAGTTTTGATCAATGGCCTCAATATTTTGTATAATCTTACAGGAAATACATATTTCTTAAATATAGCATGG
This sequence comes from Pelodiscus sinensis, assembly GCF_049634645.1. NCBI lineage: Eukaryota > Metazoa > Chordata > Testudines > Trionychidae > Pelodiscus > Pelodiscus sinensis. The sequence goes on along the minus strand of NC_134720.1, from coordinate 12,550,478 downwards.
ACCTCACACACTTTAGTCACCCCTAGCATTCGTTTAATAAATAGAAAGTCGTGTGCTCTCACTGAGGTCTTTGATAATGAGGTTTCATAAAACCTTTGATAAAGGTTTTTAAAAATAAATAATATAATGTACACAATGCTGAAGTTTGCAACCAATTATTTTGGAAATATTATACTTAAATTATGTCCATATATAAAAACATGTAATCCCTATGGCCAGGTCCACACTGCAGCCACTCTGGTAGATGAACTGCTGCAGCACTGATGTTCCGGGAAGTGAAGACACAGCCTACGTGTACATATGTCAGCATGCACACAAAATGCAGCTGAGCTATTACAGATACAATGCATAATGGTAAAAAACAAAACTTCCTAAATAAGAAATAGAACTTTGCTCTCTTCTTCTTGAAGTTTTCATAGTTCTGCCACTTAAGTAACACGAAAAAAAAATTCAGTAATTTAAAACAAAAGACAGAACTATGTAACACTTTAAAGACTAACAAGATGGTTTATTAAGTGATGAGCTTTCGTGGGCCAGACCCACTTCCTCAGATCAATTTGTGGAAGAAAATTGGCATGACCATACATACCAAAGGAATACAATGAAAAAAAGTGAACACATATAAAATTGACAAATCAAATTTTAGGACAGAGTGGGGGTGAGAGGGGAAGGTTAGTGTCTGTGAGGTAATGACTTTAGGGGTGATAATTGGGGAAGCTATCTTTGTAATGGGTGAGATAATTAGCATCTTTGTTGAGACCCATACATAAAGTGTCAAATTTAAGCATGAATGACAATTCTGAAGTTTATCTTTGAAGTCTGGAGTTAAAATCTCTCTGAAGCAATATGCATGTTTTAAGGTCATTGAAAGAATGGTCAGTCTGGCTGAAATGGCAAGCAACAGCTTTTTCTCTGTGAGAGAGCTTGATGTCTGTTTTATGTGCATTGATTCTTTGGCGAAGTGTCTGAGAAGTTTGTCCAATGTACATAGCAGATGGACACTTTAGGCACATGATGGCATAAATTATATTTCTGGATGAACAGGAATATGTGTTCTTGATCTTGTAATAGGCATGGTTAGGTCCAATAATGATGTCAGCAGAGTAAATATATGGACAAAGCCGGCACCGGGATTTGTTACAAGGGAAAGTTCCAGGGTTGGTATTAGTGTGATATGTCCTGTAATTGTAGGTAAGAATCATCCTGAGGTTACACGAGGAGTAACGGTAGTTCGGAATAGGCACCCTAGTCCGAACTACCTAGTTCGAGCCCCGTGTAGCCGCGCTACACGGGGTTCGAAGCAGCGGGGATTTAAAAATGGCGGCTCCCCGCTTATGCTAATGAAGCCCGGGAAATTCAAATCCCGGGCTTCATTAGCAAGTGCGGTATGCATACATTACCCCGCTAGTTCGAACTAGCGGGGTAGTGTAGACATACCCTAGGAGACTATGGGTCTGTCTCCCAGAGCCTCTTGGAGGGTAGTATCCTGGTCCAGTATAGGTTGTAGTTTATTGATAATGCATTGGCCAGGTTTAAGTTGGGGGCTATAGGTGATGACAAGTGGTGTTCTATTGTTGATTTTCTTGGGTCTGTCTTGAAGTAGATGGTTTCTGGGTATTCGTCTGGCTCTTTCAATTTGTTTTTTTTATTTCTCTGGGTGGGTTATTGAGGTTTATAAATGCTTGGTAGAGATCCTGAAGTTTCTGGTCTCTGTCAGTGGGATTAGAGCAGATGCAATTGTATCTAAAGGCTTGGCTATAGACAATGGATCATATGGTGTGTCCTGGATGGGAGCTGGAAGCATGTAGGTAACTGTAGGAGTCAGTGGATTTTCTGTAGAGAGTGGTGTCTAATTTACCATTGCTGGTTTGTACTGTGGTGTCCAGGAAATGGATCTCTCATGTAGAATGATCCAGGCTGAGATTGATGGTGGGGTGTTAAAGGTTGTTAAAGTCCCTGTGGAATGCATCCCTTGTTTCTTGGCCATGGGTCCAGATCATATTTGGACAGGTATGGTCTATACAACATATACTTGAAAGATACACATATTGTATACTTTTCTGCCACCAAATTACAATTATGTAACTGAATTTTTGTTGATGGATCTCATATTTTTCCAAATAATTATTTTTTTTTATTTTTCCAAATAATTAATCTTGAAACATGACAAAGTATACTCTGAAACTTATATTAATATTTTAATTTTATACTTTTTTCCTCTTACATAAAAAGTAGAGACATTTTGGCTTTATGGAAAAGACTCTGAAATCCCTGAATGGGTTAGCATATCAAGTTCTCATACACTTTACACAATGGCAACTAAAAAGTATCTGTAGGGTGTGAAGACAGGATGCACACAGTGTGAAAAATCACATTTACACAATATCTCTCATACCAAAAATTACAGTTGAGGACATAGCTAATTTATTATCTGAGAAAAGGCAATTCTCTAGGGCAGACAACTATCAAAGTGAATCTACAATAACATCAAATAGAGTGGGACTCTTCTATTCCCTCAAGTGCACAGCAGCCCTAAACCCATTCATTAGCACATAGGAATTGTTCACTTTCATGTAACATTTCCATCTTCATGTAGTTTGCATTAAGAGCATGCCAAAATTGGCCAAGTGAATTAACAATTTATTTTGAATTTAGTCTACACTACACACACTAACTTTTTCAATAAAAATCACTTGTGTTATCTTGCTGATAAAAAATTTAGTGAATTAGGAATTTCATATAATTGGCAAGGATTTAAGATAGCCCTAATATGTTATTAAGTGAGCAGATTTGAAATGCTAGGCTCCTCTAAAGATAATCTGCATATTTCAGCATGTATAAATCCTTTTCATACATTAAAAAAACCTTGGGTAATGCAGCATAATAAAGCTTACATTAAGTTTTCTAAATTGATCATTAAGATAATCAGATATATTGTAACAGCAAATGATGGGCAAGAAAGTAAAAATTCTTCATATAATAACTGATCTGTTACATTTTTACAGAATTAGACTGTGGAAAATATTCTACAAGCTTCAGGATGAATATACATTCATATATATAGTCCCTATTCAAAGTTCATAGCAACTGCCCCAGGGCTCCTTTGAAATGCTGGAACTCTGCATGGGTCTGAGGGATTGGAGAGGATCCAGTGTCATGGTTCGGGCAGTGCTGAAAGCTGACTACCCTAGGCCTTACCCCTTTGCCCTTGGCCCCGCCCCTTCCAGGGGCATGGAGCTGGCTCCCCCCAACATTTTGCCCCAGGGATGGCAGTGGCCCCACTGGAGACATATTTCTCTCCTCCTCGTCAAGATTTTTCCAGTTTGCACAGTTCATACAGTGATCATAGAATCATAGAAGATTAGGGTTGAAAGAGACCTCAGAGCTCATCTAGTACAACGTCCTGCTCAAAGCATTACTAACCGCAGAGGCGGTGGATATGAGATGGAGAGGAAATCAATGTCATCCCAAATTGCCGGTCTGGCCCCAGCCATACTCCGCCCCCAGCT